>NC_090265.1:715161758-715468600 GCF_040414725.1 Anabrus simplex
TGAGTGTTAGAGGTTTCACCTCGAGTTACTGCCTCCGCTCCCATTTCCCGCAGCCACGTCGAGCCCGATGACAGTATTCCCTCAGTCCCACCTAGGCTCAAACACATCAATTAGTATTCTACTAATTATGCGTTTCAATGTCAGTTCCTGACAAGTTACAGAAACAACTAATATTCTATTAGTGCAAGCTTTCGCTACTGTTTACACTTGTGACGGTATAGAACAGATAGTTTTCAACTATCAAGAACTCTAACTTTTCAATGAACTTTCGCATAAAGATAGATTCATGTATATATGTATATAAAGTGTATATTCTTTTTCAACTTCAGTCTACAAGCAACGTTAACTGTTTATAATTTTCATACTGCTTCGAGGAAAGTTTTATTTGAATGTATGTATATATGTTATTAAGACTATCTGAAGCAATAAAATATAGTTGTGTTCCTGTATACCTGTTCTTGTATACAACACAAATCACAAAAATAAACCTTGCGAGCGCTGAAGAGAAGGGACGAAGCATACATGTGATAAGAGACCTATGCCAAGAAACCTTACATTCCGTAACGTCTGAGCTCTGGAAAAAATATATAAAACATGCCATAGACATAGAAAAATATTATTGGGAAAAAGATCACCTTCCTGATGAGATTCAAATACAGCCAGTTGTAGTCAGTCTTGAAAGTTCTTATTCTGAATGCGATTAATATGAATGATAAATTGATGACTATATTTCTACTATAAACTGTAAGCTAAATCAAACCAATGTATTCAGTCCCACTCCCTTCACCCACCCCTCTTTCGTATCGGACTCTTTTGGCCCTTGTGATCATCTGGAGTGCGGACAGGTGCTCCTTTTAAAAATGCATATTAATGGGAAATGGGGGATGACATTACTCACGTCCGCAGCATACCTCAAACTGTACGCGTCCCCTGGGTGGTGCTAAATGAGTAACAATTTTGGCAAAAATGTTCCAGAATATTGAAACATGAGCAAACAAATGCAAACAAATAAAACTGCTCTTTTCAGAGCAAAACAACAAAAAGTAAGAATACTGCAATGGAATGCAAGTGGTCTTTCAACGAAGAAACTACTGGAAGTAAAGAAAATTGTGATAGAGATAGAGATATCCTTCTCATCAATGAAGCCAATATTACACATGAAAACATACAATATTTAAAGATCCAAGGGTATACCATCTACACTCTCTTCAAAACAAGACAAGTAGCTAGTGGAATATTGTAGCAGTGAAGAATAATATCATGTCAAAATTCAGAATTGTAAAATTGTTTACAGCCCTCCAAAACCTGAATCTCCACCTTTTAGAAATTAAAACAGCTACTATTTTTACAGGGGACTTCAATGCAGCTTCTCCAGTCTGGAGCTACAACTACACAAACACAGCTGGGAAAGCAATGAAAGACCTTATAGAGAGCAGCTCTTTAGAACTACTATACAATAACAAAGATCCAGCAACATTCAACCACCACTCTGGTTCCACAACTAACCCAGACTTCATATTAGTGTCAATAGATGTTGCAAACCACAGTCATCGATCAGTACTTGAAGATCCAGCCAATGGTCCATAGAATGTCCCTCCTTACTGTTACATCATACAGTGAACCTGCTCAATATGCAGACCAGAAGATCCCGTGGAACTTCAAGAAGGCAGACTGGGAAACTTTCAGAAACAACCTGGAAACTAAAATGTCAGAAAAGTGATCTTGATGCACCTCCTAACATCATCCTGAATGAATTCACTACAGCCATAAAAGACAACCATACTGTGCAAACCTAGAGGTACTCAAACAAATAAACATTTCTGGTCAGATGAATTGAACAATTGACCAAAAAGGACTTTCATTCATCCCCTTCCCGTTTCACCCAGATCATTTACACTTAAAACAATAATCATCACTAGAGTGCGGATTTCCATGCAAATGCATGTTTATAAGTAAGCTAGCTACACTTCTCAAACTTTGCAAAGATTCGTTTTAGGACTTAACAATTCCAAATAACCAGATTTTTTTTCCGTGCGTGTTTGCATGTTTTGGCCTTTCTAGGAAAAAGTTCATGCATATTGCATATTTGAAAGATTTTAGATTTAATAGCGAATATTTGGATGTTTAATATTGCATAATATGACTTTTATTCTGACTTTGACATATATAATTGTTAACTTGCATGATAGTGCCTTTTCTGAATGTTAGTTTGTAGAATTTGGGACAATTTTTCCACGTTATAGGCTACAGTATGTCTATTACTGAGAGACGAAGAGAATGTATTCCTGGCATCCTATGTGACAACCAAAGTTAGTAGCCTACATACAGTACAGGTCCTATAATCCAATTAACCAAACACTTTCTTATCTGTTGCTTGAGTAAACAATGACATAAGTCCCGAAGGCTCCACGTTGATCTCTAATTCTTAGGAATAAGGTGTCCCAGTTTTATAGTTGCTATAAATCGAACCGTAAATTGTGCATTAATCATTGACGGCTCATTTTTCGTCTATGTTAGACGAACAAAAGAAAACTTGTATCGCACTTCTGTGGCATCGCGTTACTGAGATAGCACCTTACAAACTCTGGTTTTGCACTGAACCCTCTTCCGTTGTTATCCAGGAATTTCCTACCCGGAACTCTCACTCGTTACACGTCTTTGTTATCGCAACAGGCAATCGTTACCAGTTACTGAAGACATTCAAATGTGTCTGCAATAATCGCATTGAGAAGTAGTTGCCGCAGCTAGAGATAAGTTGAACAAATTAATTTGTTGAAATCCTGATTCTGAATTTGTCAAGATTATAAAAGATGTATTGTCGTGAAAATGCAAAAGACAAACAATACGACTAGATTTTATCCAAATGTCTTCATTGAACTATGCATCTATCACTTCTTGTGACGTAAAAAGATCATTTTCTGTGCTTAAGAATGTGCTGACAGATAAATGGATGAACTTAAATCAAGACAAATGGGAGAAACTACGGTAGGTTTTGTACAATGTTTAAAAAGGAACTGAATTTTGATAGTGCATATTTTCCAGTTTATTGTGCATGTTTTGGCATATGATAGTGCAAAAATGCATGCATATTTTGAGATTTGATAGTGCATGGAAATCCGGGCTCTAATCATCACATATCACCTCAACGCACAAAACAACTCAAGAAATTTTCAGACTCAAAATCTATTCTTATCGTGGACCAGATGAACCATGAGCAACCACAGAAAAGCAATTCAATAATGTCTTATGGTGAGCTTCGAACCTGACTCTCTCGAGTTACTAGGCACGTCTAGTGATCCGTGTTTGCAATTGATGTCCGAGAAAAAGGTAAAAATGAAATCTGCCCTAAACCACTGAGGTGATTTCCACAGAACGTTCAAGACACATTCATAATATTATCAGGCCTGGTATTCGTCGCACCTTGTGAGAAGTTTATCAAAAACTTTCTTTTACTGTGAAACATATCCACACATCCTACCGCGCAATATCACAGAGAAAAACAGCAGGGAGAAAAATGAAGACAGATGACACTATACCTTCTTTACATTTATTTATTATCTGTGCAGTGATTTCAGGGGATCAAACAACCGCAGCAAAACGCTGTCACAATCGTTACCACACCACTACGGCACTACAATAGCAAACACGTTCGTAAGTGCACGAGGACTTATATTACTCTTTCATTTAGGTCATAAAATAGGTTGCAGAAACGAGACAAAATAATGGACGGGGGAGCATTCTAAACCTTTGTGAAGAAAGATTGAGGAGTGGGAGTTCTCCAAGATACTCTGAAAGAAACAGAAAGCAAATTATCCATCGGAGCTCCAAAATCTGCACTTTCTCATAGTTTCAGTTATTCCTATAAACCCTTCTTGTGAATTATTACACAAGACGGAAGACTGCTTCAAAAGTAGCTCCTCCAAGGTCACAGTACGAATGGATTTTGACAACAGCAAGAATATGGGGAAGCTCCTTTATCATTAGAAAACAGCAATCAGCTTCAAAGTTCTGCAATTAACCTAATTCAAGATATATTAAGCAAGTTCAAAAACAAATAGCAGCCACCTTGGAGGGAGTGAAAGAGGTGAACACTCAACTATATTTAGAACAGTGTCAAAGAGTCATACATTTTATCAAAAACTTTTTACTGGAAGACAAGCAAAATATTTTAGTGAAACAGTGCTGGAAACGTTTTAACAACAACTATTCAAATGAATAGAAATATTTTTTTAAATAGGCTAACCATAAGTATATCCATTCTGTCTCATTTCACTAACCCATTTAACCACCACACTGTATTAAATTTCATTTTAATTCAATTTATAATTAAATAGTACTGATTATGAAAAGATAAAAATTTAGTGATTCACCTAAGCAACGTAACAGCTGTACTGTGTGTAAATAATTAATTTGCTAAAATGCAATTATAAGTATCAAAAAGGTGGAAGATTTTTATTGCTATAAGTCTCTGTAAATAGGATTTGATACGGAAAATGAAGCTGATTTCTTGCAAACCATGTGACCTCGCCACAGTGGGAAGGCTTGCGTGTCTCAATGAGGCAGATAGCCGAGCCGCAGGTGCAACCATATCGGATGGGTATCTGTTGAGAGACAAGAATAAGGAATGGTTCATCGAAAGCGGGGTAGCAGCCTTTCGGAAGTTGCAAGGGTGGCAGTCTAGATGATTGACTGATATGGCCTTGTAATAATACTCAACATGACTTAGCTGTGTTGATACTGCAACACGGCTGAAAGCAATGGGGAATTACAGCTGTAACTGACTCTCGGAGACATGCAGCTCTCTCTGCATGAATGATGTACTTATGATGGCTTCCTCTCGGGTAAAATATTCCGGTGGTAAACCAGTCCCCCAGGAGGATGGATACTGACATTCTGCGAGTCGGAGCGTGGAATGTTATAAGTTTGAATCATTGTGGTAGGTTAGAGAATCTAAAAAGGGAGATGGATAGACTTAAGTTAGATGTAATTGGTATAAGTGAAGTAAGTTGGCAGGAAGAAAAGGATTTTTGGTCAGGCGACTAGAGAATTATCAACACAAAATCAAATAGGGGAAATGCAGGAGTTGGTTTAATAATGAATAAGAAAATAGGGCAGCGGGTAAGCTACTACGACCAGCATAGTGAAAAAATTATTGTCGTAAAGACAGACACCAAACCAATGCCCACAACAATAGTGCAGGTCTATATGCCTACTAGTTCAGCGGATGAGGAGGAAATCGAAAAAATATATGAAGAGGTAGAAGATTTAATACAATATGTAAAAGGTGACGAGAATCTAATTGTGATGTGAGACTGGAATGCAGTGGTAGGCCAAGGAAGAGAAGGCAATACAGTAGGAGAATTCGGATTGGGACAAAGGAATGAAAGAGGAAGTTCGCTGGTTGAATTCTGCACTGATCATAATTTAGTCCTTGCCAACACTTGGTTCAAACACCACAAACGATGGCTGTATACGTGGACGAGACCTGGAGACACTGGAAGGTATCAAATTGACTTCATTATGATTAGGCAGAGATTCAGACACCAGGTGTTGAATTGCAAAACTTTCCCAGGAGCAGACATGGACTCTGACCACAACTTGTTGGTAATGAAATGCCATCTGAAGTTGAAGAAATTGAAGAAAGGAAAGAATGCCAAAAGATGGGATCTAGACAAGTTGAAAGAAAGGAGTGTGAAGGATTGTTTCAAGGAACATGTTGCACAAGGACTAAATGAAAAGGCTGAAGGAAACACAATAGAGGAAGAGTGGATAGTCATGAAAAATGAAGTCAGTAGGGCTGCAGAAGAAATGTTAGGAAGGAAGAAAAGATCAACTAAGAATCAGTGGATAACTCAAGAGATAATAGACCTGACTGATGAACGACAAAAATACAAGAATGCTACAAATGAAGAGGGCAGAAAAGAATACAAACAATTAAAGAATGAAGTGGATAGAAAGTGCAAGGTAGCTAAGGAAGATTGACTGAAGGAGAAGTGCAAGGATGTCAAAGGTTTTATGGTCCTAGGAAAGTTAGATGTTGCATACAGGAAAATCAAGGAAACCTTTGGAGAAAGGAAATCTAAGTGTATGAATATTAAGAGCTCAGATGGAAAGCCACTTCTAGGGAAAGAAGACAAAGCAGAAAGATGGCAGGAACATATCCAGCGGTTGTATCAAGGTAAAGATGTAGATAATTTGGTTCTGGAACAAGAGGCTGTTGATGCTGATGAAATGGGAGACCCAATTTTGAGGTCAAAGTTTGACAGAGCTGTGAGCGACTTCTATAGGAACAAGGCACCTGAAATTGATGACATTCCCTCTGAATTACTGACTGCCTTAGGAGAAACCAACATGTCAAGGTTATTCCATTTAGTGTGCAAGATATATGAGACGGGATATATGAGAATGTTGTTATACCTATTCCAAGAAAGCCGGTGCTGACAGGTGTAAAAACTACCGCACCATTAGTTTAGTATCTCATGCCTGCAAAATTTTAACACGTATTATTTACAGAATAATGGAAAAACAAGTTGAGGCTGATTTGGGAGAAGATTAATTTGGCTGCAGAAGAAATGTAGGAACGCGTGAAGCAATCCTGACTTTACGTCTGATCTTACAGGATCAAATCAAGAAGGACAAGCCCACATACATAGCATTCGATAATATTGATTGGACCAAGCTATTTAAGATTCTGAAGGCGAGTGGGATCAAATACCAAGAACGACGGATTATCTACAATCTGTATAAAAATCAGTCTGCAGTGATAAGAATTGAGGGCTTTGAAAAAGAAGCAGCAATCCAGAAAGCAGTGAGGCAAGGCTGCAGTTTGTCCCCTCTCCTTTTCAATGTCTACATAGAACGGGCAGTAAAGGAAATCAAAGAGGAATTTGGAAAGGGAATCACAATCCAAGGAGAGGAAATCAAAACCTTGAGATTTGCCGATGATACTGATATTTTATCTGAGACTGCAGAAGATTTCGAGAAGCTGCTGAATGGTATGGACGAAGTCTTGGGTAAGGAGTACCAGATGAAAATAAATGAGTCCAAAACAAAAGTAATGTAGTGCAGTCGAACGAAGGCAGGTGATGCAGGAAATATTAGATTAGGAAATGAAGTCTTAAAGGAAGTAGATGAATATTGTTTCTTGGGTAGTAAAATAACTAACGATGGCAGAAGTAAGGAGGACATAAAATGCAGACTAGCACAAGCAAGGAAGAGCTTTCTTAAGAAAAGAAATTTGCTCACTTCAAGCATTTGTGTAGGAATTAGAAAGATGTTTTTGAAAACTTTCGTGTAGAGCGTGGCATTGTATGGAAGTGAAACATGGACGATAACTAGCTCAGAAAGAAAGAGAATAGAAGCTTTTGAAATGTGGTGTTACAGAAGAATGCTGAAGGTGAGATGGATTGATCATATCACGAATGAAGAGAAACTGCATCAAATTGGAGATCGATTTGGCTAAATTTAAGAAGATGTACAATATTAGAAGGATCCACCTTTCAATACTCCGTTGTAAGTTGGATCCTTCTAATATTGTACATCATCTTATTTCTCTATTCAATATGGAACGATCATGAAGTTTTTAACTTTAAATAATTGGCTAAATTTGACGAGAAGAAGAGATAGAATAATGGGACACATCTTAAGACACCCAGGACTTGTTCAGTTGGTTCTTGAGGGAAGTGTAGGTGATAAGAACGGTAGGGGTAGACCAAGGTATGAATATGACAAGCAGATTAGAGCAGATGTAGGATGCAATAGTTACATAGAAATGAAAAGGGTAGCACAGGATAGGATGGCATGGATAGCTGCACCAAACCAGTCTATGGACTGATGACTCAACAACAACAACAACATTGGAGGTCCAAGGCCCTCTTGAAAAAAGCTGATGGGAAACGTTTTTCATTACCTCATAATGCCATTTGCTGCAATGCTGATTCCAGGTAATTATTAAATACCAGAGGAACGTTTTCAGCTCATACGGTGAAGCAAATGCCACTGTACATGCAAATGTAATCAGTAGACACAACTTCTAGCATGGCGTGGTGCAATTTTTCAACCAGCCCGAGCTGAGAAAAAGTTATCATAGAAAATTGATGTTTTTTTTCTTGGAAACAAAATCTGAAATTTATAAACTGTATTTAAAACATCCCAATGCATACTGTGTTAAAATTTGGATTCGATGAGATGACAGGTTTTGGAGAAACTGTGTCTTAAAGTTCATGCATGATTGAAACACGCTTAAAAACGGGCACTTTTTGCGTTCCACTTGTGATAAAAAAATATTATAATATAAATTAAAATTTCGAAACCTACATGACCTAACGTGAAATGAAACAAGAAAAATGGTGGTGATATTGGATTTTCAGTGGGCTTGTTATATTATAAACGACCTCCAAACTCCAGTGCACATAATATTTTGGTCGACAGTACCAGTAATAGCAATATCAACTTGAGATTTGATATAATATAAACTTTGATCTCCAACTATGTCGCTGTAAGTTTTTCAAGACAATAATCTGGGTTTTGGTAGGATGCTGAAATAATGCTTGCAAAAGGTTTAGCCAGTAATATCGCAGACCTTTGTTCTTATTAATGCTGTGATTTGGTATGTGCAAGCAATACCACTTGTAGTTAAGCAATATATGAACCAAGTAAGTGGAAAATTCAGAGAGATTGGTCCATACTCATCTGAGTGTTCACATATCTGATTAGATCAGGCAAGTCGCCGAACACTGCGAAGTGTGAGTCAATGTTTTCCTGTCTGGGCAGAACAAAAGTTTGTGCTTGCAGGTACATTGCTCGTTCTTGTATTCTTCTCATCTCCACACAGTACTATGGTCGTCTCACGAAAAGCCATGCGTGGTAAGGAGTGCGGGGGATAAGCACGACTGCTGCACATGCACCAATCTCGTATCTCAAGCCCTGACAATAAACATCTGTTCCGTCAGCAGTGATTCTTGTGAAATGAGGATCTGTTGTGAAGTTTCGAAGTGGTAGTGCACTTGTGCTTTCGTTACACATTTACAACACTGTTAGGCAGGAAATATTCAGCAGGACACAGAAAGCATCAAACTTCTACAGTCAAGTCAGAAATCTTCTCTGGGACTGCAAAATACCACAAAAAGCAAAAACAATTATGTACCACACTTACTTCGTACCAATGTTCACGTACGGTTTAGAGACATGTACCCTACTAAACAAAGACTTCAGTAGAATCTAAGCAACTGAAATGAGATTCATTAGAACCATGAACCAAATTATCAGAAAGGACAAGATCAGAAATGAAGTGAACAGAAAAGTAGCTGGTATTGAGGTTCCTATTACCAGTGTCATAAAGAAATGCAGACTTCAGTGGTATGGGCACATAATGAGAATGAACAGGGAAAGACCTGCCAGAAAATATTTTGACCTTAATCCCGTAGAAGAAGACCACAGTGAAGACCAAGAAAATGTTGGATGCAGATTGTAAGATCAGATGTGGAGGAGAAAGGACACAAATGGGAGAATGTACTGGAAAGATGTATGAAGACAGAAGGAGATGGCGAGCACTTGTACACCAAACCCGGGAAACTGGAGTTGGGAAATGATGATGATGACTGCATAATGAACATGCATCTGTTTCAGAGAGCTCATATTGTCTTATCACGACTAATGTTTGTAGTTTAATATAGTATTTATTACTAGTACCGTACCTACAAACTGCCGCGACTTCTCATCAGACGTAGATAGCAGGCCGAGGGCATTCATTTATCCATTCGTACATTCATTCATACATTCAGCCAATCCTTCATCCACAAACAAGGACTCTCTCCCCAGTTGGTGGCTATCCGTGACTGGGAGAGAGTAGTGTTTATTCATTCATGCATGCACAAGAAGCTCACCCAGGTATGCTGTCATCCATCCAGCCATTCAGTTAATGTTTATTGTAAGCTAGAAATCTATTCGGACTCGTAACAAAACAAATACTTGTGCCAGTTAATAGGGGTAAGGTAAATGTTACCTTAAGTAATAAAACACTGTTAACCCGATTAGTGCTATGCCCACCTACAGACGGGCTGACACGGCCGGTCCAGCACAGTTATGCCTGCCTATAGATGGTGCAAGAGAACTTCATTTTTGTTTCCCGATTCACTCTCGAGTGCCGATTCGATCTCTGGCATGTTCTGCCATCTGTTGGGCATTATGTAGAACTAATTGATCACTGCTTATAACTTCAGAGCTTTTTGTTGTAGACATCTGTAGATCTCAACTATGATGTTAACAAGCATGGCGGAACAGCAAGCTAGTTGCTCTCACAGCGATGTTATTTCAAAACAAAGAATCTTTTAGTTATTAACCACAACAAAAAGTGATGATAAAGATGATGATTTTTAACGAATCGTTGAGCGATTTTGAAATTGAGCTATTTCATCACTATTTTCGTGGCGAACAGATGGCTTTTCTCCAACAGACTTTCAAGTAACTGTGACAGACTCTGGCAGCAAAGTAGTGTTTGATGACAGCCACAAAATCATTGATTTTTTTGAAAAATTCTGCCAGTGGATTGGTGCAGCTGGTTGTTGATGGAACAAATCGGTATCACAAACAACTGGTGGAAAACATTGAGATCTCACCACATTCTGGGTTTAGAAAGTATTTTAAAATATCAACTTATGTACTTGTAAGGAGTTACATGTATCCTCCTCCTCCTTCTTCATGTCTTGCCCAGTCTCCTCGACGCTGGCGATCAGTATGGACAGTGTTCTTCGATTTTCAGCAACACGGTAGAGTTGTGCAATGGTTCGTATTCCAGTCCAGTCTTGAATGTTCTTGAGACAAGATGATAAAAATGTTGATTCCCATAGGGAACCTGAAATATTTTTTCCAAATGAGTAAATTTATAATACCAAATAGTTTGTCCGTTGTTGGACATTATAAATTTTCCAGCTAACTCATTCCTGATTGCCAGCGTTTCTCCCCAGTGTGCTAAGTTGGGCTCATCAATTGGTAAATAGCACACCCACCAAGACACATGGCTAGTGCATACCGTGGAGGCCACTGCGTAGGCTACTTGGAGCCACTGTGCTCTATCCAGGAGACATTAATTGCCTACAGATTTTAGGAAATAATTTTATTTTGGGCTCTTTACTTTATCCAATAATGGACCAACTATATTGGTATTATAAATTTACTCATTCGGAACAAATATTTCAGGTTCCCTATGGGAATCAACATTTTTACCATCTGATGGCCAGGCAGGCATCAATTTTTGAAAATGAGACAGTCTCTCATTGTGCACTGGCACCAAGTAGCCTATGCAGTGGCCTCCACGGTATGCACTAGCCATGCGTCTTGGTGGGTGTGCTATTTATCAACTGATGAGCCCAACTTAGCACACTGGGGTGAAACGCTGGCAACCAGGAATGAGTTAGCTGGAAAATTTACTTGAGACATGACGTTCCTTTTTTGCTTACTCTTCACTGTCCTTTGATTTTGCCCTTTAAAGTAAGATGTAATACTGCATATCTTTCACCACGTGACACATGCCCCTAGTATGCAATTTTTCTGCATTTGATGTTGATCAGTAGTTTTCTTTTAGAGTTTGGTCTCTGTAATATATGTTCATTAGAGACGTGCTCTATCCAGGAGACATTAATTGCCTACAGATTTTAGGAAATCATTTTATTTTGGGCTCTTTACTTTGTATAAAGATGATGTATACATGGGAACAAAAAAAAAAAAAAAATTGTTTCCTCTCAAAATAATATTGAACATAAGTGTAGATTTAATAATAATGTTATTTGTTTTACGTCCCACTAACTACTCTTTTACGGTTTTCGGAGACGCCGAGGTGCCGGAATTTAGTCCCGCAGGAGTTCTTTTACGTGCCAGTAAATCTACCGACACGAGGCTGACGTATTTGAGCACCTTCAAATACCACCGGACTGAGCCAGGATCGAACCTGCCAAGTTGGGGCCAGAAGGCCAGCGCCTTAACCGTCTGAGCCACTCAGCCCGGCAAAGTGTAGATTTATAAAGAACCAACATATATAAACATTTTAAGCTAATCACCCCACTGAGGCTTCTGCAATTTTTTTACATGCGAATAAAGAACTCAGTAATGAGATACCAAACAGTCAACTGGTAACTCAGCACTTAAAAGAATAATGTCTAAGACAAAAGTATATTTTTTTAAACTACAATTTAGAGATTAGGTGGAAATTGTAATTAGGTATAAGTGTAATTTTTAAGGTAGTAGTAGATAAATTTAATGTAATAAGGAAAACATTCCTGAATTGTAATAAATGATTACTTTCTCCTCAGTCCCAGGTGATCTGGAACTAGCAGATGGGAGTATTCTATAACCTCTTTGAATATGTAGGCCTAGTGTTTTATTCCTTCCTACAAAAATCAGAAAGTTATAGCCTATAAATCCCAATAATCCAGCTTTTCTAGTAATCCAGCACCTGCCCAGTCCCAAGTACGCCACATTACGGAGATTGTATTGTAACTGCTCACCAGGCACAAAATGACAAACATAACATTAAAATCTCACACAACTACAGGGAGGGGGGGATCAAATATAAACTGTATTTTATTTAAATTCATTTACTAAAAAACACAAGGCATTTACAATTTATTTTTCCACATAATTTCCTGCTTTGGAAATGTATCTGTTCCAGCGTATGGGCAGCTTTTTGATGCCCTCATTGTAAAAAGAACAGGGCCGTGTCACTAGCCAGTTGTGCACGAAGTCTTCTACACTTTCGCCATCTTCAAATAGTTGCCCTCCTAGAGCTTCTTTAAACGGTCCGAACAAATGTATATTGCAAGGCGATAAGTCCAGGCTGTAAGGAGGATGATCAAGTGTAATCCAGTGCATTTCCTGTAGCTTACAGACAGTTAGAGCTGTAGTATGCAGCCGTGCATTTCGAATCGGTTGGTCTCGTCTTTCGCGGTGATATGCAACCCTCGCCTTGTTCAACAGCTCGCAGTAGTAAGCAGCATTGATTGTGCATCGCTCATGCAAAAAATCAATCAGCAAAATGCCTCACCGATCGAAAAAAAAAACGGTTGCAAGAACCTTGCCAGCTGACAGTCGAGTCTCTGCTTACACTGGTAGTGCCTCCCCTTTCCTCCACCATTCCTTACACACACGCGTCCTTGACAGTGTTTGATCACCAAACTGTGGAGTCAATCGAGGCAAATTTCCACCGCTGTAACTCCTTCATGAGCAAGACATTTTATAATAATGCGTTACACAGTGGAGAGGTGCACCTGTTGCTCCAACATCGTGAGCGTTACTGATGAAACAGCGGGAAATATCTAATAGCGCGGTCTCCCCATTCCTAACGGTCCCGCCTAAGCATAGCAACTGTTGCTGTTCAGGATCAAAAATCCTGTTTATATTTGATCGACCTTTGTAAATGAAATTATGATTATTACCAGGCGTAATACCAAAGGAATCACAAAGGGCAGTCAATGCACTAATAGCATTTTCACAGATGAGAATCACTACACTATCCAAAACTTTCAACAAACCTTCCTTGATGGTTGAGGGGACATTTTCGAACTCGCATATTAGGAGAAATCATGCTTATTTTCTATTCTACCAATGAACATTATACTAACTCAACCTACCGCTCTTCATTTTCATCAATATTTTTTTCTTTTTTACGTCGCTCTGACACAGATAGGTCTTAATGGCAACGATGGGATAGGAAAGGAATGGAAGTGAGGAAGAAGTGACCGTGGCCTCAATTAAGGTACAGCCCCAGTATATGCCTGGTAAGAAAATGGGAAAACATGGAAAACTCTCTTCAGGCCTGGAATGCAGGCTAACAGCTATATGACCCAAACCACGTAGCCACTTCATTGGTTTGTTAGTTTTTGCATTTACACATTCTCAACCTCAAAAATTCAAACAACACTTTCCTAGGACTGTAACTCATGTTGTTATATTCTGCAATATTCTGAACCTGTACCATTTTCTTCATTGTCAGTGTCCTGAGTAATGAGTCTTGTGAATAGTTTGATGAATCTTCTCCATCTGGCTTGGTCTTGAGCAGTCCGGTGTGACCTCTTCATAACCCCGTGTTTTCAAGAAATGTCTTGGTCTTCCTCATGCATGATTATGTGGTATTTTGCCATCAATCACTTCATTCATCAAACTGCCATATCATTTTAATTTCATTGCCTTCATTAACTTGTAATCTCAATGCTGTAATAATCTTGACTACTGATATTTCTTTTTCTTTCCTTTCTCTTCAATATAGCCTACACACTTTTCTTTACAGGAGTATCCTAACTTCTGTGCAACTACTAAACAATAACTGGGGCTCTGTGTTGTAGTGAAATTTAAATACATATTGAATGTATGCAGAAAAATAATTTTGTGAAAGGGTTGGTTGATTTCCCAGACATCTTTACATATAAGGAGACAAATATGCTAACAAATAATTGAGCCATTGCAGATGTTATTAAAATTGCCTTTTTTATGATGATGATGATGATGATGATGATTATGAAAATTGATGTTTTTTCTTTATGGAAAGTTCTACATTACCTTTAGGACAAGACAACCATAGAAGCCGATCGTAACAGTACATACACTTGCCAGGCTGTCAACATTGCGAAGCAGCCCCAGTGGAAGCACAACAAATACAGCCAAACCTATAAACAGAATCAGCTATTAGACCAACGAACATGGGGAGATGACTAGAAAAGCTTCTTCATAAAAGTTCTCTAACTAACCAATCAGCACACTTGGTCTGAGGGCATCAGTGTTGTTGATTCCCAGAGATTTTGCAACAATGGCTGGACCCAAATCTCCCATCACAACGAAGAATGCAATGCAAGTTCCCATCAAAAAACCAATAATAAACAATTCAGCAGTGAATTTTCCAGTAGAGCCAAATATATGGAATGCTGGAACAAAGTAAAGAGTTGCTGTTTTAAGGATTCAAGAAGACTGCATTGGTTACTACAAAACCCTAAATAAGTATCTCACCAAGAAATTCAAAATTCCTCCTCCTTGCCATTATTGCAGCCTTCAGTAAGAAATGACAGGCAAGTCGAGAAACAAAGCTGCTGCACAAGAGCATTAAAATTGAGAGTGCAATCCCACACTGCAAGAAAAGAAATAAATGAAATTTACAATCAGTACGTGCACTTCCTTATTCAAAGACCACATGTATTAACAGGAATGAACGCGTAACTTTTAACTTACCTGTTTGAAACAAAATGGCATTGCTAGAACACTTACACCAATAATACTATTTGCTAAAGTCATAACTGTGGCAGTATTTGTACCCATTTTGTTTTAAGAGAGCAGACAAGATTCTGATATAAGCAACCGGGCCGAGACGAGGTTGAGTGAGGTTAGAAAAACGAACTAGCTACATTATGAATACACCAACGTCTCAGCTCATAACTATCTACACTATTTTGACAAATTCATTAAGTGCCATACTGTTCGTACAGTGCCAGCCTGTGTTTTACATGTGGAAGAACAAAACTATAATCAAGGTCAGCTGATTCTGTTGACACAACTTGACACATCGTATTCACGGAAGTGTTAATGCCACATTTACCAATGTGAGTGAATTTTATTAATGTTACAAATATTTAAATATGACAGTATTGAGAGTTACAGACTTAAGAAAATTATTAAAAATTCAATTTTGTAAAACAATAACATCCCATATGATCACTTTTACTCAAAGAATTTTAGAAAAGTATCATATAATATCGAACTTCAAAAGTTGCATTGTTGGTAACATCGTCAATTCATTCAACTATGCTTAATATGGAGTCAGTATTATGTGCTGCAATATTTCGAAATTATTCCCAAAATGACTTAATATGTTCTCCTACCAAACAGTTTAAAATGTATTTACTTTATGTTACTCAAATTAACGTATGTTTCTGATTCTTTTATTCATCTTTAGTTAACCTCTTGCTCGTAATTTGACTCCAGTTAAAGGTTCAAAACAAAAAAGGATTGTTTATGTGAAAGTGGCATCTTTCGAGTCTGGTGATTCGTGTGCAGTACTAAGCGAAGTTCCTGTGGAATTTGTGGTCCTGCTGCGTGAACCTCCTTTTCGATTCGGTGAGTTTTCTGTTACTTTCCTTAGGAATGAGCTTCGTTGTTCTTGACTTCCTAACTCTTTCTCTTAAATGTCTTTGATTTTCGTCGACACGATTTCATAGGTACATTGTGTAAGTAGCTAGGAAGTACGAGACTGACGAATTATTTGTCAGTTTCTCACAAAAATATAGTTAATTTTATTATCATTATTATACATTATTTCTACAAGGATTGGTGTGAATGAAATGCGAGTTTCTATACCTTCATAACCGCAATTATCCAAGAGCGTCTTAATTTTCTGACTTTGAAATAAGTAACTTATTATTTTTATAATTTATAGAACTAGAGAGAAAATATTCTATGCTATCTTGTATAAAATTATATGATATAGACTGTGCATTTGCACTTCTTTTGAGGCTTTGTTTACGTGAAGTCTTAAAAAATTGCTTCCTCATGTTTCCCGTTGACGGCTCGAGACCTATAGTAATTTGGAGACTAGTCCGTGCTATAATAGTATTCTGTGGTGTCTACCTAACTAGTTTGTACTTTACTCGGGTAATTTTCATTTTAAGCTTAGTTAATTCCTTGTTCCCAAGCGTGGGTATTGTTTGGTAATCAGCTATAGGCCTTTGTTTTTCTTTTCTTTTTTAATTGCTCTTCAAACATTGCATTGCAGGCTACTATACCGTCGGGCTGTGCAGCTCCTGCCCTTATAGTTGGTGTTCTGTCTTCTGTTTGAGTAATGTTTTCTATTTAGAGGAATGAGATTAACCTTTCTCTGTTACGAAAGGAGTTGGTCGTGTTATAGCCGATTTGTTTACATAGTTTGAGGACTTGTCATATTTTGGCCGGTGGGCTATACACATTTCAAACATGTGTAGTAGGCCTACTGTAGAAGGGTTTATAGGAATGACTGAATGACTGAGAAAGTGCAGATTTTGGAGCTCCGATGGATAATTTGCTTTCTGTTTTCTTTTCGAGTATTTAGGAGAACTCTCACTCCTCAATCTTTCTTCACAAAGGTTTAGAATGTTCCCCCGTCCGTTATTTCGTCTCGTTTCTGTAACCTATTTTATGACCTAAATGAAAGAGTAATATAAGTCCTCGTGCACTCACGAACGTGTTTGCTATTATAGTGCCGTAGTGGTGTGGTAACGATTGTGACAGCGTTTTGCTGACGGTTGTTCGATCCCCTGAAATCGTTGTGCAGATAATAAATAAATGTAAAGAAGGTATAGTGTCGTCTGTCTTCATTTTTCTCGTTGCTGTTTTGCTCTGTGATATTGCGCGGTAGGATGTGTGCATATGTTTCACAGTAAAAGAAAGTTTCGAAAAACTTCTCACAAGGCGCGACGAATACCGGGCCTGACAACATTATGAATATGTCCTGAACGGTCTGTGGAAATCACCTCAGTGGTTTAGGGCAGCTTTCATTTTTACCTTTTTCTCGGACATCAGTTGCAAACACGGATCACTAGACGTGCCTAGTAACTGGAGAGAGTCAGGTTCGAAGCTCACCATAAGACATTATTGAATTGCTTTTCCGTGGTTGCGCATGATTCATCTGGTCCACGATGTGAACACATTTTGAGTCTGAACATTTCTTGAGTTGTTTTGTGCACAGAGGTGATATGTGATGATTATTGTTTTAAGTGTAAATGATCTGGGGAATCGGGAAGGGGATGAATGAAAATGCTTTTTGGTCAGTTGTTGGCTGAACTACATGCGGTATTTGCTTATATGGAGCCTTCGAAGAAATGTATCCACAGCCAAAATAACATCTATGTATGTATGCCTACCCCTTAGTCCCATTTTTTTTTTGATACGAGGTCGGGGGTGATGCGAGATGAAATCAGATGACAATTTTTACGGCCGGATGCCCTTCCTGACGAGGACCTAATGAAGATGAAATGAATGATGGTGAATAAAATTGGGTAAGGAGGTGGAATTGTCCCGGTATTTGCCTGGAAGTGAAAATGGAAAACCACAGAAAACCATTCTGAGGACAATCGACGGCGGAGAGAACGACATCTATGCATATTAAGAATGAATTATGATTATTTAATGCAAATTTAAAATATACTTTTTCTCTCATAGTTGTCATTATTTAAATACATTTCTATACATTTTGAAGATTACATGACTCTTCTCTTTTAATTTTTGATTAAATACGTTCTTAACGACTCCCAGAACAAAAACTCAGAGATGCCGGCCAGAGCATGTTTAAGTTGCGGAATATAATTCGAAACAAAATATATTAAAGAGAAAACAGCGCTGAACACGAAATACACTGTAGTAATCGGATTCATTTCTCATTTGCTCATTGTGCTTTCTTGTAGCTTTGTTTTTCCAATATTTTTTCTTGATTCGTCCAGCTCATTGTCCACGCCCTGCTGGAGATGGTATGGCACGGCAGAGAAACCTGCTTGCCTGGTTCTACCAGACCTGTAATCAGCGTGAAAGTTCATCGCAACTTGCCTGCCTCACTCTTCCCATCGCACATCTGGGGAACAAGGAAAGATAAAATTGAACTGAACTGTACGTTTTTCTCGTTGTATGTGCTGGCTGTTTGTGACAGCTAATATGCCATCTAATGTCAATCCTCCCATCTACCTGCGGTGTTTTGTTAAGGAATACTGTTCGTTAAAAGTACTGTAATAGAATAACTAATAATATTTGCACAAGAATATGTGTGTAAACTGTAACGTTATCGCATGAGCGAGTACAAGGGACGAAACACTTTGGCGTAGAGTAGGGAGCCATGGAATGCGAAACCCTCACGCATTTATACAAGCGTTGAAACTTGAATAAGGTTTACCACGGTGCCGACCCAGACCTATTCGCCAGCCTTTCATGTCCTGTTTCTACTTCAAGTGACAGGTGATCATTGAAAGGGTTCAACATCTTAACTACTCATTAAAAATATGGCTATTTTTGTGGTCCATTTACTTTGATACTCATGTTAAATAGGCCGTGAGTCCATTAGCCTGTCATCGTTCAGTCTGCAAAACTATGAATTGATATAACTTTTGTGTGGTCTCTTCTGCTTCCACTCATGTTATCTTGAAACTATAAAATGTGGCATTTAACCAGCGTTCCTTAGAGCTCCCTCCACTTCTCTTACCCTCTACGTCCTAATTCTTCTGCCCCGTTGTACTGTATGTTCTGGTGCCTCGTGTGAATGACCTCGCCATCCTTCAATCAGCGTGCTCATTCCCAACTACTAGCACTGACATTCTTGTGGCTATTGCTGCTGTTGTAAGACAGGCGGTCTCAGAAGGGTGAGCGACGTCTGCCGTGTATGGGAAACTGTTACTGAGTAGGAGGATAGTGTGGTGTAAGAGTTGCAGGAATGTCGGTGTCAGCACAAATATCCAGTCCGCGAGTCAAGGGAATTATCTTTCAGATTTAAATACCACGAACCGCGGGGAAACGAATCCGAGGACCACTCTGCCATGAATTACATAGGTAATCTACCGATGTCTCACCGTACTACCATCATGAAAGTGTTCAGTTAATTCAATTTAGGTTTTTTTTAATTACTTGGCATTCGGTCTTCTGAGGTTCCTCTCCTACCAATCTCCCGCCGTTTTCTAGCACTAATTCAGATAGTAGGCCATCTTATATATAAGTTGCAAGCAGGTCCATTGCAATTCCATCCCTAATTGATTATCAGTTGTCCTCTACCTGCGTACGACTTCAGTCTCAGGAACGCGACACAGTACAACCTGGTCATCAGCACGCCCGGGCCTAGGGCTGTACTTCACCGGGAGCCTAAAACAGTTCTGCCGGTGTGGTTTCAGTCTAGACTTCTAAATAGGCCGTCGGTTTGTCCAGCTGCATTGTTGCCTATCTATGAGTCACTGTTTCTTCTGATGAAACGCCAGTTTCATTTTCGAATTCACCATAAATGAGTTAGTAGTGCTTTGCATTCAGAAGAGCGTGGGTTCGAATCCCACCTCGGCCGTCCTGGGAATGTTTTTCCACGGTTTCCCACCCTCAATTCCTTTGATAGACCTTGGCCGAATTACTTCCAATTCCTGTCCTTAACTATCCTTGGCGGAAAAGACATTCAAGAAAAGTCGACCCCGTAAAAGAAATATTGTACAAGTAAAAATAACTTATTATTTATTTAAAATAACTTTTATTATTCTCGATCCGGGTAAACCGGAGATCCGGATTAATGAGGGCCGGATAAACGAGGTTCTTGTGTAGTTGCAGCCCGAGTGGAAGTGCTTCAGAGACATCTCCCGGTAGTTTCAATCTACTGCCCCCAAGGACAATAATTAGTGTAAGAGAATGGAACTACTTAGTCACCTAGAAGCTCCATACCTAATTTGCGGGGACTGCAACGCTTACAATACTGTCTGGGGTTGCGAAATAAATGACGTCTATGGGAACACACTTTCAGATCTAATTGAAGATAATTTATTTATCCTCAACGACGGATGGCCAACCCTAGTACCGGTCCCAGGCCAAAGAAAATCTGCAATAGATCTTACATTTTGCTCCTCACCAATAACCAGATTATCGATGGAAAACTCTACCATTTACTATGGGTTCCAACCATTACCCAATAGAAATTTCCACTATACAGCCACGCACACCAGACTTACATCAACCTACTTCAAAGTGGAATGTTCAAAGAGCAGATTGGATTTAATACAGAAATAGTGTAGAAGCTAATTTATATACTGTAAATAACATTCCAGATCCATTACAAAAATATGAAGCATTTACACGCATCATCAACCTTGCAGCATCACTAGCCATCCCACAACGACGGTCAGTTGACCCTTCGAAGCGCGTACCGGCCCCGTGGTGGACATTCAGAATGTTAAAAAATGATTGCCAGACGACGACGGTCATTTAGTACTTATAAAAGCTACCCAGCGTGGGAGAACTTTATTGCATACAAGAAAATGGATGCCGAAGTGAAACATTTCTTAACACGACAAAAAAGTAGTTGGAAGAGCTATTGTGTGAAGACGAATAAAGAAACACCCCTCTCCGAGGTATGGTCCATGATAAACAGATTTAAAAAGAAACGGACCTTCCCAAAACCACTACGCTGCTGGATCGATGACTTCGCCGATTCCATAGCCCTACTTACCACATCATTTAATGCCCTGGACTTCCCGCCTACCAGTTCTTCACAAACACCATACCGCACTCTCTTGCAACCTTTTACCTTTCGAGAACATACAGCAGCCCTTAAAAGTACATCCAATACTGCTCCAGAAATTGACCAAATCCAATACGCCATGATAGCCCACCTACCATTAAATGCTAAGATTATTCTATCGCAAATTTTTTGTGGAGTTCTGGTCGCAAAGTATTTTCCCTAATGACTGGACTACACAGATCATTTTACCGATCTTGAAACCAGAGGAAGCTGCTTCCTATCGAGCGATAGCTTTGTCATCTTGCTTCTGTAAGACATTTGAAAGGCTATTAAAATTTAGACTGGAGTGGTGGTTAGAACACAACATCGTATCTACCTCTCAATATGGATTTCGTTTAATCAAGAAGCACACTAGATAATTTAAGCCTCCTCACAACATATATCGAGATGAGCTTTCTTAAACAAGGATTTCTTACAGCTTTATTCTTAGACATACCAGGAGCCTACGATAGCGTCATTATATCAGTTCTTGTGCGCAAAATGCACAGACTGGGTCTGCCCGAATTTTATCTTCGTGGGATTCATGCCTTATTTCAACGACGTATGATATATATCCATCGACATGATAACTCACTCTACGGACCACGAATAGTAATGAAAGGCTTACCACAAGGTGGCATCCTCAGTCCGTTACTATACGCTGTGTATACGGCCGACCTAGACACCGTATTCCAACCAAACATTAAGATCCTCCAGTATGCAGACGATATCTGCCTCTACGCATCCTACTCCTGGGTCACACGATTATGGCTTGACGATGCAGCAAAGGCTCTCTCCACATGGACATTTGAAAATGGATTCAGTCTCTCAGAAGCTAAATCTTCAGTGGTAATATTTACCAGGAAACAACAATCAATTGCATCACCTATCATTCGACTCGGTCCATATTCATTTCCACTTCAGACAACAGCAAAATTATTGGGTCTGTATCCAGACAGGCGTCTGACTTGGAATCGACATGTGAACCACGTAACAACAAAATTCGGACGTGTGCTCAATGTTCTTCGAGCTGTTACTAGTACGTGGTGGGGAGCAGACCCGTCCACTATGTTAACATTCTATCGTGCCCTTCTTCGACCGGTCCTGGATCACGGAAGCATCTCCTTCGACAACGCACCAAAATACGTTCTTCGTAAACTTTATGTCCTTCAGTAGCGGGCTATCAGGCTCTGTTTACGAGCTATGAACTCTTCACCCACAAACGCTCTCTTAGTCGAAGCCATCGAAATGCCACCTTCAATCAGACGACAGATGCTATCAGATATATTTTTCCTACGCTGATCTATCCAGATCCACCATCCTCTTTCTGCAAAAGTACTTACCCTCATTAGATTAATAGATTCATATCAGCACTTACGAAATTGTCCAACTCCACTGCTGGTGACGAGTTACCACGAACTATGGTATATTTCCCCCCTTGTACTCAGAGGCGCCTCAGTACCTGGATTTTGCTACGACTATGAGCTCATATCCTCACCACCGAACACTTTCTCTGTATCTGATACAGTGATTGCAGAAACGAATATGAACACTTCAGTCGAGTACCCTTACAAACAGCTTGGTCAGAGTTCACATGCATCTACACAGACTGTTCCAAAACTTCAGAAGGAGTAGGATATGCTTACTATTGCCCATTAACAGCAGGGGCGGCCGTACCTTATGTGCTGAAGTGCTGCAGCACATTGCCTATTGGGAAAATAAATTAGTTTAAAAATATTATCTTCAATCAAATACAGTGCATTGAGAAAGACGTCATCTAAAGAATAGGAAATTATTCAACTCCCCTCACAACCAGGTAACTACTGGTGCGCTCCACGCCGGGTGCTGTGCGATCACAGCTCAGCGAGCTTTTGGCCAGCAACCAGGAACTCTGCCTTTTGCGCATGCGTGCCGAACTTTTCCGATACAAAGAGAATGTATTCCGATAGCCTGTGGAAACAACAGCCAAGACACAGGGAACACAGGGAGGCAGCACTTGCACTAGTCACACTTGCATTACGACCGATATGAGAACGTGGCAGCTGGCACCCTCTTGACTCAGCTGTAGGGTATTTAATAGGGGATCGCTCGAAGCAAGCGGGAAAACAAAATACTAGAGCTGTTTGCGCCAGGTCTTTTAATACCAAAGAGGATAGAATACTACCAACTTGCCTATTCCATAGCCACATTTGTAAATCGATGAACTATAATAATTGTACTTTTAATGTTGTCAAAATAAGGACATGATATTGTGATTTTATTTAATTAAAAATGTCTAGTTTATAAATGACACTATAAAAACAAAACATATAATTTTACATGGTTTTATTTCAATGATGTTGGTAACATTGGGAAGTTCTGTTTTTGCGCGCTCACACCAAGTGTTTGAGATCGTGAATATTTTGCTATTGCAGGTATTTTTGTGTGTTTAATTATATAGTTTTGTAGTTTTTTATGAGGAATGTGTATATGTGTTGGGGTTGTTTGCGTGTTTGTTCAGTGTGGAAAACTCAGTGGAGCGCCTCTTGAAAACCACATACCGGTATGTTTCTAAATATTTTTATTTTTCGGAGTGGGAATGGGTTACAACACACAACTGATTTTCTGCACCAGCCGCCACTGATTAACAGCAGATACTAAACAACGGTCCCTACCAGAGCCAACCTCCATCTACACAGCGGAAATGCTAGCAATTCAAGCAGCTATACTTTATGGTACCCCACAACAATTCCAGAAAAGTCTCATCCTAACAGATTGCTTCAGCGTGTTACAACGTTTAAAACAACCTGACTGGAGCGCAAAGACCAATAACTACATCCTTGACATTCTGCAATTAGTGAGAAACGCAGAACTCCGAGGAATAACAGTTCACTTTCTATGGATCGAGGGACATGCTCGAAAATCGAACACAATGAAACAGTAGACCTCCTCGCTAAACAAAGTACAACTGCAACCAACTTACGAGCAATCCAACTCCCTTATACAGACTTTCTCCCCATTATCCGTATAAAAGCTCAAAGAAAATGGTCAACGGAATGGAATACACAGGATCTGTGCGAAGGACGGTATTATGCCGCACTTCAAGCTAATATCCCTAACAAACCATGTTCGACAGCATCAACCTTGCCAGACGTCACATTACTTTCCTCATACGCATGCGATTCGGACACGGATGTTACGCCGACCATCTCTACCGTATAAAAGTGTTGGACTCTCCCACATGTGAGTATGGCCTTCCGTGTGTCGGAGATTTGAACCACGTTGTATTTGTTTGTTCAAAGTACAGTGCTGCATGAACAG
Source organism: Anabrus simplex (assembly GCF_040414725.1). NCBI lineage: Eukaryota > Metazoa > Arthropoda > Insecta > Orthoptera > Tettigoniidae > Anabrus > Anabrus simplex. Next base: position 715,186,294 of record NC_090265.1, read on the forward strand.
TAATGCTCTCAAAATTGATTAAAATTGGAACTCCAGTTCCGACCAGTGTGCCAACCAGAGAGTATATGCTATTTTAGCCGAATTTCTCAAAAATAGTGATCTAAATATATAATTCGTGTCCTTCTTCTCTTTGTTTTTACCTCTCTTAATTAAAAATTTGTGATGGTTTTCTTCAAGTTAAAAAAGTGCAAATCATGAATTGTGAGTGTCAGAACATCCAAGGAGTATGTGGTGTGAAAGTGACTGTCTCCAGTCAGCGTGCCAGTTCTTCTTTTGCCTGTCAAATGGAGAGTTTAAGCGACTACAGTACAGTTTCTCAAATATAGTACTTTAAATATATAATTTGTGTCTATTTACCGCTCTTATTTCATCAGACATTTGTACTGATTTTAGTTATGTTTAAAAAAATATTGTAAATGTCAGAACATCCAGGGAGTTTGTGGAGTGAAAGAGACTTTCAGGTGATATTTTCTGTTTGCCATTTATGTAATTTCATTCCTGTGTCTGTCATATATATATATATATATTATTGTGTGACTTGTGAATTTTTAATGTTTTGCTGGTTGTTAGACCAAAAGCCAAATAAATTTAAAAAAAAACACATTTATACCATGCCACGTGGTTATCAGCAACAGTCAATCCAAGTAGAAACAAGTACTCGAAATACCTCTCAGCGAGGGTCAACATTTACTTCATGACCAAAACTACCGAAAAGGAACCCAATAATACAAGCACCCACCTATTCAACAGAGAATGTATGTTCCTCATCATCTCCCGATTACACCGATTATTCGTAACCCATATCTCCCCAGCCCCACAACGTCCAGCCTCCCCCACAATCGTATTCTTCCCTAGTAGTTGAACAAATAATACAGCTTATAGTGCGTATGATATCTGAAGTCCGAACATCCCCTTCTAGTGACATTCAACTAGATCCTCTTCGTCAATTGTTACATACTTTGGCAGAAACAAAATAATCGTTAAACAATCAACTTATTAAAAATTAATGAAATGGGAAAAAATTTTCAATGGAATGTACGCTCTCTGAATGCAAATCTAGCATCACTTCTACACGAAATCGCTCAACGAAACATCTCTGTTGCTGTACTTTCTGAAACATGGTTGAAACAAGATAGAGATATATCGATTTCCGGCCATTTAATATACCGTTACGACCAAGAAGATGGTTGAGGTGGAGTAGCTATTATAATTAAAATCAATTGACCCCATTCTGTGATCTATATCGACCACAGTGACATAGCAAGTTTTCAAGCCATAGCACTCCGAGTCGCCTTATGCCGTCAAGAAATGACCACAGTATCAATGTATTGTCCAGCTAGGAACATCATTACTTCACGAGAATGGCATGCGCTCATGACACAGCTCAGTGAATCCATTTTATTGTGCGGAGACTTAAACGCTCACAATAGCACCTGGGGTTGTGTATATACGGACGCAAGCGGTAGAGCTCTCTTAACACACATAGAAGATTCGGAACTGTTCCTATTAAATGACGGCTCCCCAACTCGAATTCCCGTTCCCGAACAACGTAAATCAGGTATTGATCTTACGCTGTGCTCTTCATCAATGTCGTCAGAATTGATCTGAACAGTTCGTCCTTACCCCATCTCACTAACACGGTCACTCTTGTCACTTGTTAACTTACAACAAAATGGAACGTGAAGAAAGTGGACTGGGTAACTTATAGCCGAGCAGTGGAAAATCTGTTAGATACTATTCCACTCACTTTTCCTGTCTTGGACAAATACATTCATTTCATTGAAGGCATAAATATAGCCGCTTCGATAGCAATCCCGAAGAGAAGAAACCTCTGCAAACCTTGGGGGTATACGGTACCTTGGTGGAATCCTGAATGTTCAAACATTATAGCTAAGCTAAAATTCTGCTTTCGTACTTACAGGAGATCTCCTATTTGGGACAGTTTCATAGCCTTCAAGAAACAAGATGCTGAAACAAAACACTTTCTGAAAAAACGTAAGTAGAATAACTGGAAACAATTTTGAGAAACTCTCTCCAAGGTGACTCCCCTCTCGAAAGTTAGGATGATAACTAAACTTTTTTTAAACCACCACTGCCTCGAACAGCCCACTCGTGCACGGAAGAATTTACTAACATCACTTCACCTCCTACTGCTGCCCCTCAATATGATATAACACCATCGACTTGCACGGGCAAAACACCAGATACTCTGATGGCGCCATTCACACTGCATGAACTCGAGACTGTTTTAAAAAGTCTTCAAATACAGGTCCGCGCTATGACTACATACACTACAGCATTATCTCATATCTACCAATGAACGGAAAGAAGTTGCTCCTGAATCTCTTCAATGAAATTTGTATTAATGCAACATTTCTAGAAGATAGGATCACACAAATTGTCGTTCCCAATTTCAAGCCAGGAAAGGACCCTAGCGATCCATCGTCTTATCGGGCCATAGCACTGTCATTATGCGTCGCTAAAACTATCGAGCGTCTCGTAAAACTACGACTAGTGTGGTGGTTAGAGCATAACAAACTGATGCCAAAAACCGAATTCGGATTTAGAAAGTCCCGTACCACACTCGATCATCTAAGCGTCATAACTATCGACATCGAGAGAACATTTTTGGAGAAAGGTTACCTTACAGCAATGTTTCTTGACATTTCTGGAGCGTTCTTATCGAGGTCCTCATTAACAAACTTCAGAACTTAGGGGTTGCTGCTCGATACTACCTCGGCATTTATAATCTACTACGCCATCGAATAATTTGTGTTCGAGAGCAAGACAGAACTCTGGATCACGTTATGTAAAAAGAGGCCTTCCTGTAGGGGCCATTTTGAATTAGTTATTATACACTGACTGACAGAGCAAATGCAACACCAAGAAGGAGTGGTCAGAACTTTATGCCAATTGCAGGGTAGACTGACGTCACTGAGGTATGCTCATGATGTGAAATGCGCCGCTGTGCTGCGCACGTAGCGAACGATAAATGGGACACGGCGTTGGCGAATCGCCCACTTCGTACCGTGATTTCTCAGCTGACAGTCATTGTAGAACGTGTTGCCGTGTGCCACAGGACACGTGTATAGCTAAGAATGCCAGGCCGCCGTCAACGGAGGCATTTCCAGCAGACAGACGACTTTACGAGGGGTATGGTGATCGGGCTGAGAAGGGCAGGTTGGTCGCTTCGTCAAATCGCAGCCGATACCCATAGGGATGTGTCCACGGTGCAGCGCCTGTGGCGAAGATGGTTGGCGCAGGGACATGTGGCACGTGCGAGGGGTCCAGGCGCAGCCCGAGTGACGTCAGCACGCGAGGATCGGCGCATCCGCCGCCAAGCGGTGGCAGCCCCGCACGCCACGTCAACCGCCATTCTTCAGCATGTGCAAGACACCCTGGCTGTTCCAATATCGACCAGAACAATTTTCCGTCGATTGGTTGAAGGAGGCATGCACTCCCGGCGTCCGCTCAGAAGACTACCATTGACTCCACAGCATAGACGTGCACGCCTGGCATGGTGCCGGGCTAGAGCGACTTGGATGAGGGAATGGCGGAACGTCGTGTTCTCCGATGAGTCACGCTTCTGTTCTGTCAGTGATAGTCACCGCAGACAAGTGTGGCGTCGGCGTGGAGAAAGGTCAAATCCGGCAGTAACTGTGGAGCGCCCTACCGCTAGACAACGCGGCATCATGGTTTGGGGCGCTATTGCGTATGATTCCACGTCACCTCTAGTGCGTATTCAAGGCACGTTAAATGCCCACCGCTACGTGCAGCATGTGCTGCGGCCGGTGGCACTCCCGTACCTTCAGGGGCTGCCCAATGCTCTGTTTCAGCAGGATAATGCCCGCCCACACACTGCTCGCATCTCCCAACAGGCTCTACGAGGTGTACAGATGCTTCCGTGGCCAGCGTACTCTCCGGATCTCTCACCAATCGAACACGTGTGGGATCTCATTGGACGCCGTTTGCAAACTCTGCCCCAGCCTCGTACGGACGACCAACTGTGGCAAATGGTTGACAGAGAATGGAGAACCATCCCTCAGGACACCATCCGCACTCTTATTGACTCTGTACCTCGACGTGTTTCTGCGTGCATCGCCGCTCGCGGTGGTCCTACATCCTACTGAGTCGATGCCGTGCGCATTGTGTAACCTGCATATCGGTTTGAAATAAACATCAATTATTCGTCCGTGCCGACTCTGTTTTTTCCCCAACTTTCATCCCTTTCGAACCACTCCTCCTTGGTGTTGCATTGTCACTGTCAGTCAGTGTATACTTTGTACACTTCAGATTTTGAAAACATTTTCCAACCAAATATTAAAGTACTCCAGTACGCCGATGATATTTGCATCTAAGCTAAATCTTCATGTTTCTGGGTAACAAGACTTTGGCTAAATGATGCTGCGATAGCCCTTCCTTCGTGGTCCTCAGACCGTGGCCTGACACTTTCCCCATCAAACTCCTCGGTCATTGTTTTCACTAGGAAATCGCGTGCGTATGAGGCAACAAATATTCGATTGGGTCCATATACATTTCCTCTTGTCTCATCAGCAAAATTGCTTGGATTATATTTTGATAGTCGACTAACATGGAGACGACATATCGAACATATACTAACGAAGATTAGCAAAACATTGAATATGTTACGGTCTGTAACACGTACGTGGTGCGGAGCCCATCCCGCGACATTATCAATTACGAAACAAATTAGAAAAGAACAAAAGACTTAAGAGTACCCAGCATTCAAGCAAAAACAGGAATTCAATAATGTTCAGAGTTTAGTAAATTTTGCCTTTACTTGCATTCGGGAGATAGTGGGTTCGAGCCCCACTGTCGGCAGACCTGAAGATGGCTTTCCGGAGTTTCCCCATTTTCACACAAGGCAAATGCTGGGGCTGTACCTTAAATCCACGCCAGGCGAGTTGGCCGTTCGGATAGGGGGCGCAGCTGTGAACCTTCATCCGGGAGATAGTGGGTTCGAACCCCACTGTCGACAGCTCTGAAGATGGTTTTTCGTGATATCCCATTTTCACACCAGACAAATGCTGGGGCTGTACCTTAATTAAGGCCAGGGCCGCTTCCTTCCCACTCCTAGGCCTTTCCTATCCCATCGTCGCCATAGGACCTCTCTTTGTCGGTGCGACGAAAAGGAAATTGTAAACAAACAAAAAGTGCTTACTGAATTATCTTATTCTTCTTTTGCTACCGCTTTTCCCCACACCTGTGGGGTCGCGGGTGTGAACTGCGTCGCACATGTGGATTTGACCCTGTTTTACGACCGGATGCCCTTCATGACGCCAACCCTATATGGAGGGATGTAATCACTATTGCGTGTGTCTGTGGTGGTTGGTAGTGTGGTATGTTGTCTGAATATGATAAGGAGAGTGTTGGGACGGACACATACACCCAGTCCCCGAGCCAGAAGAAGTAATCAGAAGCGATTCAAATCCCCAACCCGGCCGGGAATCGAACTCGGGACCCTCTGAACCAAAGTCCAGTACGCTGACCATTCAGCCAACGAGTCGGACGTTCTAAACCTTATGCCAGCGAATAAATCAACTTGAGCGCCAGCTTCGCTATCGCCGCAATACGAGATCCAGATCCAGTAACCACACTCCGCAATCATTTATGTAGCATTTGACGAACTTTGCATCTTACTGTACTGTATTTCTTATGACTTTTTTTCTAAATCTGGTGTTCTTTCCTTTCTATCCGACACATTCTAACAAAGTGACTTTCAGGACATACAATATTTTGCAGTCGATATACTTTGTCTCTTTGGCAGCCTCCTCGGGAGGGAAATTGTAATAATTAATAAACCGATAATATTTTAACTAATGGTGAATTAGAATGACGAACACTTCTAGATCTTGGGACGAGATTCCCTGTGTGTCGGGGCGGTAGAATACTTGCATTGTATCCCTGCCTCTCGTAAGAGATAATTGAGACGGTACCCAGGAGCGTGGTTTCGTGACCACGGGTCCCCTCGCTGAGTATGGTATTGCTCCTCTTACTTGTGTGAGATGTTTCCGCATCGTCCTCCCTTACCCGGGTGGGGGACGCAGACGAAGAATGCACCCGCGGTATCCCCTGCCTGTCGTAAGTGGCGACTAAAAGGAGTGACCAAGGGATGATGACATTAGAACCATGAAACTACTTGTGCTCAGTACCATTACGTGAGGAACACCATGGGTCGACGTAACTTGCTGTAGTACCACTCCTATATGAGGAACACCATGGATCTACGTTACCAATGAGTAATGCCTTTATGTGAGGATCACCACAGTTCTCTGGTTAGTAGGCCCTACATTCGTGTGTATTCCATCGAAGCGGGGGAGCGGACATTCGCGCCACCACAGTTCTCTGGTTAGTAGGCCCTACAATCGTGTGTATTCCACCGAAGCGTGGGAGCGGACATTCGCCCCACCACAGTTCTCTGGTTAGTAGGCCCTACAATCGTGTGTATTCCACCGAAGCGGGGGAGCGGACATTCGCGCCACCACAGTTCTCTGGTTAGTAGGCCCTACAATCGTGTGTATTCCACCGAAGCGGGGAGCGGACATTCGCGCCACCACAGTTCTCTGGTTAGTAGGCCCTACAATCGTGTGTGTTCCACCGAAGCGGGGAAGCGGACATTCGCGCCACCACAGTTCTCTGGTTAGTAGGCCCTACAATCGTGTGTATTCCACCGAAGCGGGGGAGCGGGCATTCGCGCCACCACAGTTCTCTGGTTAGTAGGCCCTACAATCGTGTGTATTCCACCGAAGCGGGGGAGCGGGCATTCGCGCCACCACAGTTCTCTGGTTAGTAGGCCCTACAATCGTGTGTATTCCACCGAAGCGGGGGAGCGGACATTCGCGCCACCACAGTTCTCTGGTTAGTAGGCCCTGCAATCGTGTGTTTTCCACCGAAGCGGGGAGCGGACATTCGCGCCACCACAGTTCTCTGGTTAGTAGGCCCTACAATCGTGTGTGTTCCACCGAAGCGGGGGAGCGGACATTCGCGCCACCACAGTTCTCTGGTTAGTAGGCCCTACAATCGTGTGTATTCCACAGAAGCGGGGGAGCGGACATTCGCGCCACCACAGTTCTCTGGTTAGTAGGCCCTACAATCGTGTGTATTCCACCGAAGCGGGGGAGCGGGCATTCGGCTGCGCGAATGTCCATGTGCCGTAACGTTGTGCTGGAATGTGTCGGTTCCGCTAGGTTCAGAATAGATCTGCGCTACCTATGAGTAGTGCCACTTTGCGAGACATGTCATGGGTGTACGTTGCCTATGATTAGTACCACTATGTGAGAGAAAACACGGGTTTGGCTGGCGGCCGTGGTTAAGTACCACTATGTGCGAAAACCATGGGTGTGTGTTACCTGAGAGTAGTTCCATTATGTGACGAATACCATGGGTTTGTATCACCTGTGGTTGTTACCATAATGTGTCATACACCCTAGGTCTATATTGCCTATGATTAGTAGCACTATGTGAGAAAAAACATCAGTATACGTTGCGTGTGATTAGTCCCACTATGTGCGGAGCACCATGGGTCTGTGTTGCTTGTGAGTGATGCCGTTGTGTGCGACATACCATATGTCTACATTTCCTGTGATTAGTACCATAATGAGGGGATTGCGATCTGGATTTTGGACCCCTTGATATAATAATGCATCATCCCAGTATTTCAGGCTTTGTGAATTGGATCCACTGATTGTTTTTGTTTCACCATAATTTTTTCATCATCATTCGTTTTAGATTCTAGTCAGTGGATACATTTAATAGTTTTAATTTTCGATTCGTTCACCTCTTATCATTAGCGGCCGATGACCTAGCTGTTAGGCCCCTTTAAGCAACAAACCTCATCATCATCATCATCATCGTCGTCGTCGTCCTTCCTTGGTCGAAGAAGGCGGAAAAGAGGACCGCCCTTACCGGACTCTCCCGCACTTCTCCTACGAAGGGGAAACCATGCCCTCCATCCGGAGGGTATGAGTCTGAGCCAGCAGGTACGCCTGCTCCGAAACCTGCGCGCTCTCCTGGTAGGGACACTTCCTGCCCCCGGAAAGCGTCGTAGTTCTGGGCTTTAGTCCCGCCGTCTGTCAATGACGAGATGGACGTCGAGCTGTCATCTACATCTTCGGATGTAGGCGTTGATAGTGTTTAGTTTTAAGAGCAACTTGTCGCTCATAACCTAACACTCTCTTCAGAGTCCACACTACGGCACTGTTACAGTGGAATTGTAATGGTTATGACAGGCATCTTGCTGAGCTGTGTCAGCTAATTATTGAGTAAGCTGCGAGTATAGTCTGTATTCAGGAGACAAACTTCAGACCAGGTCATCATACGGTCTTGAGAAATTTCAGACTATACTCGACAGACGATATTATGCTCACTGGGCGTCCGGTGGCGTGGGTATTTTTGTTCCTTCTGATACCTTTAGCGAAGAGGTTCCTCTAAGAACCCAACTGGAAGCAGTTGCGGTGCGACCCCTGCATGTCACAGCAACAGTGTATAACGTTTATTTTCCACCAGGCCAACTTCTTAACATAAATGTCACTGACCTTATAGATCAGCTTCCACATCCCTTCTTCTTATTGGGCGATTTTAACACCCATCACCCCATATGGGGCTCTGAAACGCCTTGCCCGAGGGGAAGGGATTTGGAAACATTAGTAACAGCGTTGGATTTATGTATTTTGAACACAGGTGAACCAACTCATTTCAGTGTACGTTACGGCACATACTCTCGCATAGACTTAAGTCTATGCAGCCGAACGCTGGTTCTGCTGTTTCGGTGGAATACACACGAAGATCTCTGTGACAGTGACCATTTTCCCATTATTCATACTTTGTCTTTAACGACGAGACCCTGCGGACTGTAGACGGCGTTATAACTTACATAACACAAGTTATCCTTGCTGCTGCTGAAGAGTCCATTCCCTTCTTCTCAGGGACTCCTCGCCGAAAACTCGTTCCTTAGTGGGACGAAGAAATTGCAGCAGCTTTCAAAGAACGCCGCCGCGCTCATAAACGTTATCGCAGGCAGCCTACTGTGGCCAACTTCGTAAGATTTAAAAGACTCCGCGCTAAGGCGCGAGTTCTTAATCGCAAAGCAAGAAATCTTTGTGGGAGGGATATGTGTCGTCTATGACATCACATACTCCGTCGTCTCAAATGTGGACTAAACTTCGACGTATTTCGTGTATCCAAGGATCATCTTCTGTACCGGGAATTTCCATTGCAGGCACTATCGTCACTGACACACTCTCGATTGCTAACCATCTAGCTAGCCATTTCGCGGATATGTCTGGCTCCGGGAATTACCATCATGACTTCCTCGCTCCGAAGCAGGAGGCAGAACGTCATCACCTTTGTTTTTCCACTCAAGCTTCAGAGGACTATAATGTGCCCTTTACGGAGTGGGAACTCCGCAGCGCCTTGGCGCTTTGCAAGGACACGTCCCCTGGGCCAGACAATGTCCATAACCAGATGTTGAAACACCTTAGTGAGGATAGTCTATTATATCTCCTTCGAGTGTTCAACCAAATATGGATAGAGGGTGAGTTTCCGTCTCATTGGCGAGAGGGCATAGTCATTCCTGTCCTCAAGCCTGACCAAAATCCTAAGTATGCAGGAAGCTACAGACCTATTTGTCTCACCATCTGCTTGTGTAAGCTATTTGAGAACATGGTAAATCGCCGACTTGTATGGTGTCTGGAGAAAGAGGGACTTTTGTCCGAGTACCAATGTGGTTTTCGAGCCGCTTGCTCGGCTACTGACCACGTGGTACGCCTGGAGATTTCTATCCAGGATGCGTTTCTCCGCAAACATAATTTGGTGGTGTTTTATTTTACTTAGAAAAGGCTTGACACCACATGGCGATATGGTATCCTTTCAGTCCTGCACCAATGGAGATTCCGAGGTAACTTGCCGGTATTTATTGCGAATTTGTTGTCTCTCCGTCTATTCCGTGTCCGAGGTGGGAGGGCATATTCGGAATACCACATTCAAGAAAATGGGAGTCCCACAGGGATCGGTTCTTAGTGTCACTCTGTTTGCGATTGCCATAAACGGTATTGCTGCTGCTGCTGGTGGTTCAGCAGTAATACCGTCGCTATAAGTGGACGATTTTGCTCTGCACCATAGCTTGCGGAATATGGCAGTCGCAGAGCGACAATTACAGCAAGCTATTAGGAGAGTGCAACAAGTGGACCTTAGAACATGGCTTTCGGTTTTTCACTGCAAAGACCTCTGGTGTCCAATTTCGTCGACAACACAGTCTTCACCCGCATCGTGAGCTTCCTTTAACAAATATTGCTCTCCCTGTAGTTGACGCTTACCGATTCCTTGGGCTCCTTTTCGATAGCAAATTATCGTGGGCGTCACACGTGCGGCAGTTAATAGTGCAATGCACCAAGAAACTGAATGTCTTGAAGTTCCTTAGCAGTAATAATTCGGGAGCTGACCGCATGGTGCTCCTACGATTCTATAAAAGCAAAGCAAAGTCATCTCCGTACAGACCATGAAGGCCCTTGGAGGGGTGGAAGGTAAAGGCTTCCACCATTCGTAACCTCGGCACGTGATGGGGTAGAGTGGTTAGTTCTACGCCCGGTCGCCTTTGCCTCCAGCAATTAACCTGGTACTCATTTTTGGTGTAGGCTGAGTGAACCTCATGGTCACATGCACCTCCGGAAGTGGAAATCTTGTTTCTTAAATGTTACGACTTATTGAGGGGGATTCGAACTCACGTCTTTCCGGGGGAACCGAGCACGCCTTTACCGCCTCGGCCAGGCAGCCTCCTACGATTCTATAGGGCACATATTTTATCCAGGTTAGATTACGGCAGTGCAGCATATGGCTCAGCAAGGCCAAGCGTCCTTGCTAAACCGAATAGCATCCACCACAGCGGCGGCGACCGGAGCTTTTCGAACCAGCCCCGTTACTAGCCTACTCGCTGAGTCTGGTGTGCCGCCTTTACACCTGAAGCGCCAGCAAATGCTTCTATCTTATGCTGCAAATTTGTGACAGATGCCACTTCACTCAAGCTATCCTTGCGTATTCAACAATGGGAACCGTCGGCTGTACGCTGCTTGTCCTCGAGCAACGCGGCCGATTGGAATACGCTTGGATAGCAGTCGCAGATTGTTTCGCGTACGGTACCTTCGGTCCCTTGCCTTGTCAGACAACCAAGGGGGTACTTCCGTGGGTAGTACGCCGACCTGAAATAATACTGAATCTGCACACTGGCCCGAATGAAAACACGGACTCTTCGATTTATGGGAGGCTCTTCCTGACCGTTGTTGGCCGGTATCCAGGTTCAGTCGTCGTTTACACGGATGGCTCGAGAACAAACACGAAAGTGGGCTGTGCGTTCGTTCTCGACACTGATAAGTTTCTTTTTGCTCTCCTGGAAACCTGTAGTGTTTACACAGCGGAGCTCTATGCTATCTGTGAAGCTCTGCGGTGCGCACTGTCCGATGAGCGCCGATACTTTCTTCTGTGTACTGACTACTTGAGATCGCTACAGTCTATTGATACCTGTTTCTCTCGGCACCCTCTGGTGCAGCGGATCCAGGACCTGCTGCCCTGGTGTTCGGATGCCGGCACCAGAATCACGGTTATGTGGCTCCCAAGCCACATGGGTGTAGAGGGGAATGAGTTAGCAGATAAGGCTGCCAAGGAGGCAGTAACGTTGCCCCGTTGCCTTACAAGGTTCCAGCAAGTGATATTTGCTCTCAGCTGAGACATCTGGTTATGTCCCATTGGGAGATGGAGTGGCAAGCCACTCCACTTCCAATTAAGCTGAGAGCGATCAAAAGTACAACGAAGGTATGGCGGACTTCCCTTCGGGCTTCTCGGAGGGAAGCAGTGGTATTATGTCGTCATCGGATCGGCCACGGTATCCTAACACACTTCCATCTATTGAAAGGAGGACCCCCTCCGGTGTGTGCTTGCGGCGATCATCTTACTGTGGCACACGTCCTTACGGAGTGCGTGAACGTGGTCGATCTGCGCCGTAGGCTAACACTCCCGCGTACCATCTCCCTCATCCTGCGAGATGACGAACAGTCCGCAGACATCGTCATCCGTTTTATGAGGGATAGTGGCCTTTTTTATCGCGTGCAATAATGTCCTATGTCTTAGTGTGTTTGTGTTAACTGCGCTTTTATCCCTTTTACTCTATTTTAGTTCGTGTTTGCGTATTTTAATATATTTTTTTATGTCATGAATTATATATACAGACATACATATCTTTATTGCCCACCCTAGTATACACCATCGGCTTACAGGTAATAAAGACAAAACGAAACAAAAATAGCCACTACATCTATCTTAAAACTATTTAACTAAATTAACTACCTCTACATCTACTCATTTTCATCCCATACGTGCGCGGATCGGCAGCACACATACAGGATTCCACCGCACTACAAACTACCCTAATCACCTACTCCTGCCCACCATCTAAGAAATTTAATAGACTGGTCGCTGCGCCAGCCCCGATATGGAACACACGCCCACCAACCCGATTGACGCAGCCACCAGCCTCGTCACGTGAGAACGGCTACCATAACTCACCGACACTTACTGACACTGTGTTCCTTCCCTATCTTGCATGGCCTGCCACCTGTATCGAAACGCGACCCATCACCCGGCCTGCCATATTCTTCCGATGTGTACGTAGACATGCTTAATCCTAACTTCCTTGGGACGGGTCAGGTCCCCACCCCTCCCTCTTCCCTTGATACGTCACAGTCTCCTCTCTCGCGCTCTTCTCGCGAGCTGCATCTCACATTAATATAACAGTTTATCTTTTTAACTCTCCAGCACGTACTCTTACAATTTTCATTATACCACCCCTTTCTCCTGTACTACACTACCTACTTCAATTCTCATAATTTTCTGTTCTATACACATTCATTTACATCACCTCCTCCACACACATATACTCCTAAACAAAACCCCTAATCTACCACATCGCACTTACACACATACAAATACTTTACCGTTCCAAGTCAGTACGTTCAGTCTTCTCAATCTACATAAATAAATAAATAACTAGAGATGTTGATAGGGGTGCTGAATATTGAGGGGTTGATGGGGATAAGAGTAGTTAACGTGTTAAGGAAAAAAATAGGGAAGAGGGGCAGAAACCCAGGGGGCATAGTAGTTCTAGTAAGAAATGAGGTAGCTGAATGGGTAGAGATGCTACAGAGTAGGGTAGAGGGGGTAGTGTGGCTTAGAGTAGAAATGGGGAAGGGGGCATCGGAAGCAATTTGTCTGGCCTTGCTTTATAACCATCCGAGCGATTCAATTTATGCAAATAAACATTTCTTTGACGAACTGTTTGAAGAAATAAACAGAGTTAAAGGGCTGTATGTAGAAGATGGGGTGTTTTTATCGGGGATAGGAACGCGAGAGTGAGCAATAGAGTACCGGTCTACGGGAAAGAAGTAAAAGAAGGCGGGGGCCGCAAAGAAAGAGTAAGGATAATGGTGTAAATAGTTATGGAGAAAGGTTACTAATTATGTGCTATAGAACATTTATTTATTTATTTTAAATGGGTGGATGAAGGAGATAGTGTGGGAGATTTGACGTATATTACAACAAATTGAGGGAGTGTAGTGGATATAGGAATAAGCTCAGAGATAGCGTTAAGGAGAATAATTTTTGAGGTGTTCGAATGTGGGTTAACTGACCATATGCCTATCAAAATAAAATTGAGAACTTTGGTTGCTGATGAGAAGGGCACGCTGGAGGAAAGTAGGGAGAGATATAGGAGTGGAGGATGGAAGTATATCTGGGGTGATAATGCGAAAAAGAAATTGAGACGGGATTTGAAGGAGGAGGGAGAAATATTAAGGGTAGGAATTGAAAGGGCGGCAGAAGGGAATGCCATGGATAGGGTGCTAGAATTAATAGAACACCCTGTATGGAGGGCGGGGAAGAAAGTGAGGAGAAGGGTATAGGGGGGAAAAAGAACAAAATGAATGGATGGTTTGATGAAGACTGCAGGAGAAAACGTGAAGTTGTAATGACAGCTCTAGCGGAGTTTAGGAAGGAGGGGGAGCAAGAAAAAAAGGAAGGGGAATAAAATAGGAGTTAGGCATTTTAAAAGGCTTTTAGAAGGGGAGGGGAATTTGGGTAGAGAAATAGACGAGTCATATGTAGGAAGGGAGTTGGAAGTAGAAATTCCAATATTGGATGAGGAGATAACAAGTCAGGAGGTAATGAGAATATTAAAAATGCTGGACCCAAGGCTGCAGGAGTTGTGAACGGTATTTCCCCACCAGTTTCGTTCGTCTAATCTTGTTTATAGACTCCTATATCCTCTCAAATTTCTTCTCTCTACAACATCTATTTATTCTTTCAGCTTCCGCCTCCTTCCATCTTTTCTTCTCATTCAATACCTCTTTATATTCCCTTCTCAATTTAAAACCGTCCCATGTAATTTCAACCCCCCCCCCCCGTACCGAGCTCGATAGCTGCAGTCGCTTAAGTGCGGCCAGTACTGGTATTCAGTATTCGGGAGATAGTAGGTTCGAACCCCACTGTCGGCAGCCCTGAAAATGGTTTTCCGTGGTTTCCCATTTTCACACCAGACAAATGCTGGGGCTGTACCTTAATTAAGGCCACGGCCGCTTCCTTCCCACTCCTAGCCCTTTCCTGTCCCATCGTCGCCGTAAGACCCATCTGTGTCGGTGCGACGTAAAATAACTAGCAAAAAAAATCAACCCCTTTCCCTTACCACGTCTCCACTAGAGCAATTATCTCAAAATCTTTCACTAAATCCACAATTTCCCTATTTCCTCCCCCTCCCTCTCTATGCTTATGCGTTTCACCACTTCCCCCCTTACTTCTCGTAATTCTTTCTTGTGGCTCCTCCCCATCCTTCTCCACTTCCCTCCCTTTCTTCCCACCTCCCCCTCCTTGCTCTTTTCCGTGCCAAAGCCTTTTTTTCCTCCCCAAAGATCTTTTAAACTTAACGATCTCCCCTTATTCAACGCCTGATTTCTCTCCAGGTTTATTTTTACATTTCTCTTATTCGGGGAGGTTGAGTCACTACCCTGACTCCTTTTTCCTCCCATCACCTCCTCACTGCCTGAACTCACTTCACTTCGATCTAGTGTCATATTTGTTGATTCACTCTTTCCTGCGTTGTTCTGCCTCGCCAAGGTCTTTGCAATCCCCGCCACCTGACCACTGACACCACAGTCCCGTCTTCTCTTTTCCTTCTCCCCACTGATGACACCCTGCTCTCGATTTCTGCAACTCATTTCCTCCTCACATTTTTCCATCCTCAGCAGTTCCTCCTGTGTCCACGATCGGGTCAAATTTCTGCCTGAAGTCACCAAACTCCTCCCCACTATCTTAGCTCGCAATCCCTGCGCTGTAGTCCGCCACATACGCCGCTTTAAGATCTCCAACCGCATTCTGTCGTCTTTATCTCGGCCTTCAATTAAATCTTCGACCCTTTCAGATTTCCAACATTCCTCAGAATTATATCGGCCATCAGGGTTCCCATATCTGACGACAGGGCACTTTTCCTCACCCACCTACTTTGGTGGCCGCGACAATAAGTATATTTAAGACATGAGGAATACGAGAGTAGATGTGTTTATGAAAAGAGATTGTAACAAGGGAAAGCCTGAGAAACTTAGGTAGTAGTTAAAAAAATGGGAGGTTGAGTAGGCTCTGAGGGTAGTGTAAATTTAAGTTGGTATATAGTTTAAGTTTATCGTTGATGGCTGAAATGACGCTTAGTTGGAAGCTAGTAAACTAAAAATAAAAAAATTTAAAAAATTAAAAAGTTGTGAGAAGTCTGAGTGAACTATTAGACTTGGAATGGAAACTGTTTGTTTGTTTGTTTGTTTGTTTGTTTGTTTGTTTGTTTGTTTGTTTGTTTGTGGGGAAAATATTTGGTTTGTTCAGGTGTATATGTGTGAGTATGGAAACTGAAAGTATGTAACAGTGTCAAAAAGAGTTAAACTGCTTTAGGTGCGTTGATGAGGGGTGTAAAATAATTGATAGTTGATGTTCAAGTGTTAAGTGTGATAAGATGGAAAGAATTGGGAAAAGTCTGAGTGAACAAACTGTTTGGGTAAGAAAACGGTTTCATGTGTGTAAATGTGGTGCTGTAGGGTTGAAATTAATCGTATCTTCACCGGCCTATGACCCTTGTTCCTTCCTTCTCTATATATATCATCTATATCCACTTCAGAGAAGTTCATCTTCATTTTATTCGAAACTATGTCCACCGCTTTCAATACTAACTCCACTTTTGATTCTAATCCTTCCTCTGGTACACCATACACAAACACATTTTTCTTGCTGATTCGTTCCTTTGCTAGCTTCACTTCTCTCTTCATTGCTGTCAATTCCTCTTCCAGTACCAACACCTTCTTTTTCAAACTCGCTACCTCATCTTCTATCTCCACTAACTTGTCATTTACCCCTCCAATTTCTTCTTTTATAAACATTTTTAAGTCCTTCATCTCCTTCATTTGAGTTGCCCGATGTTCCTGCATCATTTCCTTTATTTCACCTCCTTTGCTCGTTCCCTTCACCACTCTCTTTATCTCTTCAAGTTCCTCCCAACTGAATGGTCCCTGACTTGGACCCGGGTTCTTCTATACCTCCTACCACCAGCAACGTCGCAATAACCGTCACACACAGCATAATTTCCAACAGTCCTGTAGAACCACTAATTTCTCTCCCTCTCTATGCTCCTTCTTCCAACACCACCTTGCACCATGCCATCTTCCAATTCTTAGCCTGTATTGCTGTAGCGTTATTCCCATCTTGCAACCTCAGCTCACTCACACGTCTGCACTTCCCGCTGTCTCGCTCGTGACTGGATTATATATATCTGTACTGCTAGGTAATGCCTTATTCCATTATCATTTTATTAGAAAATAAAACATTGCGATTTAGCAGCGGGCGACCCACAGAGAGGCCGACGGACTAACCTTTCTTCCCGGAATCGTCTCAACATGGTAATACAAATTAAATATTTCATGGTACATAACCTCTTATAGAGATTCACTCCTCTCATTTGAGGTTAAACAGTGCTCTCGGCAGTGTTTAAATATGACCGGTTGAACATCGGTTTTAGACAGTGTCTAAGTGATAAATAACGTCTCTGCAATCCGGCAGCCATCGTCTAAATACCGTTTCTGCAATCGACCCACAAAGTCGAGGTTAGTATACAAGCTCTCGAGAGTACCGTTCTATATAGAAGAACACCGTATGAGACTCCCTCTACCGACAGCTCGAATAAACTGCTCCTTGAAAGATAAAAGAAATGTAGAGGAATTTGGCTGGACTTTTATACTACAGAAGCCGTGGTAAATAGATCCTGCGCCAACACGATTCAAGACCTCCGACACCTGGTGACCTGAATAGCTGTGCGTAGGTACCACCACAAAGTATGCAAGAACAAGCGTTTTCACGATCCCGGGAATAACTGTGTATGTGAGTTGTGCGATCAACGCTGTGATCGTAACCACATGATCACTTGTAAAAAACGAGTAGTACCTCTGGTAGACTTTTGTGCTTAATTAAAATGTGTACAATCAAAATGCGTGATATAAAATGTATTGCCAAAACTTATGTAACATATACACAACTTGTGTGCATTTCTTAAAATAAATAAAAAACATTCTTATAGAGTAATTTTTACTTTTGAATTTGCTGATACTCTCAGTATTCATGTGATCTCGGATGAAAATACTGTCTCGCTGCGCCCCCCAAGCAGAGGCTCCTGGCTTACCAGCTAAGACAAGGCTCTAATTTAAACATGACCGGGCTGAGTGGCTCAGATGGTTGATGCGCTGGCCTTCTGACCCCAACTTGGCAGGTTCGATCCTGGTTCAGTCGGTGGTATTTGAAGGTGCTCAGATACGTCAGCCTCGTGTCGGTAGATTTACTGGCACGTAAAAGAACTCCTGCGGGGCTGAATTCAGGCACCTCGGCGTCTCCGAAAACCGTAAAATTAGTTAGTGGGGCGTAAAGCAAATAACATTATTACTATTATTAATTTAAACAAGGGGTGATCCATATCAACTGTTGCGAAAAAGCTGTATTTTCTCGCGAATAGCCTGCGTTCTAGAGTGGTCTATAGAAACACCATCCGGCGACACAATATACCCTAAGAATGACATAGAAGACTTAGCCAAAGCTACCTTATATAATTTAACAGTCAATCCAGCCTTACGAAGGTGATTGAGGACTTCCTTCTGATGCTATAAGTCCTCTTCAAAGGTCTCCGAAAACATAACGACCTCTCTGATAGTGACCACTTCCCGATAATTCTATATCTCTTGAATCAAAGACAGCCCAAAATACCCAAGCGCTGGTTGCTTCGGCGGGCAAATTGGCCAGAATTTTCGAGATGCGCAGTGATGGCCAATTATATGCTGGAGTCTGTTGACGACCACGTTTCTTCCATTACTACTGGAATTTTGGCTGCTGCAGAGGAAACAGTTCCTTCCTCGTCCGATATTCCTCGCCGGAAAAGGGTCCCGTGGTGGACGGACGAAGTTGTAGCGGCCAAACCTGATCGCCTACGGGCTTTTAAGCATTATCGTCGGAATCCTACAATGGCCAATCGTATCACATTTAAGTGTCTGCGCGCGAAGGCCCTTTTTTGATTCGAGAAGGTAAGAAAGCTACATGGGGAAAAGTATGTCTCTTCCATGACGGCACATACTCCGTCATCACAAGTGTGGACAAAACTCCGCCGTATTTTCGGAGTACAGAATGTGCCCTCAGTACACGGAATCTCCATTAAATGGAGATATAGTTGACGATTCATTCAGTCATTGCAGACCACATCGCGTCACATTTCGCAGATACGTCCAGTTCTGGGAGATACGACTCTGCATTTCTTCCAATTAATCGCGAAGCAGAGGCACACCATCTCTCTTTAGCCTCTAGTGCTTCGCATCCCTACAACGTGCCTTTCACGGAGTGGGAGTTGCGGAGTGCACTCGCGCTATGCAGAGATGCGGCTCCTGGACCGGTTCCATCTCGATGGTGCGAGGGAATTGTGATACCAATTCCCAAGCCAGGTAAAGATCCGAAACTTCTGGATAGTTATAGGCGAATATGCTTTACAAATAGCCCTTGTAAGATATTTGAAAGGATGATTAACCGGCGTCTTGTGTGGGCCGTGGGAAAGGAGGGTCTCTTGTCTAACTACCAGTGTGGTTTTCGCCCTCATCGGTCTGTCACTTATCATCTAGTCGGACTGGAGAGCGCCACTCAGGAGGCCTTTCTCCGGAAGGAACACCTAGTCCCCGTTTTCTTTGACCCGGAGAAAGCTTACGATACTACCTGGTGATATGGGATTCTCTCCACACTACACCAGCGGGGATTTCGGGGTAATTTGCGAACGTTTATTGAGAACTTCATGTCCCTTCGGCTCTTTCGAGTCCGAGTAGGGAATGCATTTTCTTCAATATTACGTTCAGGAAAATGGAGTGTCACGCTGTTCGCAATCGCCATCAACGGCATAGTTGCCGCTGCTGGGCCCGCAGTCGTTCCATCGCTGTATTTAGACGACTTAGCTCTACATTACAGCTCCGGAAGTGTGGCGTTTGCTGAGAGACAGCTACAGCAAGCTCTTAACCGAGTCGACAGATAGGCCCTGCAACATGAATTCGATTTTCAGCGGCGAAAACCTCACTTGTACACTTCTCTCGACGTCGGCTTGTGCATCCTGAACCAGAGCTCCGCTTGCGAATCAGTATTTTACCAGTGGTAGACACCTGCAGATTTCTGGGTTTCCATTTTGATAAGAGACTAACGTGGCAGCCCCACATCCGTCAGTAGAAGGTTGCCTGCGTGAAGGGACTTAACATGCTTAAGTTTCTCGGCGGCACTTCGTGGGGGGCTGACCGTGCTGTGCTGCTACGATTTTACGTCATCTTAGAAGCTCTGCAGTTTGCAGTGGGTGACGAAAGAATACATTTTCTTATGTGTACCGATTCGTTAAGCTCTCTGCAGTCTATTGAAACCTGTTTCTCGCAACACTCACTGATGCGGCAGATTAATGACCTTTCAGCCAGTTTAAGTGATGCTGGCACCAGAATCACTTTCGCGTGGCTTCCAAGCCACGTTGGGATTGCGGGAAACGAACTTGCGGATGAAGCTGCACAGGAAAGCGGTACTTTTACCTCCAAGACCAGTCAATTTACCTGCTAAGGATATTTGTTCTCAGCTACGTCGAACCATCTTGGCGTCCTGGGAATCGGAGTGGCTAGCTATCCGAACTTCCAACAAGCTGAGATCAATTAAGAAGACAACTACCGTGTGGCGGTCCTCTTTCCGACCTTCACGGAGAGAGGCCATAGTATTGTGTAGGCTGAGGATAGGTCATTTACGATCTACGCACTCTTATCTCTTGAAGATGGAAGACCCCCCAGTGTGTTCTTGTGGTTCCGACTTCACCGTGGCCCGCATCCTTACAGAGTGCCCCGATCTCTTTGGCCTAAGACGGAGCCTCGGCCTGCAGAAAACACTCGAACGCATACTAGCCGATGACGCGACTACTGCTGATCTCGTCATTCGCTTTATGTGCGACAGTGGATTAATCAAATGTGTATAACTCAGGGAACGCAGGTTCCCTTTTGATTCCTTTGTAAATTTTCGGCCTATTCAATAATTTTTTGTTTTATTTTGTACTGCGTTTCCAAATTCCTTTGTTGAATAAATAATTTTGTTTTTATTTTTAATTTCTTTTCCACTAATTTGTTCAGAGTGGATGATTACCTCGCCTTACTTCCTCTTAAAACAAAAATCACCACCACCATCACTTCTATGCGCGATACGCATCCAGTTCTTCGAGTTGTTCGCATGTTTTTATTGTAGTAGTAATAGTAGTAGTCTTATAAGGGGAAATAATATTTTGGTAGAACCGGAATGCTTCGCCGAAATGGCATAAGGTAGCAGCATATCAGTATCTCCTAAACGTTATCTGCTTTCGAGAAAACTTTATTCACAGGGCGGGATTTAATTCCACCGAGAGCGCTCGTCCACCCGTTCACTCCCACTCCCACTAGTGGAAAGAATGGTCAGCGTACTGACCTTCGGTTCAGAGGGTCCCGGGTTCGATTCCCAGCCGGGTCGGGGATTTTAAACTTAATTGGTTAATTCCAATGGCTCGGTGGCTGGGAGTGTGTGGCGTGTTCAACATTAGAAATCATCCTAGGTAGGACCCTCGTCTTCACAGACATGCAGATCGCCTAATAGGCCGTCTACTAGAAAAAGACCTGTATCAGGCCTCTCCGGAGACCATACGCCATTATTACTAGTGGAAAAGCTGCGGCCTTTTTTTTTCCCTCCTAAATATGTAATGATTTGTATGTTTTGTTGCATACTATAATCTGTTCTGTGTAACCTGCTGCCCGATGAAAATAAATGCACGTGGAAAGACCGTGTTCCGATTGGCTGCGGGCTTTGCAGCATTATTCAAGCAGTATTTCATAAAATATGAAATTTACAACATCGTTTAACTTAACTAATTGCATTCCAGAATAGTATATTTGTATTGTAACTGTTACGGAGTTATCCGTGGTAGTTAGAGGTGAAAGAAGGTGCTGGGATGAACAGGTCTCAACTTACGAAATTAAAGCTAATTTAAAATTTAACAAAGGTTATATTTTCTTTTCAAGGTCAAGAAATAACAAGTATAACAGGAACTCAGTTGTATATCAACAAGTTAAGAAAGTACACTTACAGTTTATTAATGGATTTTGGGCTTCGAGCCCCAGATTCACAATCCCTGAGCAATGAGCCCAGCTTTACTTATATACAAGGTTTGACAAAGGGGCAGAACACTTCAATCATGCCCAGGAGCACTTGCTCCCAATTACCCAGTAAAGCCTCCTCGAGGCACACAGAAAATCTACTTTTAAGAAAGAGCAAACCCGCTCTCAAAGTTCAAGCCCATCAAAGGCCACACCAAACTCCACCTTCAAGCTGCCTTCCAGGCACACAAGAACAGGGGTAATAATACCCAATCTACTGAGGCCTATTAAGTAAAGAAACAGGTCAATTACATGGCCCAAAATTCTGAGTTGAATGGAGGCGTAACTTGCACTCCTAATACACCTTTTTAAAACCTATTTGGCTCTTAGGCCGCTTATGCAAGGGCTGATCCCATACTAAGGAGGTGACACGATAAAAAAAACTTATTTACATTATGAAGAGAAGAAATACGGTAATGAAAACGTAGTCACCTCAGAACAATATGAGTGGGAGCTCGAGAGGGTTAAGCACTCTCTATCCCAATTTGTAGTTAAAGAGACAGAATTTTATACTAAGTGTCTTTTACATTTTAAAGGAAAGTTACATGATAAAAGTTTCGAACCTGCCCCGAGGGTTAAATTGCTGAGCTAGCAAGAAATGAAGTTATTAAAAGGCCATTACCTTATGGAAGAACTGCTGCTCGAAGGAAGAGGCGCTTCCCGCCCCCTGCTACATAATCACACTAGGAAAGATGTTACTGAAGTGGCGAGGAGACCAGAAAATCAGCAGTTTATATACCCTCGCGGAAAATTCGAGACGTTTCATGAATGATTACAACCTGCCCACAAAATTTTATTGGATAACAGCAAAAACTAATACACCAGACGAAGAAGAAACACCTTATTGGTGGAAAATTAATTACAGAAATTCCTGATTGGCTACATTCAAAACAGGCGGAAAGAAAGGATTATATTGCCAACTCTCAAACCACAGAACAAAATCTAGCAAAAACAAAACTTATGAATGTTAAATTTCTTTCGGACAGCTCATTCCTTTACACCAGAGAGCGTTATCAGTTTTGGTAGAGACATCTGTTAGAGAATGTTCAAAGTTCTTGCTATGGAGCAGACAAACACGAATCGAAATTGACATAGTTCAGAACACTTCAAAATTTACAGTAGAGACATCTTCTGAGAAACTTTAGAATTAACATGGTTGTTAAAGTTCAGGCTTCCTCCAGTAGAGGAGTTTCAACTGGCGCAATGTTTGAATTAGCGGCGCGGAGGTGTACCGCCCGGTACAGTAACCTTCATTACTAAATAATGTGGGGAGCGATTATTTCATATGGCAAATATTGCACCAAGTCTTATTGAGCGTACGGTTATGTTTAATGTTGGTTTAATTAAGAATAGGGTCGTTGTGTAAAGATGGTTGAAGTTGAGAAATATCTCTAGCAAACTGCAGTCTCTTGCCACGATGTCTACCATCCAGTGCAGGTACTTGAGCAGGTCATCGGGATTTAAAGTGGCCTCTCGGAGCCTGTTTCTGACTGTTTGGTCACCAAATCGTACCAGAAGCCGCCTGCTGTAACTTGGTGGTTTCGGAGAGCTTGTAGACGCACATAACTATCCTGCCTTGGAATTGTTTTTCTTAGGCGTCTCGTGTCTGGGCACCTGGTAACACTTTGTGTCCTGGAAACATTTCCACAGATACCATCGCCTCCAGGACTCAATGTTTCAGCTGTCAGTGACTGGAGAGTCTCAGATGTTCTGATCAGCATTTTAAATGTATCCCTGTTGAATAAATATATCCTTGGGCCGATGACCTTAGATTTTAGGCCCCCTTAAACAACAAGCATAATCATCGAATATATCCGTGGGATCAGTTTTTAAAAATTCTAGGTCTTTTCGAACCAGTTTCGCCCATTTAGCATTTGTTCCCTTTCCTCTAGTAATGGTGTTGAAGATTTTTGAAGTCTGTTGTTGTCCATTCTGACTATGTGACCGTAGAAGATAAGTCTCCTTTTTCTCATGGTTGATGTTATGCTCTATAAATGTCTGTAAAGCTCGTTGTTATGCCTGATTCTGTATTCACCTCCCTCCTTAATGGGGCCCATAATTTTTCTCAGGATCTTTCGTTCTATCAGTTCAAATGGCTGAGTTGTCACGTTTTGATCATCTTCAAGCATTCTAAGGTATACAGTACCGAAGGTCTTACTGCAGTTTCATAGTGTCGACATTTGAGGCGAAGAGGAAGGGTTTTATTTATTTATTTATTTATTTATTTATTTATTTATTTATTTATTTATTTATTTATTTATTTATTTATTTATTTATTTATCATATGGCATTTAGTGCCGGGAGTGTCCGAGGACTTGTTCGGCTCTCCTGGTGCAGATCTTTCTATTTGACGCCTGTGGGTTACCTGCACGTATGGGTGTGAAATTGAGATGATGATGATGATGATGATGATGATAAGGAGGAGGATTAGGTGGGTAGAGGGTGAAGCCGCCTGTCAGCACATAGCCTACTCTTGTCGAATAATAGTAAGAGTCTGCTCAAGGCTTAACGTCTCCATCCGGCGGACGAATCACCATCAGTAGTGTCTTATGCGCTCATTCCTTATGGACACTGCGGAGAGCCGGCCAACATTCTGATGCTGACTTGAACCGGCTAACCACGGTGTCACACCCACGGTATCCCCTGCCTGTCGTAAGAGGCGACTAAAAGGGGCCCCAGGGGCTCTGAATTTTGGAGCGTGGTTTGGCGACCACGGGGCCCCTAGCTGAGTCCTGGCATTGCTTCCACTTACTTGTGTCAGGCTCCTCACTTTCATCTATCCTATCCGACCTTCCTTGGTCAACTCTTGCTCTTTTCCGACTCCGACGCTATTAGGTTTGCGAGGGCTAGGGAGTCATTTTCACGCCCTTCGTGGCCCTTGTCTTCCTTTGGCCGATATCTTCTTTTTTCGAAGTGTCGGATCCCTTCCATTTTTTTTCCCTCTGATTAGTGTTATATAGAGGATGATTGTCTAGTTGTACTTCCTCTTAAAACAGTAATCACCACCCCCACGGTGTCAGACTAAACATGGTGTAACAAAAATGTTCGGCACAAATTGCAGGACACATTCGTAACGTGTAGACGAAGAAATTGTTATATGAACATGGGTCTGGAAACGCTTTGTTTCCATGTTAAGCTGCGTTTACACTAAGCGCAATTTCCTCGCGAAATAATTTCGCAAGGGAATTGCGCCTAGTGTAGACGCTCCCTCACCCCTGAGTAATTGCGGAGTGAGGGCCCTCGCTGCGAGCCGGAGCTCAGTCGGTTTTTGTCCGCGCATCAAACGGTTTCGTTCATCGAATTTCGCTCAGTGTAAGCGTGGTCCCCGTAGTTGCGCGAGGGATGAATCAAGAACAATGCTTGCAGCTCATCGAGCTCTGCAAAATTTTATGTGGATTCCGAAAAACAAAAACTATTTCAATCGCAATACAAGAGAAGATGCGTGGAAGGAAATTAGTTCTCAACTAAACTTTCCTATCTCTACAGTGAAAGCGAAGATGCAAGTGCTACTGGGATCGTATCGAAGTGAAGGATAGAAAATAAGAGCAGAGTCACTGGATCAGGTAAGCTATTACTATTGGTTTATAATGCAAAATTGTGTCATTTCATTACTTTTTGAACCTACCGGTACCTATTTTGAAGCATTCTTGGGTCATTGTGAAGAACTTCCACTAGTGGGCAGACAACACCACATTCAGAAGACATTTTACTTGGTGTGTGATTTATTTTTCTTCCATTATTTGATCTTTGTATTACATTTTCGCCCATTTTTTGCATTGATCCACACCAATTAACAAATATATCAAACGCTATTTTTTAACCGGGTGCGGTTTGGATACGAAATGTACAGTATTTCTAAATTGAATTAATATTGTGTGATTTTTAATTATTAGCATTCCTATTTGTTCATTTGACATTTTTTAAAAATACATATATAATACCGAGTCGATTTACTGTTTTAAATGCGATTAATTGTTATCCTTACCTTCACATAATCCTGAAGTGTTTCACTCAACGCATCACAAACTTCTGGGACGATTTTTGATATTGTGCACTTCGATATTTTAAATAAATACTGCAAACTTGTGTGCGAATCACCAGTTGCTAAGAAACGCAGTATGACAGCCAACCTTTCTCTCACTGTTACTGCTTCTCTGAATGTTGTGTCTTGTTTTTCAATTTTTTGACTGATCAGTGAAACGAGTTTTTCAAAATCTTGGGTACTCTTGCGAACGAAGTTCTTAATTGTATCATCAATGGGTTCCTGTACCATTTCTCTCATAAGGCTGTTTCCATATTGGCTTCTTCCAAGGAATAATTGTTGCTCCACCATCGTCGAGGGCGCCGATTTTTCTTCTTCCCTTTCTTGATCAAAAATTACGTTGATATGATGGAAAACGCGGCTGCAGCGGCTGGAGGGACAAAACAAGTTTCCATGTTGGCTGCAAAACAGGAACAGAAGCGTTCAGGCTTGTCGAAGGCGGTTCGCCCCACTCGCGCTATTTTCCGCTCTGAATTGCGCTCTGTTTTGGGTAGTGCGAAATTTCACTCGAAGCGAGTAAGTTTCACCCGAGCGACTTTCGCGAGGGAGTTTCGCTAGTGTAAACGCAGTTTACACCTCATTTTCTCCAACGCATTAATCATGGGAAACATGCACTCTTGGTTACGTCTGCAGTGTTTTGTTTTACATGTGCCTCTTGCCATGCGACTTACGTCATTGCTTGTTTACAGGTAACATCAACTGTTCCAGTGAACAATACTACCTTGGTAAGCATGTATCAAAGCTTACGGAGGGCATATTGAACATCTCCTGTGAAAAAGAGTTGCATGTGGTATACGGTACGTTCTGTTCTTGTGTGCTTCCCATGATTAATGAGTTGCAGACAATGAGGTGTAACATGGAAACAAAGCGTATCCGGACCCATGTTCATATAACATAATTTCTTCATCTATGTATAAGGAATATGTCCTGAAATTTGTGCCGTACATTTTTGTTACACCCTGTATAGACTTGACGCCTTAATGATCATGGCCACCGGGCGGGCTTGAGAAAATATTGGAAGAACATGCTCGGGGTACTTAATATGTGGATATCTACGAAGCTCTACGAAACTGCGTACAGGTTTAAAATAAGGGAAGGTTGTTAATTAGTTCTTCAAAATGAATAACTGGGACACGTCGTTGAAAGCACGCAAAATTGCAGTGCTATCATAAAGTGGGTTTATATTTAAATGTTTAAAGGTATATCGTATTGGCCAGGCTTATTTTTATCATTAGATACAGTCCTTGGAATGGTGTAGGCCATATTTTACAAATTACACTGACTGACAGAGCAAATGCAACACCAAGAAGGAGTGGTTCGAAAGGGATGAAAGTTGGGGAAAAAACAGAGACGGCACGGACGAATAATTGATGTTTATTTCAAACCGATATGCAGGTTACACAATGCGCACGGCATCGACTCAGTAGGATGTAGGACCACCGCGAGCGGCGATGCACGCAGAAACACGTCGAGGTACAGAGTCAATAAGAGTGCGGATGGTGTCCTGAGGGATGGTTCTCCATTCTCTGTCAACCATTTGCCACAGTTGGTCGTCCGTACGAGGCTGGGGCAGAGTTTGCAAACGGCGTCCAATGAGATCCCACACGTGTTCGATTGGTGAGAGATCCGGAGAGTACGCTGGCCACGGAAGCATCTGTACACCTCGTAGAGCCTGTTGGGAGATGCGAGCAGTGTGTGGGCGGGCATTATCCTGCTGAAACAGAGCATTAGGCAGCCCCTGAAGGTACGGGAGTGCCACCGGCCGCAGCACATGCTGCACGTAGCGGTGGGCATTTAACGTGCCTTGAATACGCACTAGAGGTGACGTGGAATCATGCGCAATAGCGCCCCAAACCATGATGCCGCGTTGTCTAGCGGTAGGGCGCTCCACAGTTACTGCCGGATATGACCTTTCTCCACGCCGACGCCACACTCGTCTGCGGTGACTATCACTGACAGAACAGAAGCGTGACTCATCGGAGAACACAACGTTCCGCCATTCCCTCATCCAAGTCGCTCTAGCCCGGCACCATGCCAGGCGTGCACGTCTATGCTGTGGAGTCAATGGTAGTCTTCTGAGCGGACGCCGGGAGTGCAGGCCTCCTTCAACCAATCGACGGGAAATTGTTCTGGTCGATTTTGGAACAGCCAGGGTGTCTTGCACATGCTGAAGAATGGCGGTTGACGTGGCGTGCGGGGCTGCCACCGCTTGGCGGCGGATGCGCCGATCCTCGCGTGCTGACGTCACTCGGGCTGCGCCTGGACCCCTCGCACGTGCCACATGTCCCTGCGCCAACCATCTTCGCCACAGGCGCTGCACCGTGGACACATCCCTATGGGTATCGGCTGCGATTTGACGAAGCGACCAACCTGCCCTTCTCAGCCCGATCACCATACCCCTCGTAAAGTCGTCTGTCTGCTGGAAATGCCTCCGTTGACGGCGGCCTGGCATTCTTAGCTATACACGTGTCCTGTGGCACACGACAACACGTTCTACAATGACTGTCGGCTGAGAAATCACGGTACGAAGTGGGCCATTCGCCAACGCCGTGTCCCATTTATCGTTCGCTACGTGCACAGCACAGCGGCGCATTTCACATCATGAGCATACCTCAGTGACGTCAGTCTACCCTGCAATTGGCATAAAGTTCTGACCACTCCTTCTTGGTGTTGCATTTGCTCTGTCAGTCAGTGTAAAATTAATGTAAATTTTTGTTTGCCATTTGCCACTGATCTGCATTTAGGGCTGTCGCCGAGATGGCAGATTCTCTATAAGTTGTTTAAGTAGTATTTTCTTAAATTATTTCAAAGAAGTTATAAGTTTATCTAACCTTTCTTACTATAAACAAATATTTGCCTCAATTTGTCCTCATGAATTCCAACATTATCTTCATATCTTCCCTATCTTTTGAAAGCTCTACTCATGCCTTAGTAGTGTAAGATTGGGTTACAAGAACATGAATCTTTTAGTTGATTGCCTCGCTTTTGCAGATGATCTAGCAATTTTCTCTGATTTTTTAGACTTGGCTACAAAGCAGATTAACCACCTTAAGACACAGGCAGAAAAGAAAGAGGCCTCCACATCTCTTTGGAGAAAACGCAGTTCGTAACTAACATGAAGCCAGCACCAAGATAGCTAAAGGTAAACCAGGGGGCAATCAAACGGACATAAGTTTAAATATCTTGTTCAGTGGATAGAACCACACATCTCTGAAAAAGAAGCTTTCGCGTCGTGCATGCATAAAATGGAAATCAAAGACGTTTACAGCAAAAAGTCCATGTTCTTGAACGGAAAACTCGACATTATTGCACTGTCATAAGACCAGAGACTTTGTATACAGCGGAATGTCTTGCTGTGAACAAGAAAGCCCTGATAAAACAATTGGAAATTAAAGAAAGATGGTAAGGAAAATTCTTAACCGAATTAAAGATACAGATGAATATAGACGTCGGCATAACCGTGAGCTGTATACTCATGTCCAGAAGATCGCTGATGCCATGCGGAGAAGGATAATTGAATGAAATCAACACGCTTATCGAACCAGATCTTCACCTATTTTTAGAGGCATGATTTTTTTCGGAATAATTTATGCTCAATTTCGCGAAGAGGAAACAATTCTTCGCGTTATTTCGCGAAAGAGGACTTGACCCATCGCCTGAATTTCGCTGTAATAATTTTTAACAAATCATACATTTACAAAAGTCTCGTTCATGCAATTTGTGAAATATATGTAAACAATATTGATAATCATTCGTTTAACCTTATGTAATCTCGATCAGGACTATAATATAGCCCTAATCAAGATTACATAACAAATTACTCTTTCATCCTACCTGGCCATAGCTTTCACCGTATATAGCCATACCATTAAAGGATTGCCTAGAATAACTGAGTTATTTCTGTAGAATTGAGACATCCTTATTCTATTTCCCATTTCTCCTCACACACGTAATATTGGATTACAGTTTCAGGCTCGTTATTTTCCATAAATTTCGCAGTTATCGCAAAGTAACTAACTTTCGTTTTAAACTGGCCTTATCGCTTTAATTCCCTGTAATTCGCAACAACAACAACAACAACAACAAAACAACCAGAATCGTACGATTCGTTAATATATATCAGAATCACTTCAAATTATTTTTTGTAGCGTTTATCGTTAATGCGAAAAAATAATGCCTCTACGTATTTTAAAGATATGAAGACCCAGCCAACTTGGTTCAAAGAGGTGGAAAGGGACCTGCAGGAAATGGGGATCACTTATGAAGATATACAAGAACGCAACTCAGTCAGGAGGAAACTAAAAGACCAGCAAGGTTTTCAGGAAAGGCCAAAGTTGGAAAGACGTGGGTGGAGGAAAGAAAAGATCAACACCGGCAACGAATGAAGGAACACTTGGGCAAAGATTGAAACCCAGAGAAGACAGCTGAAATAACGTGGTCCTTCGCAGGTCGATACGAACAAGTAAATAATAATAATAATAATAATAATAATAATAATAATAATAATAATAATAATTTATGAAGCATCACAATTAAACGGTAAACGTTTGTCAGTTTTTATTGTAAACTAGCTGATGTACCCGTGCTTCGCTACGGGATTCTCAGAAAGACTGACTTTGTGGTTTTCCTAACTGAAATAAGCATAGGTCATTACAGAAACGTAAGTATGAATGTAGCGATTAAAAACAATGCTATCATATAAAATACTCGATCAAATGGAAAGCCGCACGTTTTATCACGTTTAACGAACAGTGCTGCGGTTAGATTGCGGTGCCAATCTAATAGTTAAAAGTTCCAGAGCTGGGATGACCAGGCCGCAGATTGCCATGAACACTCATCTGCCATTATTCCGCTAAATATGCACACTGTTCATTCCAATCAGTGCCTCAGAGTAGGGATTGAATAGCCCGAATGCTATGATGATCCAGTGTGTTACGTACCAGTAGTATCAGAAAATTTATAAACCAGGGGAATGGCATGCTAAAGAAGAAAGTTATCTAACTCCCCAGCTACTTCCCATCAATATTCAGGCAGGCTGTTACACTCTGTACGACTGGGTGAGTTGACCGTGTGGTTAGCGGTGCACAGCTGTGAGCTTGCATCCGAGAGATAGTGGATTCGAACCCCATTATCGGCAGCGCTGAATATGGTATTCCGAGATTTCCCACTTTCACACCAGTCAAATGCTGGGCCTGTACCTTAATTAACGCCTAAGGCACTCCTAGCCCTTTCCTATCCCATCGTCGCCATAAAACCTATCTATGTCGGTGCGACGTAAATAAAATAAAAATACTCTGTACGCAGCAGTAATCCTATCTACCGGAGATGAGGGGCAACAGAAGACACAAAGCACATCATGACAAACAATGGTCAATGTAATGTTATTATTGATCAATGTTATGAGCTTTCTACTGTATATTGTAGGCCTACACATTTAGTTTTCTTTCGACTCTGTGATTTGTAAAATATTTTATACCGTAAACTGTAGTTTCTTATTCTCCGACTTCACATACCGATTTTCATTAAATACTGTTTACCCATTTTCTCGTTACTCGGCGCTGATATGGACTTAGTAACAAAAATCCAAATTCATGAATATCTTTGTGATCATAGTCAGTACGGTAACAATGTATAAGACATGAATAATAGGAAATTTAATACTATATAATCTTAGTTATGTAGCATTCATCGATTACACATCTAATAAGAAATATTTGAGAATTACATTTTAGGCCTTCTCCTAAACTACCATTTCACTCAGCGTGAATAAAATAATTTACAGCCTAGACTATAGCGACTTATTTCCTGACATTGCATACCGAGTTTCATCAAGATAGGACTACTAATAAAAACAATATTTGAGAATTAAATTTTAGGCCTTCCCCTAAACTACCATTTTTCTCAGCGTGAATACAATTATTGAAAGCCTAGATTATAGCAATTTATATCCCAATTTCGCATACCCATTTTCTTTAAAATACGACCACTAATAACATAAATAGTTGAGAATTCAATTTTAGGCCTTCCCCTAAACTACCATTTCACTCAGCGTGACTAAAATGATTTATAGCCTAGATTGTAGAGGCTCATCCCCGACTTCACATACCGATTATCATTAAATTCTCTTCAACCGTTTTCTCGCGATGCGTGTACATACAGACAGACAGACCATTTTCTTGTTACTATGGACATGACCGATACAGAAATACCATTATTTTCAAATTTTGAGCAATGTACAGACAAAACTCTTATTTTATATATATAGATTAGTTTTAAATACACTAATTGACCACCTGAGCGCTGTTAATAACTACGAGGAATGTGAATCTGAAAATGTCCTTAACAAAGGAGCCAATGTGTGCCGTCAACATGCTGTCTTGTCAAAGAGCATTCTACAGTTTTATCTTCCTCACTCAGACAACAATAACGTTCTCACTGAAATTAATTTTAAAGATGGTTTAGATATTTGATTTGCTCAATTTGCACTTTCTGAGTGTATTTCATTTCTGTATGGAGTGCCCATTGAAGAACATGCAGTCATTTATTCATGCTTGTGTATGAGGCAGTTCGTTTTCAGTAGTATATTCATTGCTTGCAAAGTTGTGTTCGCGTTCGATTTTATGTGAGGGATTCCGTTGGTTTTGCCAAATTTTGAAAAGCGTCTGCAACTCAGCAAAGGTTAAGAATCCCTGCATTGGAACATTTCAGCTCTTATAGTTGAAAAAGCGGGACATTTTGAGTTCCAGTTAGATTTTGTTGGGACACTGGGCCAAAATTCTTGGAAGGAGGACATCTGGGATCCCTGTGTTAGTGAACACACGAACCTACATTTACTTGCAGGCTAGGCTCGTGACGTCACTCCTGGCGTGGGTTGTCCCTGTGACGATCTCCTCACCCAGCTGTACTGTACTGTTCCAGCAGCAGTTTTGTTCAATCAACTCCGCTGCTCTACGAACGACTGTTTCTCTTTATATGCACACTACAGTTCATTGCTGCAGCCTTTGAGGCCAATTAACACTTGTAGTATAACTCTAGTAGTAACTTCTTCTGCTTTTCTCTTTCTTTTCTTCTACTTCTTTTCCCACACCTGTGGGGTTGCGGGTGTGAAATACGTCGTACATGTGGATTTGACGCTGTTTTACGGCCGGATGTCATTCCTGACGCCAACCCTATATGGAGGGATGTACAGTGTAACCTCGATATCTCGAATTACCACGGGAGCTAAATTTTATTTCGAGTTATCGAAATTTTTAGTTACAGAGAATACCGTTTTTGAGCATATATTGCGCATAATTGAATCATAATGTATCTACGGGCTTGTACAAAATACAGTGTTTTTTACAGTACCGGTATTTAAAAATATACTAATAAAGTCGTATTTTATGGCATCGCTTTAATTAATAGTAACTTTTTAGAAGAGAGAATACAGTAGTGAAACAAGAAACATACCTCGGTTAACACCTTTGGAAAAAAAAAGGGCTAGTCTCTTCTGTTTTTTAATTTTTTTATACTGTTAACCTTCTTTCCTTCAACATTTATTGCTGTGAGCAACACTGCCATTTATATTCGACTTACTCTGTATATAGGTTCGAAACCACGCACCCAATATTCGTAAATAGAGCTTTATCATCCACGACTTCCGGAGTTACTTTCGAACGTGACCGGTAATGAATAATTCACACCCGAAAAACAACGAGGCTTCGCCGATTTTTTCATCACTAGAAGTTTGTTGATCGGTTCCCGTCATATCACCTTCCAGCATCTTTACTTGTTAACTGTTCCTCACAAACCACAAAAGCTGTATTGCACAGTCATTGTTGTTCAAAATTCGAGTTACAGAGTATTTCTTGCTTCAAGGGAGGAAATGTTTGCTTCGAGAAATTTGTGTAACCGAATTTCGAGTAATAGAGAAATAAATACTCGTTAAGGATAGGCCAAACGGCTGGGAAATTGAAGTCACTTCGAGATACTGAAAATTCGAGTAATGGAGGTTCGAGATATTGAGGTTCGACTGTAATCGCTATTGCGTATATCTGTGGTGGTTGGTAGTGTGGTGTGTGGTCTGCAACATTGGGAAGTAATTGATTAAAAGTAATCGGATTACTTGTAACTATTGCTTTCTTGGAAATTTTTACTTGTAATCGTTACTTTTTACAAAATGTAATTTTTACTTGTAATTTACTTCTTGAATTAAAATTGCAATCGTTACATTCTAGTAATTGATATAGATGGCACGGAAGCAGAAATGTGAAAAAATAAATGATGATGAAGATAACATTTTCAGTTATATTACAGCAGAACCAATAGCTTTATCAGCTCTCGATGAGGTACTTCCAAAGACATTCCAACGTTGTTCTTAAATTTAAACACAGGCTGCCTTCAAGTGCCTCCGTAGGACGTCTTTTCAGTAAATGCAAAGATGTACGTACATCGAGGATTGGCGATGAGAATTTTAAGAACGAATTAATTTATTTGCAGAGTAAATGGAAAATCTCCGATCTGAGTAGCTCGGACTGTAGAGCGCTGTCCTGAGCCCAACTTGACAGGGTCAATCCTGGTTCAGTCCGGTGGAATTTGAAGGTGCTCAAATAACTAGTTGTACTTCCTCTTAATACAAACATCGCCACCACCACCTCGTCTCAGTAGATTTACTGGCACGTTAAAGAACTCCTGCGGGACAAAATCTCGGCTCTTGGCGTCTCCGAAAACCGTGGGACGTAAAATCAATAACATTATTAAACGGAAAATCATTTCAAATGCTACGAGTCACTAACTAAAAATGATGCGAAAAGATAATTTGAAAAACTCCAAGGTATCGTTGGGACGGCGAACTTATCCTCAGGCGGCAACTTGTAATACCAAAACTCGGCCCGCCCTAGTGATGATGAGGGTTGTCAGTCGGTTTATTCCTCTGGACACAAGCGAGCGCTGTCAAGAGCATGGTTGTCATATTTTGCATCGATTATTTAAAAATGTTAGCATTTCATTTTTTCTTAAGGCAAAATTTAAAAACCTGATAATGAACCACAGGACAGACCAATTTAACCCGTGCGGTGACCGCAGATCTTAGAAGGAAGAAAGAGGTGCATTGGCAACAGAGCTGTGAGGATTTCTGTTGGGGAATGAGGACTTCTATTTTAAAGCTCACTGCAGTCATAAATAGAGCTGGGATTTGTATGTAGTACCAAGTGGCATAATATGTACATAAATATGTAACAAAAAGGCAAAAGTATGTAGCAAAATATGTAGAATGGGCAAAATATGTAATATCATATATAATTCATATAAACTTACCATTTTGCCAGCGTTCTTCCTCAGGCAGTCCGGATCTACTCTTGGAAATCGTTTGCCTTTAGGTCTGGATCTGTTTGGTTGGAACCTAACCTTGATTTGTATAAGGTAATGACAGGAATCGACAACTTCCTTCCGTAATTTAACATTTTGAATCTCAAGCATATTCTTTGCGGAAATAGCAACTTGATCAATCTGGAATTCCCCTAGTAATGGGTTAGGTGATCTCCAAGTTTTCTTTTTATGTAAAGGTCTCATAAAGTGCGTGGACATATGTCTCAATATGAATTATGTACAAAAGCTTATTAGACGTTCTCCATTCTTATTAGTCCGCCGATGTGCAGGATGAAGTCCTACGATTGATCTGTATTTCTTCTCTCTGCCAACCTGTGCATTGAAATCCCCTAATAAGATTTTAACATGATGCTTAGTTCCCAAAAATCTTCTACTTTCTGTGGATTTTTCTTATTGTCTATGTTAGTGGGGACATGGGCATTTATCAAGGCATACGCTTTGTTGCTTGATTTCACTGTAAGCACTGAAATTCTTACACATGGTGATGTAAAGTCAAAACCGAATCTAAGATGGTTTTTCCTTACTGCAAAGGCCATTCCGAGTATTGATAAACTCCCTTTGATATTTATGGCTATTTACCCTTAAATATCCTGAAGTTTTCAGAGTCACTGAGGTTCTCATCTTAGAATCTGGTTTCTTGGATCGCTAGGATTTGAATATCAAATTTGTCCAGGGCGTCAGTCAGTTGTTTAAGCTTTCCAGTTTTCAGCAGGGTTTTGATGTCAATAGTGCCATGTAATTTCTTTTTTTTGGGGGGGGGGGGTGGGGAGGGGAAGAGATTTTGAGAAGCTCCGATCCTTCTTTGAAGCATGATGTTCCCGATCCCCCAGAATCCAACGATCGGGAGAAACCGGGCGTGCGTCCGGGGCTTGGGGTAGTTGCATTGGTAGCGTGTGTTCCATCGTGTCAGGGTTACAAGTTGAAAATACAACTAGTGGTGATTTTTGGGAATGATCACGAAAATACAGCTCGATTGTTGAGATTGAGAGGTGTCTCGAGATGTTCGTGGCTGTGGGTAGGCATTTCCTCCTAACCCAAAAGGTTATGGTTTTCCCGCCAACACTCGGGTAGCTGATTGCAGTGGTTTCCCACTGGACGATGGGGTCGCCACATCCTTACGCCAACTACATTATTATTATTATTATTATTATTATTATTATTATTATTATTATTATTA
Source organism: Anabrus simplex (assembly GCF_040414725.1). Taxonomy (NCBI): domain Eukaryota; kingdom Metazoa; phylum Arthropoda; class Insecta; order Orthoptera; family Tettigoniidae; genus Anabrus; species Anabrus simplex. Next base: position 715,222,685 of record NC_090265.1, read on the forward strand.
TTATTACCTAAAATACTGTCCAGTCTTAATTCGGTTACACGAATTTCTCGAAGCAAACATTTCCTCCCTTCAAGCGAAACCTACTCTGTAACTAAAATTTTTTGCAACATTAACTCTCCCATACAGCATTTGTGGTTTGTGAGGAACAGTTAACAAGTAAAGAAAGGGTTACAGTGAAGCTGGGAGCTAATATGACGGGAACCGAAAAACTAAAACGTTTAATGATCGGAAAATCGGCGAAGCCTTGCTGTTTCTCCGGTGCGAGCCTCCTATGCATACCGTCAATGCTGCTGGCGAACAAGAATAATAATAAGAAGATTCCCAACGTTATGTCCGGCTCCATGACTAAATAGTTAGCGTGCTGGACTTTAGACACAAAGGTCCCGGGTTCGATTCCCGGCAGGGTGGGGAATTTTAAACATAATTAGTTAATTCCGCTGGCACGGGGACTGGTTGTATGTGCCGTCTTCATCCTCATCACGACGCGCAGGTCGCCTGCGAGCCGAACATGTTCTCGGACACTCCCGGCACTAAAAAAAAAAGCCATACGCCATTTTATTCCATTTTCCTTAGGTACTTGTTAAAGATACCGTACTCGATGACCGAGGCTGTCACATGGTATGACGTTTGGAACTACAAAGGAACCTCAAATGAGTTCATGGAATATACCAATTGAATTTGTCAAGAGACACCGTTCGACCGAGCTGTGGCTGAGGTTATCACAACATAAACTGTTTTACACACATTCAGTACATTACGGTGCTCAACCCTTGGAATCGTCAAAGATAGGAGACGGAAGGTTAAATGTACTATGCATACTCCGTTTTGACAAGAAGAGTGCTGGAGAACACTGAAATCATTGACATTGTGACAAATTTCTACAACAAACGTAAATTTGTTCGTGAAAAAGATTACATTTTCCGAACTTTCATTGCAAGTTTATTTATTTTACCGAGCGAGTTGGCCTTGCGGTTAGGCTCGCGCAGCTGTGAACTTGCATTCGAGAGGTAGTGGGTTTGAATCCCACTGTCGGCAGCCCTTGAAGATGGTTTTGCGTGGTTTTCCATTGTCACACCAGACATCTGTCTGTCTAACACAATGTCATCTGCTATGCCTATTTCCTGAAGATCTTTTCCAACTTCGAGTAGCCAATTGTTCTTTACGTTCATGTTCAGAATTCTTTTGGTCAATCTCTGATTACTCATTCTGAGAATATGTCCATAACATTTCAAACGTGTTTTCCTCAATGTGTCTGAGATTTTCTCTGAGTGTTGGGCAGGTCATGAGATTTCCTTATCATCCAAATTCCCCTGTACAGATTGGTCCAAAAATTGTCCTTAAGGTTTTTCTTTCTTGCTTTCCTACATTTTTAATCAATGATCTGCTCCCAATGATCAGTGCTTATAGTACTTCAGGCTTCATTACAGTGTTATAATTTTGCGTTTCGAGATATAGATGTTTTTATTATATCTGCTCCAAGTGAGTCTGTACATTCTTTGCAGTTTAGATCCCCTTTTTTTGTTTGCTTCGTGATTGAGTCCTGAAGGTTGGATGACTTCTCCCAGGTATTTGAATTTAGACATTGAACCGAAGGCCTCTTGGGATATTTTCCCACCGTCAATATTTCCACTCGCCGTTGCAATACCCTCATGTTCACTAGAGGAGGGCATACAATGTACTGTTTGGAGTAGAGTAGCTAGTGGAGTAAGGGTTATGAAATCACGTTGTCAGAGTGTTATCGTTTTGTTTCAGGTGTGAAAATAAAATTCACGCTAGATGAAACTTCATAACTTGTAGAGCTGAATGTGTAGTGAATACGTTTATGGAATTCAGGAAGTGTAAACTACCGAAATAGAAACATGAGGCAACCCGTGGAGGTTGAAATCGTGGAAAGAATGACCAAGGAGGGCTTTGAACGAGTTTAAGCAAAATAAAAAATTTTAAAAAAAAGTAACGTGTACATCAGGATGTACATATACAGTCGAACCTCGATATCTCGAACCTCCATTACTCGAATTTTCAATATCTCGAAGTAACTTCAATTTCCTGGCAGTTTGTCCTATTCTTCACGTGTATTATTGTATTTCTCTATTATTCGAAATTCGGTTACACGAATTTCTCCATTTGTCGAAGCAAATATCTCTTCCGTTGAAGCAAAAAAATCTCTGTAACTCGAATTTTGTACATTGACTGTGCAGTACAGCATTTGTAGTTTGTGAGGAACAGTTAACAAGTAAAGAAAGGGTTACAGTGATACTGGGAGCTATTATGACGGAACCGAAAAACAAACTTCTAGTGATCGCATAATCGTCGAAGCCTCGTTGTTTTTCGGGTGTGAATTCATTGCCGTTCATGTACGAAAGCAACCCCGAAAATCGTGGATGACAAGCTCCGTTTACTAATCTTGGCTGCATGGTTTTGAACCTACATACAGAGTCAGTCGAATATAAATGGCAAGTGTTGCTCACAGCAATAAATGCTGTTGAATAGTATGTGGAAGAAAAGAAGGTTAACAGTAAAAAACAGAAGACTAACCATGTTTACCGACCTCGATAGCTGCAGTCGCTTAAGTGCGGCCAGTATCCAGTATTCGGGAGATAGTAGGTTCAAACCCCACTGTCGGCAGCCCTGAAAGTGGTTTGCCGTGGTTTCCCAGTTTCACATGAGGCAAATGCTGGGGCTGTACCTTAATTAAGGCCACGGCCGCTTCCTTTCCACTCCTAGCCCCTTCCTGTCCCATCGTCAGCATACGACCTGTCTATGTCGGTGCGACGTAAAGCAACTTGTAAAAAAAATAATAATAAAATTTTTTTAAAAATCTAACCATGTTTTACCAAATGTGTTAACGGAGGTATGTTTCTTGTTTCACTAGTGTATGTACTGCATTCTATCTTCTAAAAAGTTACTTTAATACGGGTCATAATTAAAGCGATGCCGTAAAATACGCGTTTGTTAAGTATATTTTTAAATACTGTAAAAAAATACTGTATTCAGTATAAGCCCGTAGATACATATGACTCAATTATGCGCCACATATGCTCAGAAACGGTATTCTCTATATCTCGAAATTTCGATAACTTGAAGTAAAATTTAGCTCCCAAGGTGATTCGAGATATCGAGGTTCCACTGTAATCCGGAATATTTGCATCGGTGTAGGTTCCCTACGCTGACACGGTAAAGTGGACTATGCATTCACCTCGCTACTCTATTCACAGCCATCATCGTATAAACAATCCTTTTTTTAAACCGATAGTTAACGTCGAGGAAACTTAAAGGAAAAAAAAAAAAACGGAAGAATACCTGTCTTGTAGGGGTGAGGGTGAAACGTGACCCTATTCAGTGGTTTTCTACTTTTGTAAACGTTTTTGTTATGGTAACTGGGGCCACCCGAAGGTTAAGCAAGCGATAAACATCGGGGAAGTGAAGCGCCTTCTATGCAAATGTTTGGATCACTTCCTGTGTATGTGTGATGACGTCAGCAGGTTGTGTTTCACCTCCTCGGCGGCCGGCGCGATGGTAATTTAGCTTGATGACCGTCCAATTGGCTGTAATTGTGATGAAGAATTGCACCGGTCAGGGGTGTACCAGGTGGTCCTGCGCGCACTGCACAATGAACGTTAAGTATACTTAATAGCCCTTGATTGTGGCCACTCGAGTCTTCCCGCGTCACTGGGACTCATCGAACTTGGGGAAAGCTAACATGAACGTTCTTCCTGAAGAAAGAAGCGAACTTATTCACATTAACAGAATATTTAAGACAGGCCAAACAGCAAATATAATTTAGTATTTTCACTCTCATATGTACTTAATATTATAAAGAGAAAAGGATTTGTATGTTTGCATATTTGTTTGTAATGGATAAACTCATAAATTACTGGACCGATTTTAAAAATTCTTTCATCTATAGAAAGCTGCGTTACCAGTGGGTAACATGGGATGTATTTTATTTTCAAGACTATTAGAGATCCCTAGGAAAATTGAAATAATGTAACCCAAGGTATCAAAAATGTGCCTATAAAAGGCCAATATAGACGAAATATCGAATTTGTCGCACAAGGGTGAGACAAACCTCATTTTAAGCCTCAGGGCCCCGAAAATCATGTTTTAAGGGCCTAAAACCAATCGTTATGGAGATGTTGCCATCACACTACCCCGCTCTAGGAATCGGATGAAGAAATGACCAGCAGTAACCATGGCAACGTCAGCTCAAGGATTCTACAGTAGAATACAGGCCTGCGGTTCGAAGTAGGCGCGTGCGTAAATGTAGCCTAGACCAAGGAGAGCTTCTGCTATACATATGACTGTCTGGATAAAAGCACTGTGGGGGTAGGCCACCCCTATGGGTGGAGGTGGGGAGGGGGTGACATATAAAATCATCGAAAATGAATTCATAGGTTTCGGGGTCGTTTAAGTCCAAGATTAGCCCCTGTCGGCATGGGGGGTCAGAAGGGGTGAAGAAAGTTCAAAGTGGCCCAGAGTATAGATTTATGTGTGTTATGTGTGTGCACCCCTCTGGGCGGTGGTGGAAACGGGGTGAAGTATCAGTCAACGTCACAATAACGAGATATAGCCCACAAAAAATTGCTTGACACATAATTAATACCTGAAAGTAAACAATGAATAAAGTGCCCGGGCAGCGCCGGGTAATACAACTAGTATGGCCATATTTAGTACATGGCATTTGTTCTGCCTCTCCCCTCCCAAGAAAAATGCCGCTACAAGATCTATTGTATGGTTTGTCCGTTTCTGGGTATTGCTTGTCACTGTTTCGGTAATTCACGAATACGCACAGTTGAAAATGTTAGGCGCGCTAGTAATGAAAGGAACAACTAAAATTTTCTTCAGCTTATCCCAATTATTTCTGGGGTCGCTGGAGCCATCCAGAATAATTTTGGTTTTGGCCGGATTTCCCTCCCTGACGCCACGTGATTTTTGAGAGGAAAATTTAAACCGGGATTCGAACGTCAGCCTTTCTAGCAGCTAGGCCAGTGAGCTAACCATCCCTCCTCCAATGAAGAGAACAATTCGCTGGTATTTTTATTTTGATTTCTTTGGCAAATTGATGACAATGTGCTCGATATATTCCTAAATTAACACTGAATTCTTCTCTACACCTAAGAAGAGTATCTACGAGTTAGATTAATTGATTTAGACCGTGCGGCAATAATACACTTGAATAGATATTCTTTAAATGGCGTAAGTCACCTTTTTACCATTTTTATGTTTTGCGCGTTCTGTTACCTACATGGATAGATGCATCTTTTGTTTTTAGAAGGGCGTCAATAATATCATTAGTTGTTGGCGCGTAACAGGAAAGCAAAAATCGCAATTTGTTTTAAATGGGCAGTTGTCACTGATGTGACCTACAAAAGTAGTGACACAGCGATTGAAAAAAACTGATTTCTCATTTCCATTCTCACCGTGTGTTTGTTTCATTTATGAATGATTTTTGTGTTAAATGTGATTTGCGCATGATTTCCATTAACATTTCAGTCACTAATAGGGTTGCCAGGTATTTGCCGTAGGTCTGAATTAGTGTCCCGTTTTAGCAGCATACGGGACGCCCATTTTTTAAAACCCATATTTAAACAACTCACATCTACCATGGTGAAGATAATCTGTTTATCCTGCATTTCAGTTCATTATTCTTCATCTGGCGATTCTGCATCATAATGCAGGAATAAATTATCAGGAAAAAGTTTGACTTCATTGATGCTAATATTTTTAAGAAACGGCTTTACGTTCCTGGTTTTGAAGAATCTCTGAAATTTACTTAAAGTTGTCCAGCTTTTACTTTGGATAGCTTTTATGAAGAATTTTCTTCCCATAACATGAAATTAGGTTATACTGGAGCTAGATATAAGGGGCTGCCTGACCGAGGCGGTAAGTGCGTGGTCGGTTCGCCCGGAAGGACGTGGGTTCGAATCCCCGTCAGGAAGTCGTAAAATTTAAGAAACGAGATTTCCACTTCCGGAGTCACTCAGCCTACACCAAAAATTAGTACCAGGTTAATTCCTGGGGGCAAAGGCGGCTAGGCGTAGAGCTAATCACTCTACCCCATCAAGTGTCGAGAATACGGAGGTTACGAGCCTTTACCTTCCACCTCTCCAGGGGTCTTCATGGCCTGTACGGAGATGAATTTGCTTTTGCATTTTTTGGAGCTGTACTAATAATGATAGTAATCTGAGTTGTAGCCTAATGTGAACTCAAAATGGGTAAATTTCTCTCTAATTTAGATGCTGTTCCAACTATACTATATCTTATGTTCTAGGTATACCTGTTTAGAATGCATATGATGAAAGGGATAGATGTTCTGCAACTCTGATAAAGTCAGAAATTTCATGACTTGTTTAAGGGAGATTCAGCATTACTGAAGAAAGGCTAAAAGTGAAGAAAAATACGGGTCTGAACATTTTACATAGAAAATGAATATAGATGTTGATTCCCATAGAGAATCTGAAATATTTGTTCCGAATGAGTAAATTTATTATACCAATATAAATGGTCCATTTATATTGGTATTATTAATAGAAAATGAAACAGCAAAATACTGTGGTAAATTTTGTGCCTACAATGTAATTATAGTACAGTAAATTGTTTTTCTTGAGCAAATATAGTTATAGTATGTCGTGTCGATATGACCTTATTGGTATTTCAAAAACTATCCGCTTCCATGGCTAAATGGTTAGCGTGCTGGCCTTTAGTCACAGGGGTCCCGGGTTCGATTCCCGGCAGGGTCGGAAATTTTAACCATAATTGGTTAATTTCTCTGGCACGGGGGCTGGGTGTATGTGTCGTCTTCATCATCATTTCATTCTCATCACGACGCGCAGGTCGCCTACGGATGTCAGTTGAAAAGACCTGCATCTGGCGAGCCGAACTTGTCCTCGGACACTCCGGGCACTAAAAGCCATACACTATTTCATTTTTCATTTCAAAAACTTGGCAACCCTAGTCACTGATGTCACTTAATGGTCCTAAAATACATTTTAAGGGCGGATTTTGTCGTATTTCAAATCTCGATAACAGCTTATCAATACAAAACACACAGTTTGATTTACAACCTGTTAAACGTAACATAGCAGCTCACATCAGAATTACGTTCTCCCAGATGTTGTCCTCCAAGGTGTTTAAAAAAATTTTTTTTTAGTGTCACACAGATTACCTTTCCTTGACCTTCGCCCTTTAAAAAGAAACACTATTTCATGTATAATATATTGCCCTTCTGTATGGATTATGGAAGGATCACGTCTTGCGGCTGAAAATAGTCCATGCACATTAGAGATACTGGAAGTATAATCTAGATGTATACATTAAACAGTATTCACCAGAAATTTAAGAGACTAGTTCCGTTGTGCCTCTGTTACCTCTTCCACCTATTGTACTCGGTGTATAAAGCCAAGAATAACGGGCGACTACACGGCACCTCTTAATCTGCAGGCTTTAGGGCTGAGCAAGGGTTGCTTCGCGACTGTTGCGCCATGGGATTTGGTTTTGGTTTGGTCGTTGCTTTCAGCTTTCCTCTCCGGCCTTCCTTGGACAACTCCCGTTCTCGCCTGACCCCGATGGAGTTAGGTTTGCGACGCCGAGTCCTTCCTTTTCTTTTCCCGATACCTTCATTATTCTTCCGTCAAGAGGGGATGGCTTAGTTGTAAAATGAAATGGCTTTTAGTGCCGGGGTGTTCGAGGACAAGTTCGGCTCGCCAGATGCAGGTCTTTTGATTTGACTCCCGTAGGCGACCTGCGCGTCGTGATGAGGATGAAATGATGATGAAGACGACACATACACCCAGCCCCCGTATCAACGCAATTAACCAATTATGGTTAAAATTCCCGGCCCTGCCGGGAATCGAACCCGGGACCCCTGTGACCAAAGGCCAGCACGCTAACCTTTTAGCTATGGAGCCGGACTATTTAGTTGTACTTCTTCCTTAAAACAGTAATCAGTAATCACCACTCGGTAACCAGCGACAGCAGTGGAGAATGCTTATCGTAACACATTCATACCTCATACTCTACATTTATCCTGAAGAACAGTATGCATTTAAATACTCGTGCCCAAAATGTTATTTATTTATTTATTTATTTATTTATTTATTTATTTATTTATTTATTTATTTATTTATTTATTTATTTATTTATTTATTTATTTATTTATTGCCTTTTACGGTATTTGTAGATTGCTCACTGCTTTGCCATCATCGTGCGCACTGGTCAATACAAATTGAAGATAATCTCCAGTGGCGTTCAGTTTGTGCTAACTGGTGATGGGATAATCGAATACAAAATAATAGTTTTTTCGATTATTTCATTTTATTTGATTATTCTGTTATATTTCCCATTCGATTATTTATTCGGATCTGCATTCGAATCAATGAGGCAATCGAACAGTGAATTTTCCCATTAGATTATTTTTTCGATTATTCATCCGGAACTGCATTCGAATCAACGAGGCAATTGAATAGTGAATGCTTTCGAAATAATCGAATGAAAAGTGATGTTATTAAGACAGTTGATTCACTCGGTTAGTTTCAACATTTGGAGATACGTTTGGAAAAAAAGGCGTGTTTCTATTTTTCATAAGAGTTCATCTGTTCGCTTACTTCAATCGATTATCCATCCAACACACTTAAACCGAAAAATTGACTCATGACGCATCCGAATATTCTATGCGATACAACTGAATGATATTTGAAACTCATTCGATTATTTTATTCGATTATCTAAATACTCGTGTTGAGGTTATTCGAATATTAAAAGTATTCGATAATGCCATCACTACAACTAAATGGTATTTGAAACTCATTCGATCATCTTATTTGATTATTCCATTATTTAAATAATCGGATGGAGGTTATTCGATTATTAAAAGTATTCGATTATTCCATCACTAGTGCTAACCACAAGGGCCAGATGAGTCCGACTGATGCTTTAAGGTCGCCTTTTAATAGTCCTTGCCTTTTTTTTAAAACTAATATTCACATTCCTAGAAGGGTCTTCACCGATATCTTGAGCACACTTCGACACGAGAGTTGTTTGTTTGAAGGAAGCTGGTTCTTTGTGGCCTGCAGTGCATTGTCAACCCTTTTCAGAGTCATTTTCCAACAGTGTGTGTTTCTTTATTAAAGTGATCATGTTGGCACTTCCTCCTATTTCTTGATTGGCTGCTGAAAATATGTTCAAGTGAGCGAAGTAGCTTGGAGTGTCATTATGCCGTCATCACAGCTGTTGATAATGAGAGCAGACTTGGGGAAGGGGGCTTGTCTTAAACTTAGTTTCCTACATTCAACACTTCTTAAATCACACGTCATGGACTGTTAACACAGCAATTAAAATTTTCGGTTTCACACCAGGTGCTGTTTGTGTGAAAGATGACCGAGAACGGAGTGAAGTAGTTCATATCTTTGAAGGCTGTTGGCTTGTTGAAAGTAGTAGTAGTAGTAGTAGTAGTAGTAGTAGTAGTATGTATATATTTTCACAAGAACATCAGCACACGCACTGTGTGTGACCACAAGGAGCCAGAATTTTACAAAAAACGGTAGACGTAATGTTACAACTTGGAAAAAACTATTCGTATGCACAAATTTAAGAAAAACTGTTTGGACTTTACGGAATGCAACACATTCATAGGGAATTATCACACAAAGTAGTGAAACGTAAAGGTGGTGGTTCAGAACGCTTAACGAGTCTTTGATAATGCCTATCATGATGTTGAGTATATTTCTAGGGATAACTAACCCTTTCAAGATATTCCAGGTGTATTTTGTAGTACCTCCCCTGCTACCAAAAAGCAATCCTGCAACTGATCAATGCTCAAGTCGGATGTCGTAATATTTGCTCAAATATGGGAGGCATGGTTCGTAAATATATTTCGTTTCTCTGTCAGTCGCAATCGCCTGTCAGTGTCTCTTTCGAAACGAGTTCGATTCCCGGCTGGGACGTGGGATTTTAATCGTAAATGGTTAATTCTCTAGGCTCAGGGACTGTGCGTTTGTGCTGTCCCCAACATTCCTGCTACCCACACACCGCTATCCTCGACCACATCAAGGTGCTTCTCCTACAGAGCAGACACCGCCCACCTTAATCGTCCTGCTGTGGAAAGGGATCCCTGCCTGTCGTAAGAGGCGACTCTCAACCTGAGAGCGTGAGTTGGCGACCACGAGTCTGTAGCCGATTCTGGCATTCCCTGCACTAACTTGTGCCCGGCTACTCACTTTCATCGTTCGTACTTGACCTATCTTGGTCAACTCTTGTTCTTTCCTGACCGCGACGATGCTAGGTTTGCGAGGGCTGGAGAGTCTTTCATTTTCAAGACCTTCGTGACCCTTGTTTTTTCTTCATTCTTTGAAGGCTCGGTTTTCTGTTGAAGGGCCAGTACAGGACTTAGTTCCCTAGTAAACAACATTTTTCATCCCAATATGTAACAGATTGATTAAAAAAATCACTCAACACAACCACAATCATAACTTAGATGGCTTAGAAACATGCAAAGACATATGCGCGAAGTAATTTCTGTACTGAAAAGGTATTCTACTCATAGAGAATACCAAAATACGCATAATAATTATCTCTGTTTCAGTGCTGCCGCCTTTTAAATACCGCACTCGGAAATTTTAACACCAGCATTCAGTCGTCTTTGAACTGTTTAAAATCACTTCATTAATGGATTATACTTCTTAACTGTGAATATTCTAATGCTCTTAACACATGCGCTGTCGAGTTCGTGGACGAAATGTAAATTTTGATGTTAGGCCCTTCTAAGAAAAATAGGACAATAGAGGACTTTGTCGAAAAAAGAACCCTAAAACATTAATCGGGACCTAAAAAGAAGGCATGTCCGGGAAAAGACGAAGTCTGACAGCCCTAATTGAAATGAACTGAAGTCTAAAAGTGTTTTAAATCGTGCATGGTAAAATTTTAACAGACATGTTGCAAGAATGAATATCTATTTATATTTCTTCTTTTTACCTTTCCATTCACTTCTGCATGTATTCTATTTTGATTTCTTCTTCATGTCTAATTTTATCTTCGCACTCAGTTTTCCTGAGGACATCTGGCAATTGGAATATATTGTGATGAGCGTAAAACATCGCAATAGTTCGATTATGTTAAATATTTCAGCTCCCGCTGTTCTGGAATCTTCCGAGAATATAAGGAAATCTCACTACTAATATGACGATTAATGACGATTATTAACAATAATATAATTGCACTCAAATGGGCAGTTAAGGAGTAGCACAGTTTTCGGCGTAGTGTTTATGTGACCCTGTCCTCTTTCTACATTACTCAGAGTGATAAGATTAACACTTCTGATCACATAGTTCACACACACACACACACACAATCTTTGTTGGGGTGATGCCATCTCTTCTCTTTGCACAGCTTACCATGGAGACCGTGCATTGCCAGTTATGTCGCTGCATGTCGTAGATCACAGTTTGCCTTTGTCCAACTTATGTCCGTTATGTAGACGTGGCCTGAAACTGTGTTCTTTTCCTAGCCCTTTTCTTAAATAACTGTCTCTACATTTTCCGTAATTGACAGTGGCAATTTCCATCTTAAGTCCCCAATGAAGAACATATCCCTGGCAGTAGCAGCACTAAGAAGCTTCCCCCCCCCCCCCCCCACAGTAATTGAAAATGGTCCCCTCGCTTCCTGATAAGGAAAGTTACAAGTTTGTCATAGTACAAGGTTGTGTATTGTTACAATGAACAGCAACGACGATAATAATAATAATAATAATAATAATAATAATAATAATAATAATAGGCTAAGATTATGGCTGAATGGTCAGCGTACTGGCCTTCGGTTCAGAGGGTCCCGGGTTCGATTCCCGGCTGGGTCGGGGATTTTAACCTTCATTGGTTTAATTCCATTGGCCCGTGGGCTGGGTGTTTGTGCTGTCCCCAACATCCCTGCATCTCACACACCACACATACCACTATCCTCCACCACAATAACACGATGATTGACTGATACGGCCTTGTAATAATACTCAACATGGCTTATCTGTGTTGATACTGCTACACGGCTGAAAGCAACGGGAAACTACAGCCGTAACTACCTCCCGAGGCAATGCAGCTCTCTCTGTATGAATGATGTACTGATTGATGGCTTCCTCCGGGTAAAATATTCCGGAGGTAAACTAGTCCCCCATTCGGATCTCCGGGTGGGGACTACACGAGAGGGGGCGATCATCAGGAAGATGAATACTAACATTCTGTGAGTCGGAGCGTGGAATGTTAGAAGTTTGAATCGTTGTGGTAGGTTAGAGAATCTGAAAAGGGAGATGGATAGACTAAAGTTAGATGTGGTTGGTATAAGTGAAGTACGTTGGCAGGAAGAAAAAGATTTTTGGTCAGGCGACTACCGAATTATCAACACAAAATCAAACAGGGGAAATGCAGGAGTTGGTTTAATAATGAATAAGAAAATAGGGCAGCGGGTAAGGTACTACGACCAGCATAGTGAAAGAATTATTGTCGTCGAGATAGACACCAAACCAATGCCCACCACAATAGTGCAGGTCTATATGCCTACTAGTTCAGCGGATGATGAAGAAATCGAAAGAATATATGAAGAGATAGAAGATTTAATACAGTACCGGTATGTAAAAGGTGACGAGAATCTAATTGTGATGGGAGACTGGAATGCAGTGGTAGGCCAAGGAAGAGAAGGTGATACAGTAGGAGAATTTGGATTGGGACAAAGGAACGAAAGAGGAAGTCGGCTGGTTGAATTCTGCACTGATCATAATTTAGTCCTTGCCAGTACTTGGTTCAAACACCACAAACGACGGCTTTATACGTGGACGAGACCTGGAGACACTGGAACGTATCAAATAGACTTCATTATGATTAGGCAGAGATTCAGAAACCAGGTGTTGGACTACAAAACATTTCCAGGAGCAGACGTGGACTCTGACCACAACTTGTCGGTCATGAAATGCCATCTGAAGTTGAAGAAATTGAAGAAAGGAAAGAATGCAAAAAGTTGAGATCTAGACAAGTTGAAAGAAAAGAGTGTGAGGGATTGTTTCAAGGAACATGTTGCACAAGGGCTAAATGAAAAGGCTGAAGGAAACACAATAGTGGAAGAGTGGATAGTCGTGAAAAATGAAGTCAGTAGGGCTGCTGAAGAAATGTTAGGAAGGAAGAAAAGATCAACTAAGAATCAGTGGATAACTCAGGAGATACTAGACCTGATTGATGAACGAAAATACAATAATGCTAGAAATGAAGAGGGCAGAAAAGAATACAGGCGATTAAAGAATGAAGTGAATAGAAAGTGCAAGGTAGCTAAGGAAGAATGGCTGAAGGAGAAGTGCAAGGATGTCGAAAGTTGTATGGTCCTGGGAAAGGTAGATGCTGCGTACAGAAAAATCAAGGAAACCTTTGTAGAAAGGAAATCTAGGTGTATGAATATTAAGAACTCAGATGGAAAGCCACTTTTAGAGAAAGAAGACAAAGCAGAAAGATGGCAGAAGCATATCCAACAGTTGTATGACGGTAAAGATGTAGATAATTTGGTTCTGGAACATGAAGAGGCTGTTGATGCTGATGAAATGGGAGACCCAATTTTGAGGTCAGAGTTTGACAGAGCTGTGAGCGACTTATATAGGAACAAGGCACCTGGAATTGATGACATTCCCTCTGAATTACTGACTGCCTTAGGAGAAACCAGCATGGCAAGGTTATTCCATTCAGTGTGTAGAATGTATGAGACAGAAGTCCCATCCGATTTTCGGCAGAATGTTGTCATACCTATTCCCAAGAAAGCCGGTGCTGACAGGTGTGAAAACTACCGCACCATTAGTTTAGTATCTCATGCCTGCAAAATTTTAACACGTATTATTTACAGAAGAATGGAAAAACAAGTTGAAGCTGAGTTGGGAGAAGATCAGTTTGGTTTCAGAAGAAATGTAGGAACACGTGAGGCAATCCTGACTTTACGTCAGATCTTAGAGGATCGAATCAAGAAGGACAAGCCCACGTACATGGCATTCGTAGATCTAGAAAAGGCATTCGATAATGTTGATTGGACCAAGCTATTTAAGATTCTGAAGATGATTGGGATCAGATACCGAGAACGAAGAATTATCTACAATCTGTATAAAAATCAGTCTGCAGTGATAAGAATCGAGGGCTTTGAAAAAGAAGCAGCAATCCAGAAAGGAGTGAGGCAAGGCTGCAGTTTGTCCCCCCTCCTTTTCAATGTTTACATGGAACAGGCAGTAAAAGAAATCAAAGAGGAATTTGGAAAGGGAATCCCAGTCCAAGGAGAGGAAATCAAAACCTTGAGATTTGCCGATGATATTGTTATTTTATCTGAGACTGCAGAAGATCTCGAGAAGTTGCTGAATGGTATGGATGAAGTGTTGGGTAAGGAGTACAAGATGAAAATAAATAAGTCCAAAACAAAAGTAATGGAGTGCAGTCGAACGAAGGCAGGTGATGCAGGAAATATTAGATTAGGAAATGAAGTCTTACGGGAAGTAGATGAATAGTGTTACTTGGGTAGTAAAATAACTAACGATGGCAGAAGTAAGGAGGTCATAAAATGCAGACTAGCACAAGCAAGGAAGAGCTTTCTTAAGAAAAGAAATTTGCTCACTTCAAACATTGATATAGGAATTAGATGTTTTTAAAAACTTTCGTGTGGAGCGTGGCATTGTATGGAAGTGAAACGTGGACGATAACTAGCTCAGAAAGAAAGAGAACAGAAGCTTTTGAAATGTGGTGTTACAGAATAATGCTGAAGGTGAGATGGATAGATCGAATCACGAATGAAGAGATACTGAATCGAATTGGTGAGAGGAGATCGATTTGGCTAAATTTGACGAGAAGAAGATATAGAACGATAGGACACATCTTAAGACACCCAGGACTTGTTCAGTTGGTTTTTGAAGGAAGTGTAGGTGGTAAGAACGGTAGGGGTAGACCAAGGTATGAATATGACAAGCAGATTAGAGCAGATGTAGGATGCTATAGTTACGTCGAAATGAAAAGATTAGCACATTATAGGGTGGCATGGAGGGCTGCATCAAACCAGTCTATGGACTGATGACTCAAACAACAACACCTACACATGGCAGATGCCGCCCACCCTCATCGGAGGGTCTGCCTTACAAGGGCTGCACTCGGCTTGAAATAGCCACATGAAATTAAAATAAGTTACATAATTTAGTTTTCAAATCCGAAGGAATAAAATAATACACGTATATGATACGAACACACATACAAGAAAAGCATACCGATATTCCAATGATAGTAACCAAAACAATCTGACCGCCACAATACTAAGAAATAATCTCGTTCTTAGGACCAAATTATTTATTACTATTTAGGCTATATCTCAACCGTTCATCGTAGGCCTACTTAGCTACACTGACGGCCGAGAGTTATAAACAGGCTCGAAACTTCAGTATTTAAGAGTTTTAGATAAAGATGCTGTCCTTGTCATCGCATATTCCCTAACTACTGGATTCTCAGAACTGGCTAATCACTTCAAAAAAAAGTCTTGTTGATTCTTGTAAGGCCCTCTACACACGGAGCTACTCATTGGCAACGTGACTGGTTTGTAACCGGGGTCACAAACTGGTTAGTAACTGAATAGTGACTCGGCTTCACACACGAAACTACTGTACGGTGACGGATTCTTCCTGATTAGCCATTTGTAATGTTTGATGCGCTAGATCGTTTCTTAGCTTTGCTAGAATGTCAACTACTGACTCAAGTGACGAAGAAGACATGATTGTGTTTCATTATTTCAGGAGAAAAGAATAGAAGAAGGTATTGGGTTCACCCATATCTTGAAAAGAACATCCACTGTAGATTATTCATAGCAGTAAAGGAGTTCGAACAAACGGATGCTAAATTCATTTATTTTTATCGTATGACCAAACACAGACAGACTTGGTCTTGGACTTGGTGCAGCTTATTGCGCCTGCCATTCGACAGTGAAATACAAATATGAGGGAATGTGTGAGTGCTGAGGAAAGTGTGCTAATAACTCTCAGGTAAGAAAAGTGAACTTTATTTTTACAAAAAAGAACCTTACAAGATAATTCCATGCCTTCTCCGTAATGTCCTTTCTTGCGTAATCCTTCAGCGTACAATTGTACAGTACGGGGTGTTTTTCAATTTCTCCCACTAACTTTATGTTGAAAACTTGTTGGCTCGCCATCGTAAAAAGGCACTTGATCACTGGGAACTGAGAAACTAAACTCGCTGGTGACTGGCTCCGCGAGTCACCTGGAACTGATTACAAACTAGTTACTAACAGATTACTAACTGGTAGCGCCGTGTGTAGATGGCCTAAGTGGCAGCAAGGGATGGTTGTTATTGGAACAGGTTGGGAAACTCACATTCTTTCAGAAATAACTACCGTACTCCTATTGACGAAAGAAACTCTGCATTACGACGCCTAAGTTTGGAATAACCCTCTGTAATACAAATAATACTGTGTTGTGTGCTGTAGCTTTATCAATATGTAAAATCACTCTTCAGTTACTGAATTAAGAAACAGTCACGGGGCCCTTCACAAGCCATGGGCTCCCTCCCGCCCCGCAGGGTCTGCGGGGTCCTTATGGCCGCCACTGCTCCCTGGCTAGTAGTTCGTACACCAGCCCGTTGGATGTGTATTTACACCCTGAGGGAACTTGCTTTAAATACCTCTCCTTGACTTGTTCTGTCTGTAGGTCATGTCATGCATGGTGATACTTGTGCTTTAAATGACTTTCTAAGGGTAGTTCCCCGATTTTCTGATGGCTGCTGTTACCCTCTGTTCAAGATGTATTCAGAACGATTTAGCTGTTGTCTGGAGTGTTATTCCTAGGTACCGGAAACCGTTGTTGTCCAGGTTGTGGTGACAGCAATACCAGCAGACACATGCACGTTTACGCGTATGACACTGCACTCGCCTGCACCGGGCGAGTTGGTCGTGCGGTTAGGGGCGCGCAGCTGTGAGCTCGCATCCGGCAGATAGCTTCCTTCCCATTCCCAGGCCGTTCCTGTCCCATCATCGCCATAAGACCTATCTGTGTCTGTGCGACGTAAAGCAAATTGCACTCGCCTGCACTGACCTGCAGTCAGCAGTGAATAAATTAATAAAATGGATACAGATGAATGAACTGAAGATAAACACGGAAAACTAAGTTGGTAATCTTCAGGAAAGGAGGGAGGCCGTTGAAAAGTTTAAAAAGAACGAACTAACACGAAGCAGAACAACTGATTACTGTAGACTTTACTTCCCCACTTGCCGGCCCTGTGGTGTAAGGGTAGCGTGCCTGCCTCTTACCCGGAGGGCCCGGTTCGATTCCCGGCCAAGTCAGGGATTTTACCTGGATCTGAGGGCTGGTTCGATGTCCACTCAGCCTACGTGATTACAATTGAGGAGCTATCTGACGGTGAGATAGCGGCCCCGGTCTGGAAAGCCAAGAATAACGGCCGAGAGGACTCGTCGTGATGACCACATGACATCTCGTAATCTGCAGGCCTTCGGGATGAGTAGCGGTCGCTTGGTAGGCCAATGCCCTTCAGGGCTGTAGTGCCATGGGGTTAGTTTTTGGTTAGTATTTGTTACTTCCCCAGTTGAGTCTGGATAAAAAGTGAGTTAAACGATTGTTCCTGTCCTCATTTTTAATTGTCAGACCCATCTCGTTTATACTTGGCGAATTTACCTACGTGGCGCCTCTTATTTTGACCAGATAACTTAGATCAGTACGTAGCTGAATAATAATAATAATAATAATAATAATAATAATAATAATAATAATAATAATAATAATAATAATAATAATAATAATAATAATAATAATAATAATAAACACATGCGTTCTGAAATCACTGAACTCAAGACCGATAAATGAGTGGTTTACGGCGTGCTTTCTTTGTTGCTTATTCGTCGATTACATTTTCTTAGTCTATTTGCTGTTATGCCAGAATTCATGGAGATGACGACAAGACTATTGACTCGGTCTTGCGATCTGAATGATCGTAAATCATTGTTGAATCTTTTGAGAAGTGAGAAACAACGCCCAGCCGAATAATTGGTTGCAGCGATTGACAAAACTATTCGTAATGCAATCTCTAAATTAGGTAACGGGTATTGAATGTGGTTCTCCAGCAACACTACACATATTCTTAAGAAGGATGTTTTCGTTTCGTTGCTCTTAATATACAGTATGCTTGAATATGAATAACCTCATCACTCAAATTCACTGTCGGCAGCCCTGAAAATGGTTTTCCGTGGTTTCCCATTTTGACACCAGGCAAATGCTGGGACTGTACCTTAATTAAGGCCACGGGCTCTTCCTTCCCACTTCTAGCCCTGTCGTATCCCATCGTCGCCGTAAGACCTGTCTGTGTCGGTGCGACGTAAAGCCAATTGTAAAGAAAAAAAAAGGGTCCCTTTGCAACTGCCGATACCTAAATGCCGGTCTGCCATTATAACTGCATGTGATTACTGGACAGCATTTTAAACATGACTTGAGTCCGGCGCCTTAAACATTGTATTGTAACATAAAATAAAATGGATGATTGGTTACATTGGAGCTGGTTATTACTCATAGCTGTTTATTGTACTACATTATTACTTATACTTTTGTTGATTTGTAAGGTACCTATATTTTAACTTCAATATGAATTGTGCCAAGAGAGGAAACTGATTGTTTAATGTTCTGTTTTCTGAACGAAGTTAAATTGAGTAGTCTATGAGTGGTTGCTAATTTATAGAACTAATAGGAATTCTATCAGTGCTTTGAATTTCGTTGAATAATATGTTGTTAATATTCTGGCACTCCGGCGTCTCTAAAACCATTGAAGGGATGTTAAAACAGACCAGCGAAGTTGTCAGTCTGCTGTAGAGTGTGAATGAAACCTAAGTCCCTCTTGACTTCTGGTTATACTTTCTAAAAGCATATACGTATCTCATTTTGCCTAAAATATGAAAAGAAAAGAAAAAAAACAATTGCAAAGGCTACCAACAATCTCATACCGTAGCGGATATTGAAAGTAGAAGTGGAAGATATATTTTTTAGCAGTAACTGATGATTTCTATCATTCTGGCGTCTTTGTTTTGACTGGAAACACTACTGAGAAGGAATGCTGTGTGCACATTTTCCATAATCCTGATATTTAAATGCGTATTTACAAGTGTCTTGAAAAAAATGCCCACTAGATTTTAAACAATGTTCTTGCTGAACTGCAAAACACAACAACAACAACAACAACAACAACAACAACAACAATAATAATAATAATAATAATAATAATAATAAATTAGACTAAGGAAATGTTCCGGGTCGCAATTTTAAAGCTCTAATTGGATATTGACGCTTAATCTCAAGATCAAGACTTTCCTAACATCAGAAGGCAAACCTATTGAATAATACCTTTGCGGTAAGGTCTCCTATTTTTATTAGACACACTAAAGGAACGCCAGCTGGGCTGTTATTGTCGCGATCCCTTTGCAGTTTGACGTGACGTTATTTTGGCAAATATCAGTTAAAATAGTTTTTGGGGTTAATAATGTTTAATAATATTAATCTATATAACAATAAAATACATCTGCAATCAAGGTCAGTACGCGCTAATCTATATAACAATAAAATACATCTGCAATCAAGGTCAGTACGCGCTCCACAGAGGATATTCGTTTCTATCGCACAGTCGTTGGGGGATAGCACCGGGTGTCGAACTATGAAACTAATCTACTGTAATGGCAGTGCACGGACCTGTTCGTCAGGACGGGGAAAGGAACTAACTAGATAATGATGTTTTCTGTTTAAAGGGGCCTAACATCTAGGTCATCGGCCTCTGGGACTAACTAGAGCTACGCATCAAGTCGGCTGTGGTTGCAGGCAATGAAATTATCAGTTTCTCTATGCGATAAAGCCTCTACGCTGATTCTCTGCTCGTGATCAATCGTTGTTTGACTGACTGAAGGTGGAATTATCGCAAAAATAATGGACAGAAATGAATTAGAAGATGTTTGGAAAAAAGCTCAATTCGTGATCTTCACACTATTGTTTCCATTTTATTGCGTGCTCGAAATGTTGACCATCAACGGCAGTGTATATTTACAGTATTTCCTCGAGAGACCGAAGAGGTTCCTTTGATACTGCAACACATTATTTTATTTCGTTTCCAAACATGACCTTCCCCCCATCCCGCCTTAGTTCGTCTGTCATAAGCACGTTGCAGACATTGTATTTATGAGACATGCTTGTTCGTACTGAAGAGTACCATTTGTTTGACTTGAGATCACAACACGGAAACATCCCTTGACCAACTGTTGTTCTTTTCCAATCCGAACAGTACCAGGTTTGCTAGGCCTAAGGAGTTCATTTTTACGCCCTTTATGGCTCTTCCCTTCGTTTTGTCCGTAGCGGCACCTTCATTCTCGATGTGTCGGACCTCTTCAGATTTCCCTCTCATTCGTGTTAAGGGAGGATGGTTGAAGATTAATCACCTAATCAATACACAATATAATCTACAAATATGACTTGTTGTATGTTGGGTATTCAGACCTAAGGTTGGTTGGATCCTCAACAGCTCCGCCAAAAGCTGTCATAGATGGCCTAGGCATCACTAAAGAGGCGTACAGTACTAAGGAAATGAGGAGTGGGGTAGTTTCCTGTTGCTTTCCGCACCGAGCCATAAGTTGCTATTACATATAAGTCTGCCAGGCTCACTGAAATGCATGCATCGACCGCTTCTAGGAGCAACATTTTTACTTCGTTTACAACAGGGACTGGCTACATAAGGAATGGCATTACTATCATCGCCCATACCTCGGTCACTTTCATGTTGTCAAAGCCAAGGATAAGACTGAGACAGATCAATGAAAGTAACAAAATTGCTCTAGCCTATACCAGAAGACATAGTGCACTGAAAACACTAGGTCCTGCCAGCAGATGCATAAAGATTATTTATCTACAAATGTGGACATGTTTCGGCTCTTTGAGACATCGTCAGCAAACACATTTGAAAGGAAATCATGATTACGTATAAAATAGAATACTCCCATTCCCCAATTTCGAATCGTCTGAAACTGAGGAGAGAATAATCATTTATTGTAATCCAAAATACACGCATATTACAACATTAAACAGTTACAATTAAATTTATTAATTATTTCAATCTAATTTCCAAATTGTAGGGTTTATCTTTAAAGCTTATTTATTTTTAGCAGGTGGGGTACACACACAGAATACACCCGCGGTATCCCTGCCTGTCGTAAGAGGCGACTAAAAGGGGCGATCTAGGCGCGGATATGGATTGCGGATTGGTATAATGTGTTGGACCTCCTGTGGATGGGAAGGGTTGAATACATTCACAGGTAATTCCTGCCTGTCGTAGAAGGCGACTTAAAGGGTCATGTGGCAATGGTCCCCTGTTCATTTTTTATTATTTTTCCGAGGGTCAGTTGTAGATCATTTCAAAAATTTTAATGTGCGTGCTGCTCGAAGATGGGCCTCTTACGTGTGCGATTACGCCCAAAAGCCCGCAATTGACCACCCAGGAATCTTGCGGGTATTAGCGCCATTTACCTTGGCAGTAGTATCCGCCTGACAACACAGGTCCCCCCGCACAGCCGAATGCCAGAACGACATATTTATTAATTATTTATTCTTTTTTCTCTATATTTAGTGCTCTGTACACGCTATGGGGTACATGCTATTGTGGGTGACTGGAGGAAGGGAGTCTTAGTGCTCATTGCCTCAGTCATCCCGTATTAGACATCGTCCAACATCGGACCCCGAGCAGTACCTGCTATGACCAGATGGGTATTGCCTTGGCTGCTTGGTTCGGGGAGGATGATTTCGGGCATGGCTTCGAAACGAAGTTGCCCGTCTCAAGGTGGTCCCCCACTGAAGTCTTTACCCTGAGAGGTTCAACTCCCTGGAAACATGCGCAGCTTGAAGGAATGGGATCCAGCTTCCCTAGGTTTCTGGTCGCTACCAGAATCGATGGGCATGATTTTAAGCTGGTAAAGTCGATCCTTTTTAGTAGACACATTGAAGGCGTCTACGGCGAACTTGAAGATATCAAGAAAATGCGCAACGGTAGTTTGCGTTTGAAGACTCGTACAGCACTGCAAGCTGATCAGTTGCTTACGTGCGACCACTTTGGCGAAATCCCCGTCAAAGTAGAGGAGCCACAAGTCCTTGAATCTGGTTCGCAGAGTCATATTTCACCGCGACCTCATTTTGAACACTAACGACGAGTTGATGGAAGAGATGAAGAACCGTGGCGTGGCACACGTCCAGCGCATTACACGCAAGGTCAACGGTGAAGACGTTGCCACTGGTGCCTTCATTGTCTCTTTCAAGTTGTCAGTGTTACCAGAGAAAGTCAAGGTAACAACTTATCGTTGCGATGTGAGGCCGTACTTCCCGCCTCCTATGCGATGCTATCAATGCCAGCGATTCGGACATATGGTATCTCGTTGTTCGAATCCGTCTGTATGTGGTACATGTGGACGAGTAGTTCACGGCGCGGAGGAGTGCACAACTCCGTACAAGTGCACTAACTGCTCTGGTTTTCATTCTCCTCGGCATCGGAACTGTCCGACGTATCTGAGCGAGAAGAAGATCCAGGAGATCAAGAGCCTGGATGGTCTTTCCTACCAGGAAGCGCGCCGTAAGTTTAAATCCACGAATACAACTGCCCGTACACTCGACTACAGCATGATAGCACAGAGTCTTCCAGGTTCGTCATTTACGACATCGTCACCTGTGCTGAACGCTGCGCCCAAGGCGACTGTTGCTCCTCAGAGCAACGTCGCAAAGAGTAAAAGCTCAAAGGGGTGGGGGAACCACCCCAACTTCGACCAACCAGAAGTCTGTGCCGGCTGGCAGTTCTAAGCTGGCACAGCAAGGGGGGAAGGCTAAGTCTCCTCCTCCCCCCTAAGAGGTCGGCGAAAGCCGTGCCCAAGCCGGCGGAGGCGGCATCGTCGACCAGGGCTGGGAAACCAATTCCCAGTCCGTCTAAACCAGAAAAGAAGGTGGCGAAGAAGAGCGCCCTTGCCGGGTGCTCTCGCACTTCCCCTGCAAAAGAGAAATTCCTCCCTCCATCTGGAGGGTATGAGTCTGCGCTAGCAGGTACTTCTGCTCCAAAACATGTGCGTTCTCCTCGTAGGGGAACTTCCCACCCTCGAAAAGCGTCGACGTCCTGGGCGTCATCCCCGCCGTCTGTTGATGACTGGATGGACGTCGCGCTGTCATCTACATCTACGGATGTAGATGTTGATAGTGTTTAGGCTTATGAGCATCTTGTCGCTCTTAACCTAACAGCCCTTTTATAGTCCACACTATAGCATTGTGGAATTGTAACGGTTATGACAGGCATCTTGCTGAGCTACGTCAGCTCATTAGTGAGTACGCAACGAGTATAGTCTGTATTCAGGAGTCAAACTTCAGACCAGGTCATCATACGGTCTTGAGAAATTTCAGACTATACTCGACAGAACGATATTATGCCCACTGGACGTCTGGTGGCGTGGGTATTTTTGTCCGTTCTGATACTTATACCGAAGAGGTTCCTAAGGACCCCACTGGAAGCAATTGCGGTGCCGGTGCCGCTACCTGTCATAGCAACAGTGTGCAACGTTTATTTTCCACCAGGCCAGCCTCTCAACATAAATTATGTCACCGATCTTATAGATCAGATTCCACCTCCCTTCCTCTTATTGGGTGATTTGAACGCCCATCACCCCACCTGGGGCTCTGAGACGCCTTGCCCCCGGGGACGAGAGCTGAAAAGATTAGTAGCAGAGCTGGATTTATGTATTTTGAACGCAGGGGAACCAACTCACTTCATTGTACGTAACGGCACATATTCTCGCATAGACTTAAGTCTGTGCAGCCGAACGTTGGTTCCGATGTTTCGGTGGAATACACACGACGATCTCTGTGAAAGTGACCATTTTTCCATCATCCGTACTTTGTTGAAACTAAAATCCGTCGAGGCTCCTCCTCAATGGATTCTTATTGAATGTCTTTGTCAAAATTTCCAACATGCCGCTTCGTTCTCCCACCTCTGTCCAAACTTCATATGTGATACCCGAAATAGTTCCTGATTTTCCCTTTTTGGCTCGTTGTAACAGGTTCCTTATTTCGTAAGTCGAAATAGCCTCATCTAACTCAGGCAGAGTGACACTCAAACCCCCCGAAACAGTAATCCCCTCATGATGAGCTCTCCATTTGTCTTCTTTATTCAATAATTTATCGAAATACTGGACCCATGTACTATTACTTACTACGACAGAAATTAGACGAATGAGAAGTACGTATGATCAGGCAAGCATTATTATTATGAGCGATCTTAACTCGAGGATAGGGGACAAGAAGTCAGTTTACAGTCAACTTGAGGACGGGGTATTAGTAGTTAATAGAAATAGCCAGGAAAAGAATGTAACAGAAATGGAGAAAAACTACTATAATTATGTGCGGTAGAGGAGCTTTATATATTGAATGGGTGGTGGTTTGGAGATGAGAGTGGAAAACTAACCTATATAGTAGAAAATGGAGGCAGTACAATTGACCTAGTTGCATGCTGTAGGGATAGTTTGCATATTGTCAAAGAGATAAACATTAAAGATTATGCAGAGGCAAATCATATGCCAGTATCTATAAAATTAATGATTGAAGATATAAGAGCGCAAGAGATCGTTTACGATAGCGTACAGGAGAGGAAAATACCTAGGTATCGTTGGAGAGAAGAATTAGGAAATGAATTCAGAGAGTACTTCAATGGAGAAAATTTTGAGATGTGGAAAATAGGTATTGAAAAATGGATAGAAGAGAATAGAGTGGCAGGAAAAGCTATGAGGCAAAATCTAAGTAAAACGCAGATAAAAGGTGGATGGTATAATACAGAATGTGTAAAGAAAAAGTCACTAGTTTTGAAGGCACTTAGGAGTTACAGGGTGGATGGTGGTCAGGTAGCTAGAAACGAATTTTGTAAAAAAGGAAAGAATACAGAGAATTGTTAAGACGAAGTCGGAATGGCAACTAAAGATGGCTGCAGAGATAAATAAAAAGTGTAAGGACTATGACAATAGGAAAATATGGGGAAAAATAAATAAAAAAACCAAGAAGAAGTCGGGTTCTGCGGGGACCAATATAAGTCAATGGATTCTTAAACATGCTGATTGGCCAAAGTACACATCACTAGCTGTCTTTAACGACAATATCAGGCGGACCGTCGGCGAGGATATAACTTACATCGCCCGAGTTATTCTTGTTGTTGCCGAGGAGTCCATTCCGTCCTTCTCGGGGACTCCTCGCCGAAAACTCGTTCCTTGGTGGAACGAAGAAATAGCGGCAGATATCAAAGAACGCCGTCGCGCTCATAAACGTTACCGTAGACAGCCTACTGCGGCCAACTTAGTAACATTTAAGAAACTCCGCGCCAAGGCGCGAGTTCTTATTCACCAAAGTAAGAAAGCTTCGTGGGAGAGATATGTGTCGTCTGTGACGTCACATACTCCGTCATCTCAAGTGTGGACTAAACTTCGACGTATTTCGGATATCCAAGGATCATCTTCTTTACCGGGAATTTCCATTGCAGGCAGTATCGTCACTGAACAACTCTCGATTGCTAACCATCTGGCTGGTCATTTCGCGGATGTATATGATTCCGGGAATTACCATCGTGATTTCCTCGCTCTGAAGCGGGAGGCAGAACGTCATCAACTTAGTTTTGCCACTTAAGCTTCAGAGGACTACAACGTGCCCTTTACGGAGTGGGAACTCCTCAGCGCCTAAGCGCTTTGCAAGGACACGTCTCCTGGACCAGACATTATCCAGAACCAGATGTTGAAACACCTTAGTGAGGCTAGTCTACTATATCTCCTTCGTGTGTTCAATCGAATCTAGATAAAGGGTGAGTTTCCGTCTCAGTGGCGGGAGGGCATCGTCATTCCTGTTCTCAAGCCTGACAAAGATCCTAAGTATGCAGGAAGGTACGGACCGATTTCTCTTACAAACTGCCTGTGTAAGCTATTTGGGAGGGTGGTAAATCGCCGACTTGTGTGGTGTCTGGAGAAACTAGGACTCTTGTCCGAGTACCAATGTGGTTTTCGAACCGCTCACTCGACCACTGACCAGTTGGTACGCCTGGAGAGCTCTATCCAGAATGCATTTCTCCGCAAACAGCATTTGGTAGCTGTTTTCTTTGACTTAGAAAAGGCCTATGACACCACATGGTGATATGGTATCCTTTCATTCCTGCATCAGTGGAGATTCCGAGGTCACTTGCCGGTATTTATTGCGAATTTTTTGTCCCTCCGTCTATTCCGTGTCTGAGTAGGGAGGACATATTCGCAATATCACGTTCAGAAAAATGGGGTTCCACAGGGATCGATCCTTAGTGTCAATCTGTTTGCGATCACCATAAACGGTATTGTTGCTGCTGCTGGTTCAGCAGTAATACCGTCGCTGTATGTGGACGATTTTGCTATGCACTATAGCTCGCGTAATATGGCAGTCGCAGAGCGACAATTACAGCAAGCTCTGAGGAGAGTGGAACGGTGGGCCTTAGAACAAGGCTTTCGGTTTTCCACCGCGAAGTCCTCTGTTGTCCACTTTTGTCGGCTCCGTACTCTTCACTCACAACCTGTGCTTTACTTAGGAAAAGTCGTTCTTCCTGTTGTTGACACTTACCGATTTCTTGAACTCCTTTTCGATAGCAAATTATCGTGGGAGCCACACGTGCGGCAGTTAAAAGTGCATTGCACGAAGAAGCTGAATATCATGAAGTTTCTTAGCAGCACTAATTGGGTTGCTGACCCCACGGTGCTCCTACGATTCTATAGGGCACATATTTTATCACGGTTAGACAACGGCAGTGCAGCATATGGCTCAGCAAGGCCAAGCGTGCTTGCGAAGCTGATCAGCATCCACCACAGCGGCGCACAGTGGGTAATTTCTAGCATCCAGCCGGTCAAAAATAATATTTTCATCCCTTGTCTTTGGTGCGCATTTTCTGTGAGTCGTGTTTATAAGACTCTTGGGTACAATAATTAAGTATTGAAAAGTCGCGCTGTCTGATTATCTATTCTCACCGAAGGCCTAAAGTGGCTCTCCTCCGTTAGGGCATCATATTCTGGCGAGGCGAGCGCGCAGTTATTATTATGTGAGCGCTCAGTAAAGACGCCAGAACTAAATATTTCTTTATCTTGCAATATGATTATATTAGATGAAGGTATGCATTTTTATATAGTATGTAGCATTTTCTGAAAATTACTATATTGTTGTCCAAAATATGCACTTAAAATTCAGGTACACGGTGTCCAAGCGCTATCTAATTATATAAATTCGAGCTGACTTTCAAAATGGATTGCCTTTGATTTTCGCAATGAAAGTATTTTGGATGAGTTATCTATACTTCAAAGAATAGAAAACTGTGACTTTTTGCTGCGACCATGCGCGACCATGAGAGTAATTAATTTTTTTCAGAAGTCATGTACTCTGTAACGCGGAGGTCGGTTTTCGAGCTGTTGAGGAACAGCAGGGAATATAAGCGGAACGATGATATTGCGAATGTTGTAACTGAACATTTAGGCTTTGAGGATTGTTCCGAGAATATATCCAAGTCAATAAGGAAATCTGTCAGTATTCCGTGTGCTAAAATTCGATCACGCTGGACAAAATATGGTAGAAAAAGGGACAAATTGCTGAAGTACAATAACAGTTGGTTCGAGCAGAGAATGAGCCGTGCAGAAGGACGTGCATCACTGCATCACAACAATGTCAGAACGAGCCTGCCATTAGCCTACTATAGCTCATTCCATGTTAAGAAAACAGTATTGCTCTTATGACAACAGGGTTGCCATATCGAACGTTCCGCTTAACGCCATCACGGGAAAATGGCGGCACATACATTTGTGAAATTCAGTATGTAAGTTCAAGACAAAAGGCTGAAGAAACTAAGCCAAAAATTACTTTTATGAACTGAAGGGAACATGGCGTTTACAGGGACCACTTTCGGTTCGTACAGAATCAGAGGTAAACTACGGCACATAAGAAACCTCAGCACTGAAATATAAGGCAAAGTGCGAGAGGAAATAGACAAAATAATTTTTATGGACTTGAGGGGCGGGTGATGTATTTAATTGCATTTAATAAATTTATCTAGACAATAAAAGCTAGAAAACAGGCGCAGTAAATAAATACTGCAGATGACTACAAAAGATCACAGTATTAATGTTAAAGAAATAAATCACACACGTAGGCTTATCGCATAACTATCATTCAACACAGTACATTTACGCACTGACTTAAAGCCTAAAATACACACGCAATAAATAAATACTGTAGATGACTTCACTACAGAAGTTCAGGGAGGAAACGCGTCTATTGGTTGATATCCGAATCAAAGTGTTGGCAATACCAATGATGGAAACCGCTAGAAGATTCTTCAGAGAGGTTTCCACTTCCGCGGATATTACTGGAGTAGATATAAATTTAATAAACCATCTACGTGCCATCGTAGAAACTCTTTCGTGTGGGTATGCCATTGATAAAGTAACACTGGCATGTACGCAACGGAAACTATACAATTATACTTATAAAAATACAAATCGTACTACATGCCTGTAACTTTGCACGAACTCTTGGATCATGGCACTGTATTATACCTATTGGACACCTCTCTGAGGAAGCCCAGGAGACCAGGAATAAAGATAATAGGAAACCTTCCAGAAAGACACAAATACTGACCTTTTCCATAGGCTGCTTATATCATCGGACCCTTATATTACCAGCTTAGGGAAATCAAGAAGGAGGAAGTTGATTTCGCTTTCACGAGAAGTGCTCAACTTACTGTCTGAGCCTCTTGTATCTGGTTCTGCCGAAGGAGATAATGAAAGTGACGATGGCGATTCTGATGTAACTGCATCGAATGAATAAATTGTTTGGCAAGTACAGTACATGTATTCCTGCATCTGTTTTTAAACATTCTAAACAGCAAGTCCCACTATTAACATCTATTTAATTTCTTACAGCTACGGTATAACGAAAAATTATTAAAATTACAAAGATTACTAATTCTATTCCTGGCGTAGTAATTTGTTCTTTGTATTTGACTGACCACACGCTTAATTATCTCCAATAATAGCAGTTACATACTAAGTTTTATCTAAATCGGCCCATTAGTTTCCGAGATACGATTTTTGACCGGCTAGATTCCTGAAATTACGCACTGTGTGGCGTTAGGTTGGCGACGGGAGCTTTTCTTACAAGCCCCATAACTAGCCTGTTCGCTGAGTCTGGTGTGCCACTTTTACACCAGAGGCGTCAGCAAATGCATTTTTCGTATGCTGCTAATTTGCGACAGATGCCACTTCATCCAAGCTATTCTTTCGTATTCAACAATGGCAACCGTTTGCTGTACGCTGCTTGTCCTCGAGCAACGCGGCCGGTTGGAATACGCTTAGATATCAGTCACAGATTATTTCACGTACCTTCAGTTCCTTGCCTTGTCAGACAACCAAGTGGGGTACCTCCGTGGGTAGTACGACGTCCTGATATAATCCTGGATCTGCACACTGGCTCGAAGGAAAACACTGACCCTTCGATTAATCGGAGGCTCTCTCTGTCCGTTGTTGGCCGGTATCCAAGTTCAGTCGTCGTTTACACGGATGGGTCGAAAACAGTCACTAAAGTGGGCTGTGCGTTCGTTGTCGACACTGATAGGTTTCTATTTACTCTTCCAAAAACCTGTAGTGTGTACACAGCAGAGCTCTATGCTATCTGCGAAGCTTTGCAGTATGCACTGTTCGATGAGCGCCGACACTTTCTTGCGCGTATTGACTCCTTGATTTCGCTACAGTCTATTGATACCCGTTTCTCTCGGCACCCTCTGGTGCAGCGGATCCAGGACTTGCTGGCCGGGTGTTCGGATGCCGGCACCAGAATCACGTTTCTGTGTCTCCCAAGCCACATGGGCATAGAGGGAAACGAGTTAGCAGATTAGGCTGCCAAGGAGGCAGTTACACTGCCCCCGTTGCCTTTCAAGGTTCCAGCAAGTGATATTCGCTCTCAGCTGAGACACTGGTTATGCCCCATTGGGAGATGGAGTGGCAGGCCACTCTTCTTCCAAATAAGCTGAGAGCGATAAAAGGTACAACGAAGGTATGGAGGACTTCCGTTCGGGCTTCTCGGAGGGAAGCAGTGGTATTATGTCGTATTCCGATCGGCCACGGTATCCTGGCGCACTCCCATTTATTGAAAGGAGAACCCTGCGAGATGACGAGCCGTCAGCAGACCTCGTCATCCGCTTTATGAGGGATAGTGGTCTGTTTTATCGTGTGTAATAATGCCCTTTGTGCTAGTGTATTTGTGTCAATTGCGCTTTTATCCTGTTGACTTCATTTTAGTTTGTGTTGCGTATTTTAATGTGTTATTTTAACGTTAATCTGTATATATTTGTACTACCAGGCAATGCCTTATTCCTGTGTCTCTAGTATTTTCTTTTATTTGATTAGAAAATAGGCATTGCGAGTTAGATCCACTGATTGTTTTAATCTCATACTCATTTTTCTTCATCACCATTTTTAACTCTAGTCAGTAGATACGTCTTAAAATTTTAACTTCATATCTCATGTCGTCCATCTCGTTCCATTAGGGGCCGATGACCTTCGATGTTAGCCCCCTTAAAACAACAAGCATCATCATCATATTTATTTTTTCCTACATGTTCAAATAGTCATATAGTCTAGGACAAACGTGTATTTTACCCTCTCTACGTCGTATTAGTGCTTAATTGTCTCTTCAATCTTTATTAGAGTTATCCTACAATTACAACATATTGCGTCGACGCACTGTAGATCACAATCACTCAGTGATGTATTCACCTCCTCTCTCTATGACCTTCTGCCAGCGTTCAGGTAGCAGTTGAATGTCTCGCCTGTAGAACTGTTTTGGTTTTGACTGGAAGAAATCTATTAGCCATTGGTCAAGAGGTAGCTTCGTCAGGAAACACTTGCCCCTGAATGTGGTTAGAAAGAAAGCGGAAAAGATGGAAATCTGAGGGGGGGGGGGGGCACGGTCAGGGCTATACGGAGGATGAGGAAAAGGTTCCCAGCCAAGTTCAGCAATCACATCTTTGGTCAGTTGCGCTGTATGCGAACGAGCGTTATCATGGAGCAGTAAGACTGGTTGTTGTCTTTGTCTTTTGTTGTCAATAGCAACGGCAAGCCGTCTTAGCTGGTCTCAATACACAGCAGAGGTAATTGTTACGTTTTTCGGAAGTAGTTTTCTGTGGACGGGCACTATCCTTGGCACGGGGAGTTGCTTCTTCATGTTGACATACAGGCACCATTTTTTATCACCGGAGACAATGTTCGAAAAGAAAGCTCCGTGCCTATCGCAAGCCAACCGGTGCCGGGCAAGCAATGACGAACAGATGTTTACTCGTTGATTTTTGTTACTGTCACTTAGCACATGATGTGGTACCCATATACCTCATTTCTGTACCTTACCTATCGAATGCAAATGGCGTACATTAGTTGACTGATCACATTCAAAAACTTGCGCCACTTCCCGCGTTGTTTGACGAGGATTCTCATGAAGCAACTTATTCAAGCGATTTTCGTTAAAATCTGAAGGTTTTCCAGAACGTGGATCATCAGACAAGTCAAACAGTCCTGCACGAAAGCGGAAAGACCATTTTTGTGCTGTTCTTCCAGCAATTGCTTCATTCCCGTACACTTCACAAATTGTTCTCACAGCTCCTGCTGCACTGGATCCTTCGTTAAACTCAGAGTAAAATGTGTCGGAAATGCTAACTTTTCTCAGCTTGACATTATATGCCCGTTTGTCTGAAATATACACATAATACGTTCACAATCAAGAAAACCTGTGTTTCGCAAGGCACGAACTCCAAACTCAGTTAAAACAACGGAATAACGATAAGCAATCCTTCCACGCCGCATTGTTGCCAACCCAAAGGAATACCGCACGAACTTGTGCATCGACCCTATAGATTTTGAATGAATTGAATGACTGAAAGAATTACTGAGTGTCTATATGAACTGATGAGTGTATGATTGTATAAGTGAATTGTGCTCGTGCATGAATGAATGAATGAATAAACACTCTTCTCACCCATTCGCGGACAGCCACCAACTGGGGAGAGAGTAACATGAATGAATGGATGAATTTAATTTAGTGAATGAGTGGCTTGGATCGAGTAAACCCTCTTCTCACCCAGTCGCGAATAAATGATTACTTGCCTGGCAGAGTGTCTCAGGCGGTTGAGGCACTGACCTTCTGACCCCAACTTGGCAGGTTCGGTTCTGGTTCAGTCCGGTGGTATTTGAAGGTGCTCAAATACGTCAGCCTCGTGTCGGTAGAACTCCTGCGGGATAACATTTCGGCACCTCGGCGTCTCCGAAAACCATGGAAGTAGCTAGTGGGCCGTAAAAGCAAATGGCATTATTATTAAATGATTTCTCATACTACCTATGGGTCTCCTTAATAAAGTAAGTTACGCAGCAGTTGGAGTCTTCACCACTCGATGTCATGAAAACTTTGTACAGTTGATAAGGAAATTAGTGCAGGCTGTAATTGCTTTTTTCGCTTAATACAGTTTTCATAATAGCAACAGTCAATAATTAATATCTTATGAAGTATTGGAACCTAGAAGCGTGAACTCTTGTTTCAAAATGCTCAGTATTGTGTGCCAGTTTTAGAACCACAAAAATCTCAGAAATGAAAAATCCGACTTTAAGTCCCGTTCCGCGCAACATTCTTTCGATTTCATCATCACCGGCTGAACTTATAGGCGCGCAGACCTGCACAGTTACCGTAGATCAAGGTAAATATCTAACGTGTGTAACACCTAAATCTTTAACTGGTTGTTGGAATGAACCTCATGGTACCCCCTGTGACTGGGGTCGGTGGAATACACGCGTGGTATTCTCTACCTGTCGTAAGAGCGAACTAAAAGCGGCCACAGGAATTCTCAGCTTGAAAGCGTGGATTGACGACCACGGGGCTCCTAGCTGAGTCTGGTATTGCTTCCAGTTACTTGTGCCAGTCTCTTAGCCTTCATCTTTCCTATCTGACGTCGCTGGGCCACCTTTTGTTCTTTTGAGACCCCTGACATATTACAGTACGTGTGAGTGGAGACCTAGCAAACCTTTCATTTTTACATCCTTCTTGGCCGTTCCGTTTCTTTGGCCGATATCTTCATTTTTCGAAGTGTCGAATATCTTCCATTGTTTTCTCTCTGATTAGTGTTAATAGAGAATGGTTGCCTAGTTGTACTTCCTCTTAAAACAGTAATCACCGGGCGAATTGGCCGTGCAGTTAGGGGCGCACAGCTGTAAGCTTGCATCCGGGAGACAATGGGTTTGAACCCCACTGTCGGCAGCCCGAAATATGGTTTTCCGTGGTTTCCCATTTTCACACCAGGCAAATGATGGGGCTGTACCTTAATTAAGGCTACGGCCGATTCCTTCCCGCTCCTAGCCCTTTCCTATCCTATCGTCGCAATGAGACCTACCTGTGTCGGTGCGACGTAAAACAAATTAAAAGAACAGTAATCACCACCGCCACCTTACGGCATAGTAGCCCTTGGTTAAGGGCAGATATTCCTTGAGAATTTTCTCACTCTGGGTATAAGATATAAGAATGTTGACCCGTAATGAGCAGGAACTAAGAAACACATGATCATGACAAGAGGAAAAGAGTTGTGTTTTTAGAAGTGAGAGATAAATACAAAAAAGGTTTATCTGTAGCGCGCGGAGTACGTCAACAGTTTGTCTCTATGACTGGTAAACAAGGGGGCACTGGTATGCGAGGGCGAAACAAGGGATATCGCTAGGTCACTGGCTAGAGAAATTTCAGTCTCAACTTGTGGCTGACTACACTTTCTTGGTCAACTCTTATTTTCCGTGACACTTAGGGAGTCTAATTTTCATGGCATTCACCGCCATTCTCTTTCTTTTTCCGATATCTTAATTCTTCGAAAGGTCGGGCGTATTCGTGGTATATTTTGTGATCACCTCGTATTTTTCCGCAATCTAGATTGTGTCAAATAAGTGTATGTGAGACAATACGATACTTATTTTTTAATATTATCTTTGGCACTGCACTGTGGTAGCTAATGTGATCATCTCTTAACGCCAACCTTTACACCAAAGTTTTCTGTAAGGGGTGTAGAATATCATATGCTCTCAATGTTAAATCATGCAACATGAGCCCAAATAGGGTTGGAATTATTTTCATGTGAATTTCAAGGAGTGTAAGAGCTCGCCTCCTAACATTTTGATTTTCGGCCATTAACTTTAACTTTTTGTTTTACAAAGCACACGTAGAATGGGTACTTGTTCAGTGCCCCCGGACTCCTTTTAGTCGCCTCTTACAGCAGGTTTTTTGCTGTTTAGAACACTGAATTTTTATTGTAACATATTGAGCTTATAGATTTGAACTCTAGAGACTTTTAATTGTCTACTGTAATGTTCACGTCGCTTAGAGATTAAAACTATTTGTTCAGAACCGAAAAACCTCAGCGCTATAATCATTAAGGCGTTAAGTCTGTATAGTCTTTCGTTGGTAGAAAAAAACCTACAGAATGTATGTCATAGATAAAATAAAAAAATCCCTGACCTGACTGGGCTATGAATCGAACATAGTCATAAAAATTATTGAATAAAACGGAAATCATAAATTTAGTAATACAATTGGTGCGCTAACTGGTAGTATGTTGTTGGCATGCACGCAATCTAGATTGAGCCAAATGAGTGTACATGAGACAATACGATTATTATGTTTTAGTATTATTATTTTCGTCACTGTAGTGTAGTAGTTAATGTAATTATCACTACACTACACATTGCAGTATGCCTGAACTCTGAAGTAAAGAGGAAAAGAACGGAAAACTACCACACTCCTTATTTCCCTTGTAGGTCTTGTCTGTGTTACCTACACGATAAAACGTAATTGAATGCGATTTAACTAAAAAATTGACACGCAGTCTGCATAAGTGTCTCATCATCTTTACACATGCATTAAAGTATTGAAATCACATTGTACCTACTATATTTAGTACTTACCTTGAAACGTAATTGAATGTGATTTAACTATATTGTAAGAAGAATGAAGCAAGGAGGAATTAACGACAGGCAGGGGATACCGTGAAAAAACTCTAACCCGGCCGCGAACTAGCCCTCAGATGGAGGTAAAAGATCTCTGACCTCACTGGGAATTGAACCCGTAAATAGCATCTTCTGCCACAGTGATAAATTGGAGAGTTAACAATTATTGCACTTTTTTTTCGTAATTAATTGCGATGCACCTGGCGAGCCGAACATGTCCTCGGACACTCCCGGCACTAAAAGCCATACGCCATTTCATTTCATTGCCACATAACTACAATTTTAGAATACTTTGAATGATTTGGGCTGAAATTACACCAAATATAATAAAAATAATAGAAATCCGCAAATGAACAACAGTAGCATCTTCTCTCCGATGTAAATAAGAAACAACGTGACTACACATACAGCAACACCGTACTTACCTTGAAGCGTAATTGAATGTGATTTAACTATATTATAAAAAGAATGAAACCATGGCAATTGAACGACAGGCAGGGGATACTGTAAAAAAAATCTGTAACCCGGTCGCGAACTAGCCCTCAGATGTAGGTAAAAAAGCCCTGACCTGACTGTGTATCGAACCCGAAATAGCATCTTCTGCGACAGTGATGAATCAGAGAGTTAACAATTATTGCACTTTTTATCGTAATTGCCCCAATGCCAAGCAAATGCTGAGAACTGACCACACATGTACAACACAGTGCACAGTAAAAAACGGTACAGAAAACTACATATACACGCATTGGACTATATAACAAAAAATCTCTAACCCGGCCGCGAACTAGCCCTCAGTTGCAGGTAAAAAAATCGAACCCGTGAATACCATCTTCTGTTACAGTCATGAATTAGGGAGATAATCATTATTGCACTTTTATCTTAATTGATCGCGATATAACTGTATCGTAAAAAAATTGCTTGATATGAAAATTGGAAACCACGTAAAACTATCTTCAGGGCTACCGACATAGGGTTTGAATTATGTCACGCCCGGGAGGGCCTGCTTCAATTCGCATTGTTATGTGCCTCTATAGCTCAGGCGGCAGCGTGCCGGCCTACTAGTACCTCAGCAACAGGCTTTATGTCTCTATCTAACAGGCTTTTTTTTTTTTTTTTTTTTTGCAAATTTCGTAACAGAGCCGGGAATCGAACCCGAGCCTCTAGGTGCAGCAGCTAATCACAATAACCACAGTTTTGTGCTATAATAAAAATAATTCTACGGAGCTAAGGAGATGGATTCGCTCCTATTTACGATTCATAAACACGGATATATTAAACACATCACATAGCACACGCATTCGACTATGTGACACCAACGTAGTGAATATACCAACGGAAAAAACACATTTACACAGCTTTTATGTACGTGTTTTAATTCTGCACATTCACTTCGATCGCATTTTTAATTACTTACCTGATAGTAGCATAAAATATACTTGCTTGTAAAAATATAATAAAGGGATTATTCATGTTTTGAAATGATCAATGTAATCTGCATAGAGTTGATAAGAAATGATCGTGTCTCCAACACAGAACAGCGTACTATTAGTGCAGGAAGGAAGATATCAAATTTCGCACTGTGGCATTGTCTTCTTCACAGTGGTCTGCTCACGCTCGACGACTGAATCACACATACAATACATTCAAGGAAAGTAAAAAATTAAAATGATTATTTCTTCTGGCTCGGAGACTGTGTTTGTGCCTGCAACCTCTAGAGGCCCGGGTTTGATTCCCGGACAGCCTTTGAGCGGTGCTGTATGCTAGTTCGCGGCCTGGGTTCGATTCCTAGCCAGTTTACCTGCATCTAAGACCAGTTCGTAGTCTACGCACCCTACATTGGTTAGTTTATAGCCGGGTTCGATTCCCGGTTATGTCAGGGATTTTTCTGAATAGAGGTAGGTTCGATTCACACCTCAGCTATCCACGAAGTGGATTCGGAGGGTCGAACCCACACTCAGCCTGTCAATTATTATTATTATTGTTCCGGGGTTACCCGTGGAACGCAGAGGTGGAAGAAGGTGCCGGGGTGAATGGGTCTAACTACAATGTCAAGAAATAATTAAAAATTGAAATGGAAGGTTATATTTTTGAAAAGCAACAAGATAACAAATTCTCACTTAGTGAGATAACAATGACAAAAATAGAAAAATCCAAGATTACAGTACTTTAACTCTCTTGGGCTACAAGCCCCTAGTTTTACAATTTTGAGTTCCCAGCTCAAATTTACAAAGAGCACAAATTTACACAAGAGCAGAAATCCCTCAATACATGGTGCGCTTGCTCCCAGCACACAATATCAAGCCTCCCAGAGGCACTTTTACAACACTAGAAAAGAGCGAACGTGCTCTCATTTCTCCCAAGCCTCCTCAAGGTAACATTACATCAAAATCTACTAATCACAGGCCTTACAAGGCACTATTTACAAATTTGAAACAGGGGTATCTTGTACCCAACCTATTGGGCCGCTGCGGAAAGAAACAGGTTAAGTAAATGTCCCGAAACACAAATTGAATGGAGGCGAGTACTTGCACTCCTAAATATGCATTCTTGAAACCTAAGAGGCACTAGGCCGATGAAGCAGGGGCTGTTCCCAAACTATGGAAGTGACTCGTATATGAAGGTAATTTACCACACTTCAGAATGAAAAACGTAGGGCATTGGTTGCGACACCAAAAACTGGTGTCCGGCTGGTGGACGAGTCCGGGAACCGCTCGGGACACCTGCCGGGCATTGGTTCAAATGTAGCCTATCATTCTAGGACACTGGTGGCGCCACCTGGTTGTGACCCATTGCCTCCTCCGTACCCGCTTTTTCCTCAATCAGTTCCACTCAAACTGTTCTTATTTCAATGTTGTGCTCATGATGGCCGAGGAAAACGTTATGAACAAGAGTAGTGCTGGGGATAAGATGAAAGAGTTTGCTAATTTAATAGATGGGCAAGTGAATACAGAGGACTTAATAGCCAAGTTGAAAAATGCCCAGTAATCTGGAACAATGCAACCGACGAGTACAGTGATAGAAATGCCAAAATAAATGCGTGGAACGAAATTATAGTGTATTTGAGAACAAGGATGTTGCTGACAAGAACCTCTCCCTTCCTACTGTCACGTTATTCATTTCATTTGATTAGTTCTTCTGATTATGCTGACGTCCGGAAGGGCACCCACAACGAACATTCATCTCACTTCATATCCTACCGCGTAGAATAACGGGACTACGGTTGGATAAACTCTCTGCGGTTTACGGTGTGTGACATCCTTTTTTAAAATTTTTAAAGTATTTTGATTATTTAATAAGTAACAGTACTTACTGTCAGCATCCTGACTTGAGGGCAGCGAATTTCAATTTTCTATATATCGTTTTTATTGAATGGTGTTTCATTTAGAAATCAAGAAAATGACGTTATAAGCAGAATTAGCAAAAGCAGGTCCTCACTTGTTGAGGATATCTTTTAAAATGGATTTGTACATGATTTCTGGTGGCGACACCAGTGTCTAGTTAACTTCTGTGTTGGCGACAGCTTCAACGCCACCAGTGTCCTAGTATAATAGAGGCCCAAGGGGTTTGCTCAAGGATTAACGTCTCCATTCGACGGACAAATCACCATCAACAGGGCCATATTCCTTCACTCCATATAAACACTGCAAAGAGGTTTGGAATTCAACCCAGGCTTTTGGCACGCAATGTAGTGATTATAAATGGTATACCACCACCTCCTCTACCCTGCCGGCCAACATTCTGATGGTAAAACTTTTTTTCCACCAACGAGACTCGAACCGGCTAACCACCGTGTCAGACTATATATACCAGACATCTTAACGATCATGGCCACCAGACGAGCTGCGCTGTAAATCGCGGAGTATTTTACAGAACTTATTGTTGTGGCTAATTTCCTGTTGCCCTCGTCCGGCTCCATGGCTAAGTGGTTAGCATGTTGGCCTTTGATCATAGGGGTCCCGGGTTCGATTCCCGACAGGGTCGGGAATTTTAACCATCATTAGTTAATTTCGCTGCCACGGGGGCTGGGTGTATGTCTCGTCTTCATCATTCCATCCTCATCACGATGCGCAGGTCGCCTACGGACGCCAGATCAAAAGACCTGCACCTAGCGAGCTGAACATGTCCTCGGACACTCCCGGCACTAAAAGCCATACGCCATTTCATTTCCTGTTGCCCTCGTGTTCTGAAAAGAAAAGCGTTACTAAATAAAATTAATATTGTTTATGTGTACAAAAATGTTACATTATTCACATAATATGTGAAATAGGTAATAGTACTAAGAATATGCCAAATGAAACCCAAATATAACCATATTAGAATGACATTTGCCGACAGTTTTCATTTTCAGTGGTCTACAAGTAAAGGAATGAGATATGTATCTACATAAGTTTACGGCCCCAGGATAAGCAAAAAGTAACGCTCTAAAAGCTCTCACACTCAGTATGCAGACTCCGTATGGCTAGACACTCTGTATTAGTCTTACTTCTTCATCTGCTTCAGATTGGTTCTCGTACATTGGGGTGACTCTTCGAGAACATAGCTGTGATAGCCGACAGGCGTCGTCACTGGCTTATGAACGTGCGATTTTTATCTAGTCCCTGTGGTGGTTCTGACTCCTCGTTAAACTGGGGCTCCCAGGTGGAAGTGAGCTGCGTGTGCCTTTTTGACCACATACCCGCTCCTAAATGTCCGCCTCTGTGGTGTAGTGGTTAGTGTGATTAGCTGCAACCCCCGGAGGCCCAGGTTCGATTCGCGGCTCTGCCACGAAATTTCAAAAGTGGTACGAGGTCTGGAACGGGGTCCACTCAGCCTCGCGAGGTCAAGTGAGTAGAAAGGGGGGGGGGGTTCGATTCCCACCTCAGCCATCCTCGAAGTGGTTTTGCGTGGTTTCCCACTTCTCCTTCAGGCAAATGCCAGGATGGGACTTAAGACCACGGCCGCTTCCTTCCATCTTTCTTGTCTATCCCTGTCAATCCCCCCCCCTCCCACACACGAGGCCTCTGTTCAGCGTAGCAGGTGAGGTACTGGTCCTCCTCTCCAGCTGTATCCCCGACCCAAATGTCTGACGCTCCAGGACACTGCCCTTGAGGCGAATCCCTCGCTGAATCCGAGGGAAAAACCAACCCTGGATGGTAAACGGATAGAAAGAAGACCAGCTCCTAAATACTTCGCAGTATCGGGAAACGAACCCAGGCCTGTCCTCAGAAAATGACAGCTAATAGCGCTAACTGGTGCACTACAGAGGTGAACTTTGATTACGCTATCAAGTCTTGAAAAACTACAAGTCCTAAAAATAAGGTAAATTGTGGAATTCTGTTGATATAATTGAAAGCTAATAGCAGCTTTTCAGATTTTAAATTAATCAGTTGAAATGAAATGAAATGAAATGAAATGAAATGAAATGAAATGGCGTATGGCTTTTAGTGCCGGGAGTGTTCGAGGACAAGTCCGGCTCGCCAGATGCAGGTCTTTTGATTTGACACCCGTAGGCGACCTGCGCGTCGTGATGAGGATGAAATGATGAAGACGATAACATACACACACAGCCCCGTGCCAGCGAAATTAACCAATTATGGTTAACAATCCCGACCCCGCCGGGAATCGAACCTGGGACCCCTGTGACCAAAGGCCAGCCCGCTAACCATTTAGCTATGGAGCCGGACAATTAATCAGTTAACTATTACATTCGACTTCAACAGGTGACGACGTGTTTTCTGTAGCGCGAGTCTGGTATGCGCCATAACCTGGCGCGCCTGCCGAATCTAACCAATAGTTTCCGTAAACAGTTCACTGCCATCACGAGGATAGTGTTACGAGGTCAATATTGCTCGTCATTAGCAAAATATAGAAATGGACACCGATTGAATCTGTGTCACCGATTTGCTTGTCCCTACTCTTCAGCTTTGGCTGAACGTGAGCCGTACGTCAGAGCAAGCTCAATGTGGTAGTCATCGCGTTGTTGGTTTCGTAAGGCGTATCTGCCATTGGCCGCTATCACACCATCCATATTGGTTTCGTCAGCAGTGATAACTTGGTGCTGTTTCACGGATGCGTCATCATGCAGATTTGCTCGGCTAAATCAAGAATGCTGCTTCGTAATTCTTTCGTACTAATAATGTTATATACTTTGTCCCACTAACTACTTTTACGGTTTTCGAAGACGCCG
Organism: Anabrus simplex; assembly: GCF_040414725.1. Lineage (NCBI taxonomy): Eukaryota > Metazoa > Arthropoda > Insecta > Orthoptera > Tettigoniidae > Anabrus > Anabrus simplex. The sequence goes on from NC_090265.1 coordinate 715,263,963, forward strand.
AGGTGCCGGAATTTAGTCCCACAGGAGTACTTTTACGTGCCAGTAAATCTACCGAGACGAGCCTGACGTATTTGAGCACCTTCAAATACCACCGGACTGAGCCAAGATCGAACCTGCCATGTTGGGGTCACAAGGCCAACGCCTCAACCATCTGAGCTACTCAGCCCGGCACATTCTTTCTTGTGGGGCTCGCAACTTGAGAGCGAGGCTCCTCTTTTTCGTCTTTCCTATCAGACTTCTCTTGGTCAGCTCGTTTTCTCTTCTGAACCCAACCTATTAGGTTTCCGGAGCTAAATGAGTCCGTCATTTTCCCGCTTTTCATGGCCACTTCCTTGCTTTTGCCGAAAGCTTTATTCTTCGGAGGGTCAGACCTCTTCCTTGATCTCGTCTACTTAGAGATGGTTTGATTATCTAGTTGAACATCCCCTTAAAACAACAATCCGAGGTTTACAGGTCTGTCCGAACTTTGTGTTCATATTAAGGCCACGGTCGCTTCCTTCCAACTCCTAGGCCTTTTGTATCCCATCGTAGTCATAAGACCTGTGTCGGTGCGACGTAAAGCCACTAGCAAAAAATCACTGGGTGCCTCTTCATTTTATACCGTAGCTAATAGTCTGACCAGGACGAATAGCAATAAAAATAGTGTAATAATAGTAATGTTAACTACTTTTTGAACAGTTTTCGGAGACGCGAGGTGCCGGAATTTAGTCCCGCAGGATTTCTTCTATGTGCCAGTAAATTACCGACGCGAGGCTGACGTTTTTGAACACCTTCAAATGCCACCGGACTGAGCCAGGCTCGAACCTGCCAAGTTGGGGTCAGAAGGCCAGCGCCTTAGCCGTCTGAGCCACTCTGATATTGTTACGAATAAAAAAGTCTCTTCTTATCACTCCAATTTAATTCTAGGATGGCTTGAATGACTGCACACACATATGAAGGGTTAGGGGAATAAACAGTTCAAGTCAATTTTTTGTCGTAATCGAATCAGCGATGATATACTAGACATCGGGCCAAGCTTAATTCACTTTACTACATTTTGAACTTCAGTTATTCAAAGCATTTGAACGCGATGATATTCTGACAGCGGTTGGATACAGACGACAACCAGCACTAATGCTGTCAAGCTCCAGTCGCTCACTGCACGTCGGTACGCAGACGGTACTCTAATAAAACAGTACACACTCGCACACACTCCGTACTCCAGCACGACGATACTCCGACACCGGCGGGGACACTGACGGCAGCACTGCCGCCCCAGTCCAGCTACCGAACTCCAATATCGACTGATTGTTCGCGACTAGCCGCCTTTTTCTAGCTCGGGAGATGAGTACCGGGATATTCGCGATGTGACTAGACAGGGACGTTTCTCATTTCCCGTTCCAGAAAGCGGCCGGGGAAACCATACGAAGAGAACGATACAGGTAGAGGCTATCGCTGTACCCTGAAGATGGGAGCTCCCAGTTGACTATCCCCTTCCGGGTAATACGGAAGGGGCTACTACAGGACTGGCACCTAACAATATGTTCCTTCACTACGCGGCGCTAGTGTAGCTAATTGAGACCATGAACATGTGTTTTTAAAATAGGATGTGACACGATTCAGTTCGAAATCTCATGTTTAAATAAATTAGTTAAAACAGTGTGCTCATTATTGTGATGTTTCACGATAGTATACTACGTTTACTGACCCCGAAAGTGCGTTTATTGACCATATGTGTCTGATTGAAAATAAGATACACAATATTCGAAAGAAGTCAATGAGAAATGCATAGAAAATATTTTACAGTCAGTACTAACTTAATTTGCAGAAATTAGTTCGTCAGTAACTTTATCAGTATTTCAAACCTTAATGTATCTAGTTGACCTAAACGATATTTCAGTTATTCACCACGAAACTGACTGCATATCAAATTTCAGACTAGAAGTTATTTAGATTGCCTGTATGACAATTTCGACGGTTTTATTCTATACCAGATGATACAACTGTCAGAACTCTATTGAGCGATATAAGGCTGCGTTGTAATTAATTTAGCGAACAAGTATCAACTGCATCTTGTACATGCCGACATAGTACGACGTAGGGTGCCGAATGGCTTTTCTTAAGCCCTTCAAAAATCCGATTAATTGTGCGGAGTTTGAACACGCGAACCGTTTATGGAAGAAATATTGAATTAAGATGAAAATAACATAATTGGCACTTAGAGTGTATGAAGTGAGCTTGAAATGCCCTCACAACGTGTATTCGGTTGGCCTTGAACAAAATATATTGGCACACCTCAAACAGTGAGCGAACTTACGCTGATCAGCAATTGGATTAGAAATACCCGACGTAGCGTGCAATACACCCTTTCGTCCTGATAATGGTGGCGATGCGACGTGGATGCACTCTCAACAAGACTCCGGAAGTATCGGGGAGCTATACAGATCCGTGATAGACACACACACTCCCGTAATTCACGTATATACTGCACCCTTGCACGGCGTCCTCTGCGATGATCTCTTCTGGATTCGGCCTCGGCTGCCCTGTAATAAAACATACCGCAGACGTCTGTTCTCTCCAGACGTTCACTAGACTGTCGAGGTGCATTACGATAGGAGGATATGAGGCTACTAGGCTATAGGCAACAATGGAGTTGAAGGGACCAGTCTAAATAAAAACTGGTGAGGTGTCCTTGAAATACACGTTGCTTAGGAGCAACACTGGTAGCGATAGGGTTAATGGCTACGGTCTGATTCACGCAATGAGCAATTAAATACTGATCTCGTAATTTGAGAACATACTACTTGTTGCTCGGAGAAAACAAGCAGTTATCCAGGTCCCGGAGTACTTGTATTCAGGACTCGGTTACCGACTACCCGCGGTTCGATCCCCTTGATGTGCGACTAATTCTGTGCCCCGGTTCGGTTAGTAGCCTACTGGTAGATATCCGCTGTATTTTAAACATTCTAATTGCTACAGTCGGTTTTGCTAATACATTGTTATTACCGTACTGTTATTGTCACCTCCTTCTTTTTCTTTTCTTTCAGAGCTAAAAACAATAAATTGTCCAATTTCATTTTAAAACCTTTTCCGGATCTGGCGTAATTTTCTTCAAAATTCAAGACCTCAGATACACGTAAAATCACATACATTTCGAAACTAATAATAATATATAATCCCCCTTGTTTAATAAAAACATATTTTCGGTAATATTAAATTTAAAACAGGTAGCGTATACTTCGCTGAAATTGCATAAAGGGTGATCTTACCCTATTGCGGAATATATACGTTCAAATCAGCTGACGGGACATTTGGCTAAAACATGGCGTAGCCAATCAGAATGAGGCACTCGTTGAAATGAAACGGCGTATGGTTTTTTTAGTGCCGGGAGTGTCCGAGGACATGTTCTTTTGATTTGACACCCGTAGGTGACCTGCCCGTCGTGATGTGAATGAAATGATGAAGACGACACGTACACCCAGCCCCCGTGCCAGTGAAATTAACCAATGGTGGTTAAAATTCCTGACGCTGCCGGGAATCGAACCGGGGACGCACCGAGAGGTTCACTGAAGAACCCCCCTCCACTAGGGACACCATTACCTTGACGTCGGTGTGGGGGCTTATGGGCTTGTTGATCCCGAGGGCTGTACCAGCTCAGAGTTACCCATGCTGGATTGGCCAGACTTACAAAGTGTCCCCCCGAGTTGCCTGAGAGGTGTCAGTGCTCTTTATTCTTCATTACCACTTCTACCCTTTTATTCTCACCTAAAATTTAATTCCTCTTCCTGTCGAACCAACCTCTTTGTCTCGGGTAGTAAATCCCCCTGTGGGTGGGGGCGGTAGAATAACACCCACGATATCCCCTGCCTGTAGTAAGAGACAACTAAAAGAGACCCCAGGGGTTCTGAACTTTGGAGCGTGTGTTGGTGACCATGGGGCCCTTAGCTGAGTCCTGGTATTGCTTCCACTTACTTGTGCTAGGCTCCTGACTTTCATCTATCCTATCCGACCTCCCTTGATCAACTATTGTTCTTTTCCGACCCCGACGGTATTAGAGCACTCGAGACCTAGGGAGTCTTTCATTTTCACGCCCTTCGTGGCCCATGTCTTCTTCCTTTGGCCCATACCTTCAATTTTCGAAATGTCGGATCTATTCCATTTTTTTCCTCTCTGATTAGTGTTATATAGAGGATGGTTGCCTAGTTGTACTTCCTTTTAAAACAATAATCACCACCACTACCACTCAGTGAAGAAGCAGGCCTTAAATTAAACCTAACCAAGTGTTATTTGATGGCAGTGAATAGGCGGGTTGCATTACTTCGTCAACTTATTCCTTTCCCCGTGGCGCAACAGCACTGAAGGGCCATGGCCTACCAAGCGACCGCTGGTCAGCCCGAAGGCCTGCAGATTATGAGGTGATGTGTGGTCAGCACGACGAATCCTTTTAGCCGTTATTCTTGGCTTTTTAGACCGGAGCCGCCATCTCACCGTCAGATAGCTCCTCATTTGCAATCGCGTAGGCTGAGTGGACTTTGAACCAGCTCTCAGATCCAGGTATGAAGCAATCCCTGACCTGGACGGGAACCGAATCCGGGACCTTCGGGTAAAAGGCAGGCACGCTACCCCTACACCGTTGGGTCGGCCTCTTCCAGCTTATACGGGATATATAAATCTGAAGGAAGAAATATTCTGCCTAGGGGTTCGCATTTCCAGTACGGGAAATTGTGAGGGTGAAATCAAAATAAGAATAGGTATGGCTAAGAATTCTCTATTTAGTCTAAGAAAAATACGGAAATATCATCATATTAACAAGGAAACGAAGAAGCTTCAGTATTTCCTATCACCACGGAGGCCTATGTCTCTAAATCCTGGAATATAAATGTTGCGTGTCCGGCTCCATGGCGAAATGGTTAGCGTGCTGGCCTTTGGTCCAGAGGGTCGCGGATCTGAACTGCGTCCCACATGTGGATTTGGCCCTGTTTAACGGCTGGATGCCCTTGCTGACGCCAACTCTATATGGAGGGATGTAATCTATTTGTGTCTTTATTAAGTAGCAGAGTTAAGGCTCTTGGCCTTCACTTACACTTAATCACATGCAGTTGTTTTATTTTTACAGTATTAATTTAAAATATAATTGTAATCAATTACAGTTATTGAGATAAGTAAGTCAGATAAGGAATAACAATAATACAATTAATTAAGATTACTATTGATGAAAAATTAAGTTATAGGATAAATAGAGAGTGGATAATAACACAAAGTTATCAACGTAATACCTAAAAAATATCTACTAACTAGCCTAAAGGAAAACTTATTCAAATATAAGGCTAAAATAAATTAACTGAATATTACAATCTGAGTATACTAAAATCCATGCTACTATGTAATCTATTTGTAGGAACAGCCTTAAATGAGAGGAGTGAGAACGTAAGTAGGATAGCCTAAGATACTCACTATTGTGTGTTTTCTGTGGTGGTTGGTAGTGTGGTATGTTGTCTGAATATGATGAGGAGAGGAAATATACCCAGTCCCCGAGCCAGAAGAATTAATCAGAAGCGATTAAAATCCCCGACTCGGCCGGGAATCGAACACGGGACTCTCTGAACCGAAGGCCAGTACGCTGACCATTCAGCCAACGTGCCTCGAACTGGTACATTGACCAGATAAGAGTTTGACGAATCTGCCACTTGAAAGAGTAAGGCGCACAGCTGAAGACCGCGGTGTATGGCAGAATATTACTCACCGGATTGCGGCAACCACGACGACGAAGATGGAGATGATGTTTGCTAGACTGGTGCAGTCTTTTCCTTAGAATGCAGACCCTCCGGCGAGGATGGGCTCCACTTGCCGTGTTTTGGGGAAACAGCGTGTTATTTATTGTGTGTGGTAGGCCTGTATGAGCTGAAAAAATGTTGAGGACAGCGCAAACATCCAACCCAACCTCATGGCACAACTGCCCCGAAGGGCCTTGGCCTACCAAGTGACCGCTGCTCAGTCTGAAGACGTGCATATTACTAGATGTCGTGTGGTCAGCACGACGAATCCTCACGGCCATTATTCTTGGCTTTCTAGACCGGGGCCGCCATCTCACCGTCAGATAGCTCTCCAATTATAATCACATAGACTTGAATGGACATCGAACCAGCCAGGTAAAAATATCTGACCTGGCAGAGAATCGAACCCGAGCCTCCGGGTAAGAGGCACGTACTCTACCCCTACACTGGGGACCAGCAGCGCAAACATCCAGTCAAAGGAATTAACCGCTTACGATTAACAATTCCTGGACCTCGCCAGGAATTGAATTCGGGGCCTCGAGATGCTGACCACTTAGTCATGGAAACTGATAGAATTAAAATATTACGGCATAGAAATCAGAATTCTCGTTAGAACTGCTCGAACGTATAGCAGGGAATGCTGGAGGCTGTCACCGCCCGCCTCCTGGCTCGTCCTATCAACTCTTTGGGTCCTTCCAGTAGTGGGCTGATTATCTTCTTCTTTTGTACAATATTGCCACGGAATATTTATTTCTGTAACGGTATAAAGGTCCGCCTCTGTGATGTAGTGGTTAGTGTGTTTAGCTGCCACCTCCGGAGGCCCGGGTTCGATTCTCGGCTCTGCCACAAAATTTGGAAAGTGGTACGAGGGCTGGAGCGGGGTCCAGTCAGCCTCGGAGGGGGGGGGCAGAGGGGAGTTTGATTCTCACCTCAGCCATCCTCGAAGTGGTTTTCTGTGGTTTCCCACTTCTCCTCCAGGCAAATGGTGGGATGGTACCTAACTTATGGCCACGGCTGCTTCTTTTCCTCTTCCTTGTCTATCCCTTCCATTCTTCCCATCACTAACACAAGGCCCCTGTTCAGCATAGCAGGTGAGGCCGCCTGGACGAGGTACTGGTCCTCCTTCCCAGGTGTATCCCATACCCTAAGTATCACGCAGCACGACACTGCCCTTGAAGGCGCTAGAGGTGGGATCCCTCGCTGAGTCCGAGGGAAAAACCAACCCTGGAGGGTAAACTGATTAAGAAAGAAAGAAGAAAGAAATAATAATAATAATAATAATGGTATAAAAAATTCGACTACATTTCAGACTATTTATTTATATTTTCAAAATCTCCCTCCACTTGGAGGATGCCTAAGACAAAGAATACACTAAACCAATTTCATTAAAGAATTAAAAGTAAATTATAAGTCTCAGTCTGGCGAATACATGTGGTGTCCGAGTCAAGAGAGGACCCCTGAGCGCTTTTAGCTCCTAGTCGATGAACTCCTTGGAACTGATGCTGAAGGTCGTCATCAGCGCTATCGTCTTCGTATGGACTGTGTGCTGACAGAAAGAAAAAATATCAGTCATTCATAGGGTATGGGTCTGATGACAATAGTCGCGGAGCGGTGAGAAGAGAGCAGTGCAGTGCAGTGCAGTGCAGGGGCCTTGGCCTAGCTGAGGGTCCAACGTAACCCGACCCTAACGGTACCGAGACCTCAAGCACATGGTCAGTACTGTACAGCCAATTACGGCCGTGATGGATGTGGTTACCATGACTACCGGACACCGTCATTATTTACAAACACGGCCAATCGATATGTTGTGGGGGAGCTGGAAACTTCATTATAAACTTATCTCCCGCTTTTGTTCCTTCTGCTCCAGGTCACTCAAGAGACAAGGAGTACACAAATTGAAACAAACGTCGCTCGCGTCGTCAAGAGCTTCTTGCAATGCTGCCAGAGCAACATGAGCATTGTCACTTTGTGTCTGGTTCCTCCTTTTCATTTCTTCTGTCTCTCGCCTTTCTTTGTCATACCTTGGTTTTTCCCGAGCCCGGCGGTATAGCTTGCGGAGTCTTTTCATGGACCGCCCGTTCACTAGCTCACATCCGCGTTTCTTGAGGGAAATGTAGGCTTTCCTGTCACATTGTATCATCTCGATCGCTGAATACGAATGGGTCGATGTATAACTCGTTTCGATCTCTACATCCTCCGAAAAGTTACAAAAAAGTCTATTCGTGCCAGGAAGCTCTTCTAACGGTTTTCAGTTTTCCGACATTAGTCGCTTTGCTTAATTCGAAAGGGTCATTTTGAGTTGTAACACTTTTTCAGATTATATCAAATTATGTAAAAACTATGTACACATAAAAATGGTATCATCATCTACTAAAGGCAATGCCTTGTCGCTGTAGCCATATCTGACGATCGTCTGTTAGTCACTTCATGTTGCTGTTTGTGAACATGCCAGTTCACCGACGGAGTTCCTGATGTATGACATGCTTGGTCGTCCCCTGGGTCTTTTTCCCAGTACTCTACCTTCAAGGATGGTTTGGAGAAGAGTCGTGCTTCAGTACGTGCTCAAGGAACTTTGGTTTCCTCTTCTTTATTGTATTTAATAATCATCGATCCTCCTTTACGTTGTTTAAAACAAGGTGTTTTTAATCCATCAAACTTGTTTTTGTAATTCTTCTCCAAAACCACATTTCTGCAGCCTCAAGTTTTGTTTCTCCTTGTTTCGCAACCATATAGTACCATACTCGAAACAAAGATCTTGAGAAATGATTTTCTGGTCTCCAAACTGAGATGGTTGTTTAGCAAATTGTGTAGCAAGTGTATCTTTGACGCAATCATGTACACTGCTTAAATTTTTAAAACTGAGCAAGTGGTCACGTGGGTTGGGTCACGTAGCTATCAATTGCATTCGGGAGACGGTGGGTTCGAACCCCACTGTTGGAAGCCCTGAAGATGGTTTCCCATTTTCACACCAGGCTTTATCTTAATTAAGGCCACGGTCGTTCCCTTCCCACTCCTATGCCATCGTCGCCATAAGACCTGTCTGTGTTAGTGCAACGTAAAGCAAGTTGTAAATCTTTATTCTAAAAAAATCATGGATTTGAAGTTGTAACCCTTTCGCTCGCGACCATCGATTCTTCCTTTTCTCATTGTGTCGGTAGGATTGCAACCTACTTTACTTCTCCAGTGAACATAGTTGGCGATTATGTTGTGGTTTTAGATCGTTTGAACGTGCTATGTTCTTCTGGTTGAAATAATGTCCGGCATCATGGGTAAATTGTTAGTGTACTGGCCTTTGGTCCAAGGATTCTCCGGTTCGGTTCCCGGTCGAGTCGGGAATTTTAACCTTCATTGATTAATTCAGATGGCTAAATCTGTGTGTCATCTTGAGCATTAGAGTTAATCATAGACAGGGCTCCATCCTCACAAGCGCGCAGGTCGCTTATAAGGCGTCAGCTCGAAAGACCCGCACCAGGCCTCTCCGGAGGCCACACGCCGTTTTAAAAAAAATGAAAAAATGGGACTCTCCATTTGACTTCGCACACAGGTTCTTCTTCTTCTTATTCTTGCTATTATTTTCGCAGACGACCCAGCGATACTAACAGACAGTGATATTTCAGCGATCAAACAGTTTGAAGTCCTCAAGGAATGCGCTGAGAAAACTGGACTAGCAATCTCGTTCGAGAAGACTAAGTTTATTTGCACTAAATTCGACATTGAGGAATTACAAACAATATATGGGCAGATCAAACGAGTTCCATACTTTAAATATCTCAGTGAGATCCTAGAACCAACAGGGTTGGAAAAGGAAGCACAGAAAGTCCGATTACAAAAAAATCAAAAGAGCATATTGGAGCACCCGTGACATCTACAACAAGAAATGCATGTCCATACGTAAAAAAATCAAACATTATAATACGGTGATTAAACCTGAATTGTTGGGAAAGTGAAATCTTGGTACTTAATAATAAAGGTGATCTGGAGGAGGAAAAGAAGATCTTGAGGAAAATTCTGGGCCCAGAGAAAAAAGAAAGGTATAGACTCAAATCTTGCAAAGCTACGGAAAGACTGTCGAACCTTGCCGCAGACATCAGGAAACGAAGACTGAAATTCTATGGACACGTTTACAGTCTTCAAGGCTAACCGACAAGATGTTGACATATACTGAAAAACTGAAGAACGTACCATGATGGATACAAAATGTTAAAAATGATCTGGAAAAGGCCCAGATAGAAACATCAGAAATACTGGACAGAAACATTTACCGTCAGAAGTTAAATAGATGGGTAATAAAACAGAGAATGAAGTCCCTAAAAGATCAGGGTCTAAGTGGTCAGAGAAAAGAAAACAGGCACACTGTGGAAGAATGAAAGCAATAGGCCTATAGCCTGTTAGAAAGGTGAATCATAAATGTAATGCGTGATCCAAGAGGGTCCGAGGATGGATAACAGCAGGTTGACAAAACTAGTTTTTAACTATGTTTATAAGAGCAAGAATGGCGACCACTGGTTCCAAGGAGTAAATATATGACAGAGATTGGAATAACAGAAAAAATCCACAGCCTGTTTCCAGTCATTCGACCTGGTCAGGAATGGAATGAAGCCGCCAAGTAGCGGCGAGGATAGGAATTGTGCCGGCTGCGCTGGAATGAAACATGACACAAAAAATCGGAATACCGGGAGAAAAACCTGTCCCGCCTCCGCCTTGTCCAGCACAAATCTCACATGGAGTGACCGGGATTTGAACCACGGAACCCAGCGGTGAGAGGCCGGCGAGCTGCTGTCAGCCACGGAGGCACTGGAATAATAAACGATATATTATTATTATTATTATTATTATTATTATTATTATTATTATTATTATTATTTTCTGGCTTTTTCTCAGTTATCTGGGGTTGGTGTTAATATGGATTAAGTCCAGTTTTAGAGCCAGATTCCCTTCCTGACGCCATATTGACTATCGTGTGTTTCTTTGATCATTGGTTTGATTTTCTGCATTATGGCTAAATGGCTGAACACCCAGCCCCAGGGTAGAGGAATCGTCAGCCAATCGCGGCTAAAATTCCCAACCTGACCGGGAATCGAACCTAGGCTCCTGTGAACAGAAGGCTAGTTCGCTGACCATTCAACCAAGGAGCCGGGTGGCATAGAGATAATTGTGACGTGTAAATTGTGAGAACCTGAGTGTTCTACACAGAGTGGTGTTGCTCAGACTGGTTGTACTGAAAACGCCCTCCTCCCTTTGTTCCTGCAGGTTGTGCGAGAATCGAACGTCGCGCAAAAACGAACTTTTGAAGCGTTCCTTCTAACTCCCGAAAGCTATCGTTGCTCTGAGCTCACCAACACGCCCTGCGCGATGCTTTCACCCTTCTCTGCAATTTTCCTCCGTTCTATAAAACGTACACATTTTGCTAGAAGTGAAACAATTGTATGTGGTCTTCTTACTCCTAATGACAGGGACATACCTTTTTCTCTTGCCTGTGGTGAAAGGCGACTAAAAGGGGCCCCAGGGGCTCTTTACTTGGGGAGCGTGGATTGGCGACCGCGGGACCCTTAGCTGAGTCCTGGGGTTGCTTCCACATTCTTGTGCCATGCCCCTTACATTCGTCTATCCTATCCAACCTCCCTTGGTCGACTCTTGTTCTTTTCCGACCTCGACAGTATTACGTGTGGAGGTCTAGGGATTCTTTCATTTTCACGCCCTTCGTGGCCCTTGTCTTTCTTTGGCCTATACCTTCATTTTTCGAAGTGTTAGACCCTTCCATATTTTTCCTCTGATTAGTGTTAAGATCTGTATGCCACATAATGCTCGTTCTCTAAGGAAACCGGTGAAATAGAGGAGGCAGAGAAAAATATTGAGGACAGTCTGGGGACCATTGAAAACGAAGGAAGGAGAATTCAGACATATGAGGAATAAACATCTATTGTTCTATTCGAAGTCAGAACGAGGAGAATTGCATTTTTTGGTCACATAATGAGGATGGATAACAGCAGATTGACATAACAAGCATTTAACTATGTTTATAAGAACAAGAATGGCGATCACTGGATCCAAGGAGTAAAAAAAAAAAAAAGATCAATGAGAACGCACAGGGTTACTTTCCGTGGTCCTTAGATGATCAAAATGGAAAAGAAGAAGAGGATAGTTGCCCAGTTGTACTTCCTCTTAAAACAAAAATAACCACCACCACCACCACCATTCACGGGGGGGGGGGGGGGGGGTGAGAGTCGAGTGTCATTTTCACTGGCTTCTTGTCAAAGCTGTCGCGGTTCGAATTACGACCAATTGATGTGGGGTGTTCGGAAATGAAAAGCTGCGTTTCTGTGGTTCGGATTGTACGTAAAATTGACGGTCACGTGGCTATTATGTCGATAACTGTCACACGTGAAACCACAAACTTGTGTGTGTGTGTGTGTGTGTGTGTGTGTGTGTGTGTGTTTGGGGGGGGGGGGTGAGGAGGTTGGTAAGAGAGCTGCAAATCATTTCTAACATGACAATCACTAGCTCTGATGTCGTGTAGATGGAGCGAGAACGCCCGCCAGGGTTGCTCGGTGGATTCACGGGACAGTACGCCTTTGAAATGCTTTCCCAGTTTACCTCAAGGCAATCCCAGATACTGTTGAGTAGAGCCTGGAAGTTAAGCAAAATGCCTTTTTGTATCTGGGTGATATATCGAAATGTCAGGTTGAGATAAACATGTCTCCGTACATTTGTGAACGCTAGGACCAGTTATTTTGCTTATTTCTTTTGTGCCTATTTTAGCTTCCGTTGCCTATTTGACATGTTAATGCCTTTTTGAGTTACGAATAGTTTTTTGCTATTATTTACATATTTAAATTAATTAGTGGAAATATCTAATTCCAGCGTACTGTTTTATTAAGAAAGAGTCCTCCTCCGTAGAGAAACGGTTGGCACTATTAGCTGCCGTCCTCGGAAGTCCGGGTTCGATTCCCGGTACTGCCAGAGATTTAAGAATGGCAGGAGAGCTGGTAAGTAGTTGAAATGGTACACCAGCTCACCTCCACTCGGGGTGTGATTGAAAAGAGATGCATCACGTTGGTATGAGGAGATAGTATTTTGGCCCACTTACAGCACAGAGAGATTCAGCGCAGATTCCATGATTGGTCCGAATCCTGTAAAGAACAGTCTAGTTTAAAACCAGGTGAAGTGTTGTTTATCCTCAAATAAGATCAAAGCCGAAGGCTGGCGTTCAACCTCCATTCTTCTCTCCACTGGGCATTTGCATCAATCTTCGGGCATTACTCATGGGTGGATATTTGGACTTCAGCCGGTTCCTATCGAGGTGAGTTATGTCTTCGTGAATAGACAAATGCTGGTTTCTTATGATCTTATTGTATTCCCCAATCAGAGCAGCTTTTCTGCACATTATTATTATTATTAATAATAATAATAATAATAATAATAAAAAATAATGTTCGCCTCTGTGGTGTACTGGGTGTGATTAGCTGCCATTAGCTGCATTCCTGGCTCTGCCACGAAATTCGAAAAGTGGTATGAGGGTTGCAACGGGGAGATCAACTGAGTAGAAGGGGATTCGATTCCCTCCTCAGCCAATCCTCGAAATGACTTTCCGTGGTTTCCCACTTCTCCTCTAGGTAAATGCCGGGATGGTCCCTAACTTAAGGCCACAACCCTTCCATCCCTCTTTCTTGTCTATTTCTTCCAATCTCCCCCCCCCCCACAAGGCCCCTGTTTAGCATAGCGGGGGAGGCCGCCTGGGCGATGTACTGATCCTCCTCCCCAGTTTCTTTCCCCCAACCCGAAGTCTCACGCTCCAGGACACTGCCCTTGAGGCGGTAGAGGTGGGATCTCTAGCTGAGTCCGAGGGAAAAACCAACCCTGGAATGTAAACGGAAGGAAGAAAGTGCGAATGGAAGTTACTTTGCAGTCAAAAAGCTATTCAGCTCAAAATTACTGTATACAAACACAACATTCAAAATCGAAAATACAGTTAATCTACTGTATTCGTTCTCTCTGGTGATGCTAATTAGGTTCTAACTAAGTAAGACGGCTGATCACTTACCAGTCACATTTGAAAATACACTCGTGTTCATAAAAACCAGAACACCTTGAAAGACTAGAGATAGGAAGTTCATATTCATAGGTGTGCGTTAGAACAGTATGTTCTGAAGAAATGATTAGCATTTGAATCATGTCGGTGCACCACCATCGACTAGTAAAATGTGCCTGCGGCTCTCGTTGTCGCTATAGACCGAAGGTAATGGATCAGTGTGACTTCAGCAGACGTGCAACGGGTGTGTACAGAATGGTTCACAGAAGGCCGTAGAACACGACGAGTTGGGTCTGATCCACTGTTCTCTATATAGAGAGGCTTCGTGGTGTGGGGTGCTATTGGGTAACCACAAATCAGTTCGTGAGTGTTCAGGGCACTGTGACCAGTTTGACCTACGTGAATGACATCCTACGACCCGTAGCCATACCCTTTCTGCACGACACCCCAGACGCCATATTGCAGCAGGACAATGCGCGACCACATGTTGCTGCACGAGCACGTGCCTTCTTGTCACAGGATGTCAGACAGTTGCCCTGGCCCGCCCAATCACCGGACTTGTCGCCAAAAATGTGTGGGATATGGTGAAATGACGGGTGTGGCGTTGTGACCCAATGCCAGCCACCGAAGACGAACTGTGGAACCAGGTGAATACAGCGTGGATGGCTATACCCCAGGACGCCATTCGCGCCTTATAGGCGTAAATGCCATCACGCATGGAACAAGTTATCAGTGCCCATGGAGGAACCAGTGCCTACTAGGCACAGGACACATGCTGAACCTAGGTGACTGAAATGCTAATCGTTTCTGCAGAACATACTAATGAACACGTCCTGTGAATATGAACTTCCTATCTCTAGTCTTTCAAGGTGTTCTGTTGTTTATGAACATGAATGTATTATCCTGGAAAACATAGCATGTCCTCCACCTGTCGACTCCGCAGCAGTCATCACATATACCTCATAGGGTCAGTCGTGCTGCAATAGCACTTGCTGACCCAGTGAGGAAAGCAATGGCAAACTACCTCACTCCTCGTCTTGCCTAGTATGCCTCATTTTGGTGCTGCCATTGGTTTTTGCGGTTTCCTTATAACCGCATAACCTTTGGTGGTGCTATTTGAGGATCCAACCAGCCTCTGGGCTGATGACCTAACAGACAGACAGACCGAGCTCGATAGCTGCAGTCACTTAAGTGCAGCCAGTATCAAGTAATCGGGAGATAGTGGGTTCGAACACCACTGTCGGTAGCCCTGAAGATGGTTTTCCGTGGTTTTCCATTTTCACACCTGGCAAATGTTGGGGCTGTACCTTAATTAAGGCTACGGCCGCTTCCTTCCCATTCCTAGGCCTCCCCTATCCCATCGTCGCCATAAGACCTGTGTCGGTGCGACGTAAAGCAAATAGCAAAAAAAAAAAAAAAAAAAAAAAAAAAAAATCACCACATAAGAACTACCTACAATGAACCTGGTGTAACAGCTATAATTCGAACAGACGTTATTTATATCGTGTCAGAAGCATACATATGTTTTAAATGAAATATGAGGAAAGAACATAAAACATATTATAAATTCTTCAGTAACGAAGAGCCACATTAAACTATGTGAGCCCAAAACCTTGCGACATCAAGTGCATTTGGCTTCGCTTTAACCAAGTCTTCTGTTATGCAACTGAATAGGCATGAACTACGTTGCAGCAAATGGGCTGTAGTCTGCTCTTCGCCACATACACACAAGGTACTGTCCACTTCGAAACCTCATTTCTTCTGGTTGACTCTGCACCGCGTAACACCAGAGCGCAGTCTATTCAGTGCTCTCCAGTTCACCCAATCTGTAACATAGCCAGGAGGGGGTTCCTCTTTTGGGGTCATCTATTGACTGATACGTATGTTAACTCCTGGCGCGCGCGTAGAGGCGCGCGGCTGTGAGCTTGCATCCGGGAGATAGTAGGTTCGAATCCCACTATCGGCAGCCCTGAAGATGGTTTTCCGTGGTTTCCCATTTTCACACCAGGCAAATGCTGGGGCTGTACCTTAATTAAGGCCACGGCCGCTTCCTTCCAACTCCTAGGCCTTCCCTATCCCATCGTCGCCATAAGACCTATCTGTGTCGGAGCGACGTAAAGCCCCTAGCAAAAAAAAAAAAACCTCCTGGCGCGCCATTCTTAAATTCTTGCTTGCTGCGCTGTTCCTGCAAGTGTTTCGGTTACTCTCAAGAAGCTTTTCCTAGACTTCAAAGCGCTGGCGTGATGGCTCATATCCAAACAAAGGGTGGGCTTCAGATATCAACGTCTTTCTCTTTTCTTTTTTGGCTGCCACTTCACGGCGGATATCGGGAGGTGCTTTCCCTGCAAGGCAATACACTTTTTCCAAAGGTGTAGATCTCAAACATCCAGTAATAATGCAGCAGGTTTCGTTGAGTGCTACATCAACTGCTTTGGCATGGCAAGATTTATACCACACCGGGCATGCGTATTCAGCTGCGGAATAGCAGAGCGAAAGGGAAGATATCCTCACTGTGTCTGGTTGTGCTCCCCAATTGTTCCAATTAGCTTCCGCACAATATTGTTTCTAGCAACCACTTTCTGCTTGATGTTCAAACAATGTTTTCTGTAAGTTAAGGCACGATCCAGAGTAACTCCGAGGTACTTCGGGGTAGGACAGTGTTGTAATGCTATGCCTTGCCAAATGACATTCAGAGTTCGGGAAGCTTCTCTGTTGTTTAGATGGGAAACACAGGTTTGCGTCTTAGTTGGGTTTGGTGTTGGTTGATTCTTCTTGTAATACCCAGCGAGAGTGTCTAGAACTTTGGACAATGTTCAGTCGTGTCAAAGTTATCCCCCTGAGAAGTGATGACACAATCATCAGCATAGATGAAACTATTCGTCCGGGCGGGAAGAGGCTGGCCATTTGTGTAAATATTGAAAAGCATTGATGCCAACACGCTTCCCTGAGGTAGACTCTTCTTCTGTATCCTCCACCTGCTTCTTTTTCCCTGGAACTCAACGAAGAAACTTCGATTTTGAAGTAGGTTTCTAATGGCACAAGTCAGATGAAAGTCCTTTGTCACGTTATATACCTTTCCTAGGAGAATTCGGTGATTAACAGTGTCATATGCTGCCGAGAGATCTATAAATGCAGCTCCTTTGATTTTCCGGCTTTCAAAACCATGTTATATGTGTGTTGACGTAATTTTAACACCTGCGATATGCAGCTTTTCCCTCTCCTGAAACCAGCTTACTGTGGAATCACAAGTGGCTCGATTTTATCAGTCAACCTATTGAGCATGTCTGTCTAGAATCTTAAAAAGATGACACAATAAGGATATTGGTCTGTAGCTTCTAGGGCCATTTTTATCTTTGCCTGGTTTTAGAATGGCTATGACCCTAGCCTTCCTCCATATTTTAGGTATCATGGAAGACTGAACGCAGTTGTTCATAAGTTCTATCGTTCCACCTATCTGAATCTGAAATAAAGATTAAAAATATCAAACCGCACAACTGATAAGCCTGTTACTACCTATGGTGGAAGTACATCATGCTATAACGTTGGCGCAAAGACAGCTCGTTCGAAACTGAGTTAATTTGATGTTACTAGCCTACATCAAGTTATTGTTTGAATTATACATTTGAATCGTGATTTGCTAAAAGAGTGTAAGTCCACATTTTGTCGTTTTTCACTATACGGTATATATATGAATCTGTTCCTCTGGGCTATACCCATCCTTTATTGTTAAAAGGCAGTAAATCTGGGACAATCTTGAGCTTATTCGGGGTAGTCAGTTCTTTCATGGAGTGTTAAAAGGTAGTAAGTCCTGGATGTATTGTCGTTTCTCCCTATATTGGGAGTTTTGTGAAACACACATTTTAGCTAATTCAGCCAGGTGTAGGAGACATTAGGCTTCCACATAACTTGGCCTAACCTGGGGGATCTGTTCCCATCCACACTAAAAAGTTAAGATATTCTAAAATGGAACAATGTGGAAAAGGGTGATGAAGACTGATTATACTATCCAGCGTTTTAATGGTCAGTTTTAAAAGAATAGAGAGGGCAAAACTAAAAAACATTCTGTATTGATATTAAGGAGGATTGGCTAATGTAAATAGTTCTTGATTTTATCTCTTCTGGTGATATTTCGGTATTAGAATGTGAAAATGTAAACACTTGTTGGCTTCATACTTTCATTTTTTTTAATTTTCGGAGATTGGCTGTGTTTCTATTAATGAGAACTCATTATATACTACAGTTACCAATAAATACTTTAATATCCTAAATAAAGGCTAATTTTCAAAGAATAGCATTCTTTAAATGCAATAAACAAAAGTGAATGAATTGCTACACTTTAAACATAACAAAATGTATAAAGAATGAACTTTATCTTCAATTTTTGGAGTTATATAGGTCGGTCAGAAGTAGCTAAACTAATTACAGGAGGTTTTTGCTTCCATAATGCAATAATGCAGGATACAAGCACTTTTTCTTTCTCAGAACTAGGTTAAATGGACAATATGGACTTAACGCCCTTTAAACAATGAATTCATGATTCATTTGTAAAATAAATGTGAGAAAAAGTTAAATGATAGGCAAAATTTGTACACTACACGTCAATAACATATCATTTTTAACTGAAGTATGATGTTTACAAATGTGCTGTGTTACACTCATCACAGTTATAAGCTAGATGTAACAAAATGACAATTCCTCTACTGTACGTACAGATTTAAAAACAATTTCTTCGTGATCTGATCTTCTGGTCATTTCCTTGTGGTGACTTTAGGCTATGTATACATAATTTGTATGTATTTGCGAGGAGTGTGCAGGCCCCATTGTAGGCCCTGAAGTGGATGAGGGCATATGACGCTGTTGATGGTGATTCGTCAGTCGGATGGAGACGTTAAGCCTTCAATAAACCCCTTGGTGGTATTCGACAGGACTAGGCTATGTGCCGGCACCAGGTTTCACCCTCTGCCTACTATCATATATCACTTTATTTCATCTCATTAACTCCTTTGATGAGGTTGACGTCAGGAAGGACTTCCCGTCATAAAAACTCGCTACGAAGATTCATCCTACTTCTCCCGAAGAGAAACGGGACGAGGGTTGGACATGCGTATTGTTTATTTTTTATTTCAAATATTTTATTCGCTACTCTTGAAAAGAGAACACGAACCTAACTCACATTGACATGGAAATGAATAACTTTGACAACAGTCAGCTCAAAATTAAAGAGATTGCTATAGAAAACGGCTACAAGATGAATCTAATTGACAAATTATTAACATTAGATCATTAATCATAAAATGCAGTGTACTCATCACTCCATCAAGAAAGGGACTACAATACTACGGCTCAGTTCCTGAAAAACTAGGATCTCTAATACAAAGACGGGATTATTCTGTAGCGTTTAAATGTAGTTCTTGTACCCCAAAATTATAACAAAATGATGGGTTTTAGATAGTTTTTACCACGAATTACTCCATTTCAGGTACTCATGTTTCAACTTTATTCAAAGTCATCTTCAACCTTCTGTAATGTGTACGTAAGACGTAAAAAAATAAATCAGTGTATAATGAACGGTCTGGCAACAGAAAGAGAACAGGTTTAGTTTTAATATAATAATATCATCATCACAATGTGGTCATTAGTACTTTTCTTCATTGTCATGTCTTCTCATGTGATAAGCCTTAAATAACTTATTAAAATGTGCTAGAAAACTTCAGGAGTGTTACCAAGACGACTTGGAAGTAGTTTTGAGTGATTAGGCACTTCCTTTTAAAGTATACATTAACAGCAACGAGATAAGAACATCCTCCTTAAACGCCATGTATAGAATGTTGCTTGAAGACCACATTCAAAAAGTGTTTCGTAGTTTAGAGATTGCAATACGAATATTTTTGTAACCAGTTGTTTGGGCGAGCGCTCTTTCTCGCTCCTCGAAAAGACCCTTTTCGTTTATTATTTTAAATTTACAATTTGCTTTACGTTGCACCGACACAGATAGGTCGTATGGCGACGATGGGGTACGAAAGGGCTATGAGTAGGAAGGAAGCGATCGTGACCTTAATTAAGGTACAGCTCCAGCATTTTTCTGGTGTGAAAATGGGGAAACCATGGAAAACCATCCTCAGGAATGCCGATAGTGGAGTTCGAACCCTCTTTCTCCCGAATGCAAGAAGCTCACAGCTGCGTGACCGAAACCGCGCAAGCACTCGCTCGGTATGAGTCAGTACGATAATCCATGTCGCAAGATGGAGTCAACGGTTTTGCATCCTTTCCATGAAATCTGGCACAACACAGTAACTAGACTATGGTATGAAAGTATGATCGACGAATTTGCAACAAAGAAACCATGCTGTAAATCATTCGTTGCCTGACTTGCGTTTGGTATGTTCAGTATGCATATAATATTATTATTATTATTATTATTATTATTATTATTATTATTATTATTAACATTAATTCGTTATGCCCAACTAAGGAGTGCATGTGAACTTATTTAGCACAACGTTTCTTCTTGTCTTCCCAATATCTCTTCATCCTTTCGCTGTGTGTGTGTGTGTGTGTGTGTGTGTGTGTTTTTTTCGTCCATCCTGTAGCTTGTCTTTTAGGTTGATCAGCAATTTTGTGTTTGTTTATGAGATTTCTGAATTTTTTTCTGCTTTGCAAGATTTTTTCATTTATACCAATTTTCTGAAGATCTTTGTTTATTTCTGTAAGCCAGTTGTGATTTTTTAGAGATACTGCGAGATTTAGTATTTTCTTTGTTAGCCTATTGTTATCCATCCTGATCAGGTGACCATAGAATTTTTAATTTTCTTTTTCTAATGGTGTCTGTGATTTTTTTCTGTTACTTGACGGATTTCGTGTGATTTCCTTTTCATCCGAATGCTATTTTCGCATTTAGGTCGTAGAATTTTCCTGAGAATTTTCCTCTCTTGTTTTTCGAGGTGTTTTTATTTGTGATCTGCCACCAATCATCAGAGTTTCTGATGCATAAAGAGCTTCTGGTTTGACAACTGTGTTGTAGTGTCGTAATTTTGCATTTTGGGATATAGATTTTTTGTTTTATCTGCTCCAGACAATTTTATATGCTTTTTGTAATTTTGTAATTCTTTCTTTGTTTGCTTGCCAATTTATCCCGTTTGGTTGTATAATTTCGCCTAGGTATTTGATTTTATCTACTTGGCGGTACATTCATGATTTTTTTGCTACTGATTTAACGTCGCACCAATACATTGAATATTTACGGCGACGCAAAGATGGGAAAGTGCTAAAACCCCAGCATTTTCCTGGTGCGAAAAAAACGACAGAAAACCATTTTCAGGGCTGCTGATAGGAGAATTCAAACTCACCATCTCCCGAATACAAGCTCACACCTGCGCGACCCTAACCGCACGGCCTACTCTCTTTGTAGCTAAATTTGACCCCGAATGTAGCATGGAATAAGGAAGTAGCGGCCGTGAGCTTAATTAAGGTACAACCACTGTATTTGCCGGGTATGAAAATGAGAAACCATGGAAAATCATCTTTAGTGTTGCTGGCTGAGGGGTTCGAACGAAAGCAACTTTAGAATGCAAGCTAACAGCTACTCACTCGGTCCTAACGAAACATGATGTAGGAGAAGTCGAACATGGTAGGGTAAAGTTAAGTAACTCCGTGATACTAAGCTTTCTCTGCTAGGGATTCGGAAATTTTAGACTACGGTTGTTTTCATTTGTTTCATGTGAAAGAGGGATGTCCAACGAAGCATTTCTTACATATATATTACAAATATCTACATGTTATTTCTAGGAATTAACTTACAAATATTGGTAGTAAAAGTAGGTAACTCCGTGATATTCAAGTTACTCCGTGATAGTGTTCAAGTTACTCCGTGATAGTATGCTACTTACCATTAAAAATACTTTTTCATCATGGAAACTAGTTTTTTCATGTAATGGAAGTGTTCAATTAATATGAATAAGTTTCAGTTATATTTTACTGGCCATATTGAAATTTTATATCATACAAAAATAGTAATAAAGAAAAAAAAGTAAAATATATTCCACAAAAAATATGCACAAACAAAATTCTGCTCTTGTTGTCAGTCTGTCTGGCTGTTCTTAGTCACTGTCTGATTCCTGACACCCATCACACATAAAATAGACATTATCAAACACTTTCTGGCACTTCACATGGTACCAGACATTACAGAATTGGCACTCGATCCACTCGGCTCCGTTCTTCTTCTTGGCGTCATCCGCATAGGAACCACCACACGCACCACAACAGTCATCATCATTTTTCTGTGGTCTGATTTTAGGCCTACACTGATTTATCGTTTTCATGGATTTGCCCACTCCTGACGTCGTTGGCTTGTTGTGGCTTGGCGAAATTACCTTCGCAGAAGGGTCACTTCTTCTTTCTTTACGCTCTGTCTGGCACGCGGGGAGTTTCAAAATGTCTTCTACAGTAGCCGTCAACTTTTCACATGATTCCTGCCTCTGACCCTGCGTAACAAGGGAAGGAGCAAGAGCATCATCAGAAACAGCATCTTTGTTGTAGGGGAAAATCCCAGTCCTTGCGAAGCTGTTGCAGATAGTGGTGGCTTGAAAGGCGCCTTGGTAAGCTGTAGCCAGAAGTCTGTTGAAATCGTAGCGAACTGGTTTCTCTCCAGGATGATCAACCAAAAATCTAGCCAACTCTTTCCTCCATGATTCCTTAAGAGGTTTATAAACCCCGACATCCAGAGGCTGGAGAAGGTGAGTTGTGTGGGCCGGGAATGTCACAATGTGGACATCATTCTCAGCTGCCAAAGACAGAGTTTCCGGGGTCATATGGCTTGCATGAGAATCCATGAACAATATTACGGGTCGGTAGGGAGGAATGCATTCCAGGAATGCTGAAACCATTCCAGAAATAAGTCTGCATTTATCCAACCTTTCGGAGAGAGGCGGATTAGTGAAGGCATGGGTGACTCAGCCAATCTGTCATTCATCCTTACCCCTTTAAAAATAACCATCGGTGGGATGCTCATTCCAGAAGCACTTACACAACAAAGGACAGTTGTAGTAACTCCCCTTTCTCCGAAGCTTTGCTTATAAATATACTTTTTTCCCACTTTACTGACAACCTTGCCAGACTTCAGAACATAAGAAAGCCCTGTTTCATCACAGTTCCACAGTCGAGCTGGCTTGTCCCCTAAATTCAATTCGTCCATTAATTGTTTCGTCTTTTCATAAAAATCATTTAACTGAGCTCTATTTGCCATAGAAGCACGCTCAAGAGATAGGTTTTCTGGTGTTCTGAGAGTTAGGTTATATCTCTGTTTTAATCTATCCCACCAAAACCAACCAGCCATCTGCTTATCTCTAGAGAAAGGATGATTGATCCCCTTAGCTTCAGCAACCCTATACCCAACGCGTCTGACTTGGTTTACTGTAAGCCCGAAGCCTAAAGACTGCATCGTTGTTATGTAGTTTACTATCTTCACTTCAAGTTCAGGTGGCATAACAAATGGCTTTCCAATTTTTGAAAGAGTTGCGCTTCCTGGGTCGTCTAAAATTTTTTTGCAATAATCCTTAAGTGTACTCCACGGGATACCAAATCTTTTACTGGCCTTGTATATTGTCCAACCTTCTTTCACCAACCACAACGCTTCTTTAAGCGTTCCAGATGTGTAAGAGCGCGCCACTTTTTCCCGCCTTGGCGCCATCTCAGCGTCCAACCTAAGAAAAACGAACCCATTGCTAAGCTCACACACCTTCAACGCGTGATACTATGTGCATGCAAATTTTATATGTGAATGATCTGTATCTTACCTGTGACTGGTGTTAAAATGGAACTTATACGCTGGAATAGCTGTTTGTAAGAAACTAATATGTTCACTACTGATTTCACTGCCTGTGCACGACCTGCTCACATAACAACATAACAGGAATACATTCTTAAAATCTCTTTGAGCTGCCCAAAGATGGAGCGCGAGGGTTTGCCAGACTCCTGGATTCTTCTGCCATCTACTGGCAAAATTTTGTAACCTTTCGAACTGAAGCAACGTAGCAATACAGGAAATAAGATTTATCACGGAGTTACTTGATATCACGGAGTAACTTGACTCTACCCTATACAGCAACAAAGAAACTCGCGTTGTAGAGTGTGATATGTTTTACCACAACGTTTTCTTTTCCCTGCCCCGAATGTCTAGAGCTGGATTTACCTTTCATCGTCCCTAGTCCAAACAAGATTTCTCGTGTTTTACAGAAAATGAAAATCACTTCTCTCGCTTTTTATAGCGTGCAGTCGCAATAGGCTATTACTTAAATGAAATGTACAGTTCGTGTAAGGCTCTCAAAATGTAAGGAAGCAATTTCACATAATAATAATAATAATAGGCCAAGTTCAGTGTCAAATGGAACATGACTTAACGTGGTCCTTGATGGCCCCAGCGAATTATATATATATATAATAATGTTGGCTTTACGTCCCACTAAACTAAATTTACTGAGAACCGTCTGAACTACTCAGCCCGACATAAATGATAAAATTTGCACTTTTTATGAGAAGACCTTTCACCCTGTTTTACGACGAGTAAAGTGATCTATCGAGTCATCAAATTCCTGTCTTGCTTGCTTCGACCTTCCTTCAGTGTTGAGGAGTGCCGAACCCCGAAATCTGGTCCTACGCGTTGATGACCTCAGATAAGTCCTTACACGACTGGCGCGGTCCCGTGCGCAGTTGATGGTCAGTGAACTTAACTCTTGTTTATCAAACCCCCCTTGGAAGCAAACTCACACAGATATGATAAATTTGCTTTCCTCATCATCCCCAGTTTAAGAGTATATTACACAGGATTCAAACATTTATCGAGCAGGTTGGAGTGAAGGTCTTTTCTTTTTAATTCTTCACATAGTCGGTATTTAATATATTATTTATTTTTGCTATTCTGAACACTGCTAGTCTCTGCTGTTTCCTGACCGTTTCCCAGTTTCTTGGAATCGGGCGTTATTTGGCCCAGTTTTACGGCCGGGTGCCCTTCCTGACACCAACCGTATTCACTGTTGTTTCTGTCGTGGTTGATAATGTGATCTGTTGTGTGTATATGAATATGAGTGTATTGAAACAAATACAAAAAACCTAGCCATCGAGCCAGAGGAGTCAACCAAATGAAGTCAAAATCCCCGACCCAACCGGGAATCGAACCCAGCACCCTCTGAATCAAAGGGTTCAGACGGATACGGACTAGGATGATAATGGCCTTGGCGTTAAATAAGGTACGATCTTCGAATTTGCCTGGCATGATCATGGGAAACCACAGAAAACCCTGGCCAGTGTAAAATTCGAAGTCGCCTCAGGTTCGCGACCCGAGCCCTGCGGCTCGATCATGATGCTTTAAGTGCCACATGAAGTCAAGTAAGAGGTATTCCGAAAATTACATAGTTAAATTGGGATTCTTCTTTGCCACCTCTACAGAAAGTGCCCCTTTAGGCTCACGCTTTTGAGGCCCATTGAGAAATCCGAGCTTGGTTAAGGCGACACTCCGGAAATAAAAATATATTTTTATCTAATGCACGGATTTTCACGAAACTTTGTGGGAATGTCACCTACATAAAAGTAGGGATATCACGAATATTTCTTTCATATACAATTACTAGTTTTCCCAAACTATTTTTTTTAAATGTTTAATTCTATTTTTCATGAAATTTAATGAACATGTTAATGTAAATTCGTAATTAGGTAGATAATACTTCTTTTAAAAGCACTACATATCGATTTTTCTGTACATAATTTATATAAGGAGATATATTGTACTAAAGTGTGTGTAATTTATACGTTCTAAAATTTTGGACTTAAAAATCTCTACTACTTGAAAAAATTCTGCAATCAAAAATTCCATACGCAGGTTTCTTAATATAGCTGTGATACATATAGAATACCATACACATTTTGTTTTATTTGGCAGAATATTAAAGGAGAAAAATGAGATTTAAATGTAAAATTACAGTTGGCAAACAAAGCATTATTCTTCTTCCTTTCTTTCTTAATCTACGTAACCTCCAGGGTTGGCTTTTTCCTCGGACTCGTCGAGGATCCCACCTCTACCGCCTCAAGGGCAGTGTCCTGGAGCGTGAGACATTGGGCCGGAGGATACAACTGGGGAGGATGACCAGTACCTCGCCCAGGCGGCCGCACCTGCTATGCTGAACAGGGGCCTTGGTGGGGAATGGGATGATTGGAAGGGATAGGGAAGGAAGCGGCCGTGGCTTTAAGTTAGGTACCATCCCGGCATTTGTCTGGAGGAGAAGTGGGGAAACCACGGAAAACCACTTCCAGGATGGCTGAGGTGAGAATCGAACCCACCTCTACTCAGTTGACCTCCCGAGGCTGAGTGAACCCCGTTCCAGCCCTCGTACCACTTTTCAAATTTCGTGGCAGAGCCGGGAATCGAACCCGGGCCTCCGGGGGTGGCAGCTAATCACACGAACCACTACACCACAGAGGCGGGCACAAAGCATTATTACAGTGATATATTGTGTGAATTCAGCGGAATAACTTCGTGACAAGAAGAAAGAAACTCAAGGCTTTCATTTTCGGTCATTAAAAAATTTTCACCAAAACTAACAAATATCGATATCTCCGGAGTGTCGCCTTAATAGATGTTTACCCAGCACTCTTGAGCTAATGTGAGCCTCCGTGGCTCAGGCGGTAGCGCGCCGACCTCTCTCCTCTGGGTTCCGTGTTTCAAATCCCGGTCACTTCATGTGAGATTTGTGCTCGATATAGCGGATGCGGGACAGGTTTTTATCCAGGTACTCCAGTTTTCCCTGTCATTTTTCATTCTAGCAACACTCTTCAGTATCATTTCATTTCATCTCACAGTCATTAGTCATTTCCCCAGAGGAGTGCGACCGACTTCGGCAACCGGCACAATCCTATCCTCGCCTCTAGAGGGGGCTTCATTCATTCCATTTATAACCCGGTCAAATGACTGGAAACAGCCTGTGGATTTTCATTTTCTTGACCTAATATTTTCAGTCCAATGGAGTTTGGAATCTCGGCCGGGATTCCTAGGACCTAATAACTCTGGAAATATGGATGCTATTATGCCCTAAAAATACTGAAATATGACGTAAGAATGCAGAAGAAATATTGTCCAAAAATGTAGATAGTTCCTTGGCCGAATGGTCGGTGGTGGTGGTGGTGGTGGTGGTTAGTTTTAAAAGGAAGTACAACTAGGCAACCATCCTCTCTCTCGCTCTCTCTCTAATCAGAGAGAAAATGGAAGGGATCCGACACTTCGAAAGATTAAGATATCGGCCAAAGCAAGACAAGAACTATGAAGGCGTAAAAATGAAAGACTCCCTACGTCTCGTGTGCTCTAATACCATCAGTGTCAGAGAAGAACAAGAGAGGTCGGATAGGGTATATGAAAGTGAGGAGCCTGGCACACGTAAGTGGAAGCGATGGCAGGACTCATCTATGGGCCCCATGGTCGCCAACCCACGCTCCAACGTTCAAAGCCCCTGGAGCCTCTCACGACAGGCAGAGGTTACTGTGGGTGGTATTCTGCCACCCCCATCCACAGTGGGTACTCGTAGTGTTTTTTGGGGTCGATTACCGGACGGGTCAAAGATTTTAACCACGTACGGTTAATTCCTACACTTCGGGGACTGGGTGTTAGTAACTCTTAACACATCACACGACTGATCATCACAAAAACACGCAGTAGTCGATAGTTATTGGCTTTAAGTACCATTAATTAATTTTACGCTTTCCAGAGACACCAAGGTGCCGGAATTTAGTCATACAGGAATTCTTTTACGTGCCAGTAAATCTACCGACACGAGGCTGGCGTATTTGAGCACCTTCAAATACCACCGGACTGAGCCAGGATCGAACCTGCCAAGTTAGGTCGGAAGGCCAGCGCCTCAGCTGTCTGAGCCACTCAGCCCGGCGCAATAGTCGATACATAGGTCGTGGTGGTGATTGTTTTAAGAGGAAGTACAACTGGGCAACCATCCTCTATTAACACTAATCAGGGGGGGGGGGGGGGGGGATGAAGTGATCCGACACTTCGAAAAATGAAGATTGTCGGCCACGAAGGGCGTGAAAGTGAGATTCCCTATGCCTCCCGCTTTTAATACCGTCGGGGTCAGGAAAGAACAGGAGCAACCAAGGGAGGTCGAATATGATAGACGAAAGTGAAGAGTCAGGCACAACTAAGGTGAAGCATTGCCAGGACTCGGATAAGGGCCCCGTGGTCGCCAACCCACGCTTCCAAATTAAGATCCCATCTGCCCATGGAGCCCCTTTTAATCGCCTCTTACGAAAGGCAAGGGATACCGTGGATGTTATTTTGCAGCGCCTCCTTTCTCGGGTGGTTCAGTAGTTAGAGCTAACGTCAGGAAGGGCATCCGGCCACATTAGTGCGGACCACAGACAACGGGGGAAAATGCCAGAATATAGTAATAATAATAATAATAATAATAATAATAATAATAATAATAATAATAATAATGGAGGAAGAAGAAGAAGACAATCCAACAGCAGACTGGCACATTTCCAACGTTCTATTTTGACGTTTGCTCGAGAAACACGTATTACCTACAACATTAATTTAAACACATGCTCTTTCTAAGGAAATGAATTACAAAATCACTTGGCAATATAGGGACTAAACGTGAATAACATAAAAAAGGCGAAAACAATATTATGACCCATAAAAACCGTGCTAGCTAGAAATGTGTTTATTTTAAAGTTGTGATAAGAGACCAAGGTAAATAGTGGATTTACCAGAACTAATAAGGAATTCTTTCTTGTTTTACATTGGAGGCTCGCAACATTTTCCTTCTCTTGGAAAGCACGCGTATGACAATGAAGTGAGTTCCGGAGATGTGCGTAGAGGCCGATGTCCGAGTTAGCGGACCGGTCCCGAGCATAGCCGAATGCGACCGAAGAGGGCGATCAGAGCACGAGGAGACGAGACTCCAGTGACCTGTGTGAGCGCCCGGCGAGGAACGTTGTCCAGGTGAGCCCTTAACTTTGTTCTCACGACACTTGTCATGCAAATACTGGCACGGCACGACGGGGCCTTCTTCCACAGTTCGGACATGCGGCGGGGATCAAAATGCGTATACGCTGATCTAGATGCTCAAACTTTGCATTCTAATGAAATAGTGAAAGAAAACTGCCGGGGTGTGTCGTACAGCACAGCGGGTGACGTCAATAGGAAAAGCAGGTGGATCTGGGCAGTACAGGGGCCGTCTGTCGGTATCTTATCCGTTAATTAGAGGTAGACATGAAAGCTGCTCGTCCGACTCCATAGGCTGAAGAGCTTAATGGCCTTCGTTTCAGAGGGTGCCGGATTCAGTTCCGGGCCGGGGATTTTAAATGTGCGTGGTTAGTTCCTCCGTCTCGGTGACATGGTTTTTATGTTCACATGTTAATATGCATCTCTTCACCTGCGTACAACATGGCAGCGAAACACGCAATAGTGAACACATTCCATCTCGTAGGGATGGTGTCAGGCGTAAAACTGTGCCAAAAGTGCGAACCCCAATCAAATGGGGAAAAGGCCAGGCATAAGAGGAAATGAAAGCTGCTCATTTTGAACGGAACTGAGTTGTTGTTTTTTGAGTCATCAGTCCATAGACCGGTTTGATGCAGCACTCCTTGCCACCCTATCCGGTGCTGACCTTTTCATTTCTACGTAACTACTACATCCGACATCTACTCTAATCTGCTTGTCATATTCATACCTTGGTCTACCCCTACAGTTCTTACCGCCTACACTTCACTCAAAAACCAACTGAACAAGTCCTGGGTGGCTTAAGATGTCTCCTGTCATTGTCTCTTAATGTAGTCAAATTTTGCCAAATCGGTCTCCTCCCACCAATTCGATTCAGTATCTCTTCATTTGTGAGTCGATCTACCCATCTCACCATCAGCATTCTTCTGTAAAATTACATTTAAAAAATATTCTCTTCCTTTCTGAGATAGTTGTCGTCCGTGTTTCACTTCCATACATTGCCACGCTCCAGACGAAAGTCTTAAAAAACACCCAATTCCTATGCCAAGGTATTTTATGAAATTTTCGGCAAATTTTCATAATATCCAACTTTAAACCATAGCAGAGCAAGTGAAAACGTGCCATTACTCCACCATTGATAGGACTAAATTTGAACAAAATGAGATCCGCAGTACCAAAATCAAGTGCGCAGCGATCAGAAGAATATCGTCAGCGCAAAAATGTTTTTGAAATAATGTAAGTTAAAATAAGGAAATAACAAATGAATGCATGTAGAAACACAGCAAGAAATAAACGTGTGCTGAAGTAAAGATTAAAAGAAATAACAAATGTTTTATTTTAGACGTTTTCACGCCTTGAAAGTTAAAGGCAGTGTCAAGCCGCTGATGTTTTTGAAGACGCCGAGGTGTCGGAATTTCGTCCCTTCTTTTACGTGCTTTTGCATACCGTCAAAGTGAGCCGGGATCAAAGCCGCCAACATGACTTCAGAAGTCCAGCGCTCTAACACCTCAGCCATAAACATCAGTGAAAGTCGGGGGAACGTGGTATAATCGTATTGGTGCTCATTCGTTCCTAGAGCATGGGCAGAGGAAATAGTCAACAGAAATAAGAAAATTGAACAGCTCCATTAATTATTAAATCCCTCATTAAGAATGGTTGGGAGTGGCGCTAAGAAGCTCGCCCCCCCCCCCTCCCCGCAATAATTGAAATGGGGCCCTTCGTTTCCTGATAAGGAAAGTTACAAGTTTATTTCGTAGTACAGGGTTGTAGGCCTATATTATTACAGTGAACAGTAACGATAATAATAATAATAATAATAATAATAATAATAAGTTACACAATTTAGTTTTCAAATCCGAAGGAATAAAAATAGTACACTTATATGGTACGAACACACACACGCAAGAAATACATATTCCAATTATAGTAACCAAAACACGCTGACCGTCACAATATTAAGAAATTATCTCTATCCGAGGACCAAATAATTTACAACTCAACCGTCTATCGTAGACCTACTACTTACCTACACTGACTTCCGAGAGTTATAAACAGGCTCGAGACTTCAGTATTTAAAGTTTAGGTAAGGAGGCTGTCCTTGTCATCGCATATTCGCTGACTACTGGGTTCTCAGAACTCAGAACTAGCTAATTACTTCAAAAGTCTTGTTGATTGTTGTAAGTGGCAGCAAGGGATGGTTATTATTGGAACAGGTTGGGAAACCCACATTCTCTCAGAAATAAAATAACTACCGTACTCCTATTGACGAAAGAAGCTCTGCACTACGACGGCCTACGTTTGGAATAACCCTCTGTAATACAAATAATACTGTGTTGTGTTCTGTAGCTTTATCAATATGTAAAATCACTTCAGGTACTGAAGTAATAAAAAACAGTCATGGCCCCCTCACAAGCCGTAAGGCCCCGCGTGGTCTACGGGCTCTATATCGCTGCCACTGGTTGGGAATACAAGGGTTTTCTAAGGCTTCGTGCTCTTTTAAAGGTACTAATCCAGCCTTGATGTGGTGTTAGTTTGTAATGGACGAAAGAACTGGGATTTCAGCAACTATGTAATTGGAGGACGAGCATGAAGGTATGTACTAAAGAAAAGGGAAGGGATAGAGTCTGACTCGGCAAAGGTTCCGCCCTCAACTTGTGGAATGTGTGTGTGTGCAATTATTTTAGTAACTCAAAAGTTTGTTAGGTATTGGAGATGCTCAAAACAGCTATACCAGGATCGGTAAGAGCACAGACTAATTGTTTGTTTACATCTCGAACATCCGGGATACGCAGGTTTCATACTTTTCATCCAGACTGGTTGATTATGTCACACAGTTTACAACCGTAGAGCACTTTTTGTTGTTCCACTTATGATATAGTAATAATTTCCAAACTCGCTTCCTCTGTGGATCAGTGCTAGAGTATCGTCCTCCGGATTGCGAGATAGCGGGTTCAAACCCGGTAGAGGTAGTCGGATTTTTTTTTTTTTTGCTAGGGGCTTTACGTCGCACCGACACAGATAGGTCTTATGGCGACGATGGGATAGGAAAGGCCTAGGAGTTGGAAGGAAGCGGCCGTGGCCTTAATTAAGGTACAGCCCCAGCATTTGCCTGGTGTGAAAATGGGAAACCACGGAAAACCATTTTTAGGGCTGCCGATAGTGGGAATCGAACCTACTATCTCCCGGATGCAAGCTCACAGCCGCGCGCCTCTACGCGCACGGCCAACTCGCCCGGTAGTCGGATTTTTGAAGGGCGGAGAAAAGTCCATTCGATACTCCATGTCATACGATCTCGAGATGTAAAATATCTCTGTTGACACATTTGGTGTTTACAAAACAAAATTAATTTTTAAGATTGGCAGGAGGCCTGGTATGTGATTACAATGGTACATCCAATTCACCTTCATTGGGGGTTGTGCCTGAAAAGAGCAGCAGCACCTCGGGATAAGGACACGAGTTTATTTTTAATGTTGCACTTCCTATCGAACAATTTGCAAATAGTCCAATATTTTCCATATCATACAGGCAAAGATCTCTTCTCTGCACTTTGGGGCAAAATGAGTTAAACACGTAATCCTTTGCGCATTGAAATCACGCTAAAGTCTTTTGTAATTAAAAAAACATGTACCATGCTCTCAATTCCTACCCCGATGGGTCACCTCGGGCCTCATAGAGGGTAGGCTAATTTTTCTCTCTCTCTCTCTCTCTCTCTCTCTCTCTCTCTCTCTCTCTCTCTCTCCACGGAGATTTCTAGTGGGCCGGACTGACTAGCTCAGAGGCACTAGCCTTCTGACCGCAACTTGGCAGGTTCGATCCTGGCTCAGTCCGGCGGTATTTGAAGGTGCTCAAATACGTCAACCTCGTGTCGGTAATTTTACTGGCACGTAAAAGAACTCCTGCGGGACTAAATTCCAGCATCTCGGCGTCTCCGAAAGTCGTAAAAGTAATTAGTGGGACGTAAAACAAATAACATTATTTATTATTATTATGATTTCCTTTTATATACATCGAGTTGAGCCTCTATGGACTGTGTGGTAATGACCAACTTCATTTCAGTGTCTAGGTCTTGTTCTTGTTCTGGCTTTGACTTCCTGCCAGTATCTTCTGAGCCCAGCGACGAGTGCCTGTTTATGCTCTTCAGACAAAGGCCCTTTCCGTCTTCTGGATGTTGATGCCATTATTATTATTATTATTATTATTAGAAAGTGAAGTGGTGGTGGTGGTAATTATTGTTTTAAGAGGAAGTATAACTAGGCAACGACCGTCTATGTAACACTAATCAGAGGGGAAAATGGAAGGGATCCGACATTTCGAAAAATGAAGGTATCGGTCAAAGAAAGGAAAGGGCCACGAAGGGCGTGTAAATGAAAGATTCCGTAGGCCTCGCGTGCCCTAATACCGTCGGCGCCGGAAAAGAACAAGAGTTGACCAAGGGAAGTCGGATACGATAGATGATGCTTGTTGTTTAAAGGGCCCTAATGTCGAAGGTCATCGGCCCGATACGATAGATGAGCCTGGCACAAGTAAATGGAAGCAATGTCAGGACTCGGCTAAGCGCCCCGTGGTCGCCAACCAACGCTCTAAAGTACAGAGCCCCTAATGCCCTTTTACCTTTAGTGCAAGAGGAGAAGTTAGTTAATTAGTTATGTCCTAAGCAGTGGCGAAGTTGGTGCTCGTGGCCGTCTCTTACACTCAACCACGTAATTACAATATAATAAAGAAATGTTATCATTCAATTAAATAGCCAAACAATATAATATGTAGTTTGGCAAATACTTAATAAGAAAAACTAGCAATGCACACCAAAGAAACTTAATGGTTGAAAAGTAATGAGAGACAATACATTATAATTAATACATACTAGGCAAATAGTAAAAGAAGTTTGGGGGGAGACAGTGACTACTTCAGTTCTATGTACACGGATTGAAAGCTAAATATTATGCACATTATGAAAACCACGGAAAACTATTTTCGGGGCAGTCGGTTATGGAAACCAGGCCCTCCGCTTCCCGTACGAGGGCTAGCCGTCCAATTCACGTGATAGCCTTCATACACCACCGAAAGGGCTTTATAATAGATCCGACGATCAGATTCGAGACATCCGGAACACAACTCATTGAGGTACACGAGGGAAAGACAACGTATAAACCAGCCATGATGATATCGGATGATGATAATATCGAAGTCATCGGATTGATGGTTGGCGCTGGGGGGACCATTCCTCTCTTTTTCGTCAAGTTCTGCAAATCTTTTAACCTCGATCAAGCTATAATAAGAGAAGTTGCAATGATTGCCTTGAAATATTCGATCCAAATCCTGAAGAACCATATTTCCCAAACTGCTCAATTCAACGAATGTGCTTGCCAACAGTTATGTAATCAACTCACAGTTATTTTTAAAATCGACTTTGTTCTCAAGTGCAATCCCTAGCTGGGGAACTTAAAATAAATAAATTGTTAAGCCGAAGCATACTCTATTGGGTGTCTGTTGCTGTTAAGACAGGTGCCACAGTGAGCGCCCTCTCTCTAACATACGGCTTAAGTACGAATTGCGATCGCTTTCCTTCGGAATTCCTGCTTCGTCTCACAGTGTATGCTTTTGCCTTTGAAGGAGAGACCTGGTTAACAGTGCGTTATGTCTTCTGGTATGGGTTAGCTAGTCCCTGTTATGAACGGTGTGAAAACGTCGTTCATAGGACGGTTGGTGCGTACCCTTCAGTAGGCTTGACAGACAGATATACAGGATGTTTCAGAAATACAAAGCATAATAGGTGGGATTGGATTCCTCGCATATGGAGAAGGAATAAAGTATATATAAACATGGGCCTGGAAATGCGTACTTTCCGAGATTTCTGAACCTCTCGTGAGTTAGAACTTCACGTGTTGAGAGGGCTAGTTTGCATGTACTGATGTAGTCCGGTTATAACCTTACAAGACATGTTCATAATGCCCGCCTCATGCTATCATGCTCGTCGTCGCATAGAATTATAAACACGCTCGCATATGCCCGCTGTTGTACGCATTGTTTGAAAGATCCTTACAATTCTGCCATGAAGTGTTGCTTCATGCTCCACCGTAGTCGCACCCACACATAGATGTCCAACGGGTTTAGATCAGGTGATCGTGGAGGCCAAGAAAGTATGCTTTTCTGGACCCATGTTTATAAACACTTTTTACCTCTAGATGTGATGAATCCAATCCTAAGATTATGCTACGTATTTTTGAAACATCCTTTATAATAGCAACTTCTGGCTCGGCGAGGAAAGCAACGGCAAACTACCTCACTTCTTATTTCCTTCGAGCACTTGTTCAGTGTCTCTCAGGCCATCTGTTACTGCTGATGACGGAGCTGTGAGGATCCAGCTAACCTTCAGGCTGAGTACTCAACATAGTATGCATTACATTGTTATGCTTAGCTTGACAGCTTGTTACAAGTCGTCAAAAAAAGTTTTCTGTGTTGCCGAGCTGAGTAACTCACACGGCGGGTTCAATCCCTGCTCAGTCCTTTGGTGTTTGAATATGCTGAAATAAGCCTTCCTCGTGTCGATAGATTCACCGATAATTTAGTGGTACGTAAAACCATTATTATTATTATTATTATTATTATTATTATTATTATTATTATTATTATTATTATTATTATTATTATTATTATTATTATTATTTCTGTTATTGTGTATAGAACTCATTGAGTAGCACTGCAGTAAATGAATAAAAAATACCATTACAGCTCATCATTGCAATCGGATGAAGAAAGAAATGATGGGAAAAAAGTTTGACTTTTCATAATATCTTTTCCCATACATTTTGATGAAGAAAATAGTAAGCACTGTCAAAATCAGAAAGCTACAATATCTCGGCCATGTGATGAGACGAGAGAAATATCTACTGCAGCCGGTCATTCAAGGGAAGATACAATAACACTAATCCGGGGGGAAAATTGAAGGGATCCGACATTTCGAAAAATGAAGGTATCAGCCAAAGACCAGGGATTGATAATGTGACAAGTTGGTTCAATTATTCCACTGTTGAACTGTTTCGTGCTACAGCATCTAAAGCAAGAACCCCTGCGAAGGTTGTCGATCTTCTGTGAGATGGCACTTGAAGAAGAATGCTCACAGTTCGACTAGCAACAAGATATTGCACCATTCGTGAGATCAGAGTTTTTATGTTCTCTCCGGTATGACAAGATTACTTTGGGACATTTCAGGACCACGAATTTGCAATTTAGTCAGAAAAGAACGGTGCATAATTTAAACAAAAACGAATTCAGTGTCGCCTTCCCTCTCCATAAAAAGTAAGGGGGGGGGATTAGAATAAAATAAAAATGATTCCTTAATGGTGGTGGTGGTGGTGGTGGTGGTGGTGATTGTTTTAAGAGGAAGTACATCTTTGCAACTATCCTCTGTTAACACTAATCAGAAGGAAAATGGAAGACATCTGATCCTCCCAAGAATGAAGGTATCAGCGAAAGAACGGTAAAGGTCACTAAGCCTCGCTAGGATAATATCGTCGGAGACT
This sequence comes from Anabrus simplex, assembly GCF_040414725.1. NCBI lineage: Eukaryota > Metazoa > Arthropoda > Insecta > Orthoptera > Tettigoniidae > Anabrus > Anabrus simplex. Next base: position 715,300,263 of record NC_090265.1, read on the forward strand.
TGATCAAGGGAGCATTGGCTCCGTGCCAGGCGCCACTTGTTTAATAGCTCTCTGCATCATCCATATCCAAGTCCAGGTTAAGGTTTAGAGGTTGAGTTCTCACGTCCAAGCCAGCAACAGAGATTTACATTTCTATTTTATTCTGCAAAACCTCATCCCAATTCGATAGACTGATTTAGCCCTGCGCCCTGACTGACAAGGAGAGGCCACTGATTTCGTTCTTTGATCTGTTTTTCTCTGGCCAGGTGGACCGGGAAATGCGCAGATAAATACACAGGCATTGTATAGTGTTAACTCGCACTGATTTATTCTACAAAAAATGAAAGCGATTTATGATATCGCCAAGGAAAGGTCAAACAAAATTGGACAATTAATATAATTTTAAAATAGAGCACTGTACTGATCGGTTGTTGTTGTAAGACGTAAACAGTTTCATTGTCTCCCTTCATCTCTTATCGTAATTTGTGAATCCGTGAATGGCAAGATGGGACGATAGATAGAGCTTTTATTTAATTTGTGTATTTCCCAGTCCGCATGAATAAAGTAAAACACACAAAAAAGTTTTAAAATATTAGGTGTGGAACTTAGGGATGTTGATCACTAGACCATGTCCTTAAATTTAATGGTTTTTTTGTTTTGTTTTGTTTTGTTTTTGTTTTTGTTTTTGTTTTTGTTTTGTTTTGTTTTGTTTTGTTTTGTTTTGTTTTGTTTTGTTTTGTTTTGTTTTGTTTTGTTTTGTTTTGTTTTGTTTTGTTTTGTTTTGTTTTGTGTAATTGGAACCAATTCCACAAACCCTCGGACACGTTTCTGTTTACTGACATAAATATATCGTATGGCTTTTTGCTGCCTGCTGTCATTTCTTGATGGATACAGTACTTTTGCATCCATCTCTTGGCACAGGCCAGAGTAAAGTGTAGCTTCCACCGAAGTCCCAGTCAACATCCATGGCTGTGACAATATGGAAGCTGCTGGGGTATGAGTAGTGCTGAGTAATGACATGCAGAGCATGACTGGTGCATCTGAATGTTACGAAAGGTGCTGCTCATAGGGTCAGTCGTGCTGCAATAGTACTTTCTGACTCAGTGAGGAAAGCAATGGCAAACTACCTCACTCCTCATCTTGCCTAGTACGCCTCATTGTGGTCCTGTCATTGGTTTTTGGGGTTTCCTTATAACCGCATAACCTTTAGTGGTGCTATTTGAGGATCCAACCAGCCTCTGGGCTGATGACCTAACAGACAGACAGATGGCTTTTTGATACATGACGTGAAGTGTAACCATAGCAACCGTGCAGGCTGTAATGTAGGATATGGATGGATGGTCAGAAATGTTACCTAACAACCGTGTACCGGGCGAGTCGGCCGTGCGGTTAGGGGCGCGCAGCTATGAGCTTGCATCCGGGAGATAGTGGGTTCAAACCCCACTGTTGGCAGCCCTGAAGATGGTTTTCCGTGGTTTCCCATTTTCACACCAGGCAAATGCTGGGGCTGTACCTTAGTGAAGGCCACGGCCGCTTCCTTCTCATTCCTAAACCTTTCCTATCCCATCGTCGCTATAAGACCTATCTGTGTCAGTGCGACGTAAAGCAAAAAAAAGAAGAAGAAGAAGAAACCAACCGTGCAGGCTGCAATGTGGGAAATGGATGGATGACCAGACAATGCTACCTATACCTAGCAAAAGCAGGCTGAGATGTAAGGTATGGGTGGATGGTCAGACAATGTTACCTAACAACCGAGCAGGCTGTGATGTAAGGTATGGATGGATGGTCAGACAATGTTACCTAACAACCGAGCAGGCTGTGATGTAGTATGGACGGACGGACGGACAGTGTTACCGTACCTAGCAACCGTGCAGGCTGTAATGTAAGGATGGGCAATGTTACCTAGCTACCGTGCAGACTGTGATGTAAGGTATAGATGGATGGTCAGACAGTGTTACCATCCCTAACAACCGTGCAGGCTGTGATGTAAGGTATAGATGGATGGTCAGACAGTGTTACCATCCCTAACAACCGTGCAGGCTGTGATGTAAGGTACGGATGGATGGTCAGACAGTGTTACCATCCCTAACAACCGTGCAGGCTGTGATGTAAGGTATAGATGGATGGTCAGACAGTGTTACCATCCCTAACAACCGTGCAGGCTGTGATGTAAGGTATAGATGGATGGTCAGACAGTGTTACCATCCCTAACAACCGTGCAGGCTGTGATGTAAGGTACGGATGGATGGTCAGACAGTGTTACCATCCCTAACAACCGTGCAGGCTGTGATGTAAGGTATAGATGGATGGCCCTAACAACCGTGCAGGCTGTGATGTAAGGTACGGATGGATGATCAGACAGTGTTACCCATAGAGTTAGTAAATAATACACTAGAGGTGGCATTGGCGCTGCAGTCGCGTGCGAAGTTGAACGAGCGTGCTGTTTGGCAAAAGGTGGATTGTTTGGCACTGTCACTACTGGAGTTTCTCGATAAATTAGTCTTATACTTCTCTTAAGGAAAACGTTAGTCCCCTGGGCAGTTTATGGTTGCACAGGGAGGTTCATAAAGGGCAATGGCGTATCATTTCACAGGTATGGTTATCTGAAATTAATTTTTGTGCGAATAAAATAATAATTTGTATGACACTTATCGTCATGTGGTTTGGCCTGCTTGCGCTGACTTCGCAGTTTCTTTCCTTGTCGGCGTGAATGAGATTCTTTGGACTTTACCATGAAGACTGAAGTCAATGTTTTAGGAAATATAAGGGAAGACATTTTCCTTCCACTGAATGAACATATCTTTGAAGGCGAATATCCAAAAAAATTTATGTATAGATCGTGTTGGTAGATCATACATGCATAATTCCAATGTATAGTAATAGCCACGTAACGAAATACCCCAGAAAGTAAATATCGCCGCCCGATGCTCTTCTTTTCTCTATTTTGTAATGGCTGATCACTGCTGCCAACCTGCCTGGTTACATATTAAAATCACCAGACATAACCAAACAAACTAACCTCAATGTAAACACCGATAATAAATGTTTCCCTACCCTAGTAAATGATAAAAGTTAAGATGAAATAAATCAAGATATTCATAATTAAGTCGGTTTCCACGCTCAATGAGAAATTTAGGAAATAAACACCCTTTCTCACTCAAATTAATGTTACATATATCTGTCTTTATTTTGATATGCAGTAGGCGTACTATAACCATATTCTTGAAAATAGGGGCGTGTTAAACGATGCAATTTGTTTAATAAGTCTTTGCAGTGTGATTTTCGAAAGTCCAATGACTTCCCTTTCTTTTGCGCGAACATTTCCTTCTCTCTTCAATACCGGTAACCCGTAGCCTAAGGAGAGAGATTGGGCATATTTTCAGCCTGCAGGCTGGTTATATCTTCACGGTTATCAGGAAACATATAGGAATACTAATGTGCCAAGCTACGTGAACGGAAATTAGGTCAGCTTCAAGCTCACTGCAGAATTGAATATTAGTTCTACTATCTACTTCTATCGTTTTCACATACATACACCGAGGTGCCAGTATTTCGTCCCGCAAGAGTTCTTTATGTACCAGTAGATCTAGACATGAGGCTGGAGTATTTGAGCACTTTCAAATACCGCCGAACTCGAATCCGCCAACATGAGCTAGTCATACATTCTCTCCTTCACTCGCTTAAAATAATGTTAAACATTTCCTGCCTTTATTCTGATTCTGATGTATGCATTACTATAACTGCATTCTTAAAGAAAGGGGGGAGGGAATATAGATTGAATAATTCATTGCGGTTTCTGCAAGTTCAAGGACTTACCACATAAGACATATGTCCTTCCTTTTAATAATAATGCTAACAGCTTTACATCCCACTAAGAACTTTTACGGTTTTCGGCATTTGGCATTTTAAACATATTTTCAGCTTACAAGTTGGTGTATCTCAAGCTTACAACATTACCAGATTTTTACATATATATTGGCTTAAATCACATGAAGACAGGTTGTGATGCAAGAATTGGATAGGAAAGAGGGCTAGGATTTAAGATGTAAATAAGCGTACAGACACAGCACTAGCCTGAAATGAAAATGACGGGCAAAAAAAAAAACTTCAGACCTGCCAACTGTGGGGTTCGAATACATCACCATCTCCTGAAACCAAGCTAACAGCAATGTGATCAAACTGCACAGCCAGTTCACTCAGTTTCCTATGACGCGTAATAGGCCTACCACATGGGCGACCCACTTACCTGTATATGGATCTTCAATTCTTCAATTATACATGTATGCAAAAACATTATGCACCTTAGTAAGAGGTACTTCCCTAGTTGGTTCTCTGATTGGTGCACGTATAACAAATATGTTTGGGAAGAAATACTTTTATTTTATATTTATTTATATCATAAAGAAGTCATGTTGTCATAGCAAAACGAATACGCAACGAAGAAATGAATCCGAAGAGATAAGCATTATTTACTGCATTAAATATTAGTTTATTTACATGTTAAGCGATATGTAGTAGTAATAACAATAACAACAACAAACGTGTGCAATAAGGAAAAAGGAAATAAATACAAGTAAATATAAATATAATTTACAACATTTAGAGCCATTCCATGGTCACTGAATTACAAAGCAGGGGTATGAATAAACAAACATAATAAATATGAATACTAATATTTAAAAAGCAAAAAGCAAAGTCATCTCCGTACAAACCATGAAAGCCATTGGAAAGGGGGAAGGTGAAGGCTTCCACTATCCATGACGTTGGCACTTGGTGGGGTGGGGTGGGGTGGAGTGGTTAGCTCAACGCATGACCGCCTTTGCCCCCAATAGTTAACTGGTACTCATTTATCATACGCAAAACATTCCTTCCAAATTACGTTAAACCTCTGTCACTCATTATTATTATTATTATTATTAATAAATTGCAAATGGGAAATACCCCGGTGGCAACGGTCACTTACAGTAATGTGATAATAAAGTTAACATAATTACCCAACTACAACAAAGAAACAAACAAACAAACAAACAACAAGAGTACAAGAAGCAGATATATGGAAGGAAAATATAACAAGAATTACTGCTAGTTTAATATTCTAAATCGAGCAACATCATATACAAATTCACACACAACTTAAGTATTTACAGTGCTTAACAATTTGGCTTACAATATTATAGGTTGACCTTACTACTAGCTTAACATTATAAGTGATAATAAAGTGAAGTTAAACCGTAATTACCCTACAACAACAACAACAACAACATTACAACAAGCAAGAAATACTACTAATTAAACTTTCTAAATCCAGTGTCATTATATACATATTCACACACAACTTAAGTATTTCCAGTACTTAACACTACAAATTACAATACTATAGATTGAACTTACTACTAGCTTAACACTACAAGTGATAATAAAGTTAAATCATACTACCCAACAACTACAACAACTCAAGTACAAAAAGGAATTCCATGGAAAAAAATATTACAAGAAATACTACTAGTCATTCTAAATCCAGCATCATGTACAGTTTCATACACAATTTAATTATTTCCAATACATCCGTATGCTGGTTTCTGGCCCTAATTTTATGCTTATGATAATTTCTCGATAAGTATGAGGGAGGTTAGATAGATAGATAGATAAAGAATGGGTGAACCCTGCCTTCGCAGGGCTCCACACGTAGGTCTGTGAAGACCCTTTGTGTCCCTTAAACGGGTTTGCCTAGTCCAGACCTAGTGCTCCTATAAAGGATACCAGTGCCCGGATGTTGGCATTCCTGATGTCTTCCAGGCTCACGAAATGTGAGCCAAGGTATCGATGTCTAGTGCTTGCAAGAGCCTCACACTGACATAACACATGCGCGGAGGTCTCCTCCTCCGTACCGCATCTTCTACACATCGGATCCTGACTGATTTTCATGATGTGTAGGTGTCTCTGTAAGGTATTGTGGCCTGTCAACAGTCCAACTACCATTCGCATTCTGGTCCTATTCAAATTTATCAGGACCTTTTTATAACTTTGGCTAGGCCCTTTGATAAGTTCACGTGCCTGCCTTGCTATAGTTAACCTCTTCCAAATGTCTTAAGTGAGACTGGTTTGTCCACTGGGATATTACCAGTTTCACGCTTCGGAGTGACACTCCCAGGAAGGGCTCTGGTCCTATAAAAGGACCTTTTGAGCCTTGTTTCGCTAGTTTGTCAGCTTCTTCATTTCCACTGATACCTGTGTGCCCAGGGACCCGTAATAGGGTAACTGAGCTAAATTCACACAGCTGATCTAACATCCTTTGGCATTCCCATACCATTTTTGATGTTGTTTTAACTGCACATAGTGCTTTTAACGCTTCCTGGCTATCGCTGCAAATAGTGATACAATGAGGGAGGTTATAACCTATTCCTAATACAACTCCAAGCAGCCCTTCCCGTATAGCTCTTATAAAGACCACACAGGCGAGCTCTAGTTCTTCTAGATTCAAGACTTTCCCAATTAATGGTATTCCTTCTATTCCCAGTTACGAAACGCATCGCTCTTCTTTGAACTTTCTCTAGGGAATTTATTAAACCAACATGCAGATCCATATTCGAGAATGGGTCTTACAACGTATTTATAAGGTTTATTTAAACCTACTAGGGTGGTGAGCACATAAATAAGAATTCAATGAAAGTATTTTCCTTCTGGACCTTCATGCCAGACAGATTTTTTTTTTAAACAAATTTTTTTTCACTATAATATGATTTATCTATAGAGCAAAACCGCTATGCAGTGTGCGTATCATAGCAATCGAGATGGAATTGGTAATGTACTATGTATCTGTAGAGCCTATATACGACTTTTTACAATTACTTCTAAAGTGAATTTCAGCTGTGTGACAACGCTGAAAAGACTATGGACTTAGAGATTGGCATTCCTGAAGAGGGTTTTCTACACTTTCCCATTTTCACACATTGATTCAAGAGTCTGTATTGACTTGTGACAAAACCACTGTATTCTTCCGAAAACCACTGATAGGGACAGGTTTGGTTGTGATCCACCGAAAACAAATTATAATGACCGGTTAGGTAGTGATCCATCGAAAACCACTGATTGTCGCAGGGTTAGGTTAGGTTTGACAGGATTTGTAATTGAGCGACTGTTGTCATTGAAAAAACTGTCGTGACGACTGAAGGCAATAAACATAAAACTGAATCCATTGGTCTACAAAGTTTTCATTCAGTAGATACGCTAGGAACTGGCGAACCAAAACCGTACATACAAAGTTTACAGGAATCAACAAAACAGGATATTAATTCGTGGTACTCATTGTTCTTTAAAGAGAAGAAATATCCTGTCAACAATAGCTGCAGTGAACATGCTTTTTCACTATTATTGTCTGGCCCCATGGCTAAATGGTTAGCGTGCTGGCCTTTGGTCACAGGGTGTGGGTTTGATTCTCGACAGGGTGGGGAATTTGAACCACCGTTGGTTAATTTCTCTGGCACGGGGGCTGGGTGTATGTCGTCTTCATCAACATTTCACTATTATTGTGTAAAATAGAAACTTACTAGTTTTGACAAGTACAGTATGTTCAACAGCGACTCCTGAATGATGACGCGCAGGATGTCCAACCTCACTAATCTATGTTCCAGACTATTTCTACTTAAAAAATTGTATTTGTCCTTTAATGTGATTTTGCAATTTTTGCTGAATATTTATGTGGCTGAAATGAAGGTGGATAAGCTACATGGTCTCCTTTATATAGGAAGAATGTATCGTGGAAATTAACTCAATTTCGGTTTCATGTACATTACAGTTTCTCTAAGATATATTGATAGTAATTCAGTCATGTACGACGACGATGTATTTCATGGTAAAGACAGCTGCCTCTGTGGATCAGTGGTAGAGTGACGGCCTCCGAATCCCAATATAGCGGGTTCAAACCCGGCAGAGGTAGTCGGATTTTTGAAGGGCAGAAAAAAGTCCATTCGACACTTCATGTCGTACGATGTCGGCATGTAAAAGATCTCTGGTGACGCATTTCGTGTTTACCCGACAAAATTCATTAAATCTCAGCCACAGACGCCCAAGAGAGTTTCGGTTTACTCGGTCTGCCATCTAGTGGGCCTAGAGTATAACGGAACGTCAAAATTGACGAGCAGACAGCCAGATGGCGTCAACTTGAAATGTCTGCACATGGTAGCTGAGGCCATACGATTATTATTATTATTATTATTATTGTTATTATGGTAAAGACAAATTACTTTGCAATGCTATCTATCTTAATGGTAATGTACTATGTACCTCTACTAGTGTAGGCTACTGAGTGCTTGATTCGAAGCAGTGTATCGATTCATTCAGTGTCCGAGTGAATCGATTCACAGGAACGGCAAGCTCATGGCACACAAATCATGCACAATCACGGCTCAGTGAGCCACACGACACACACGGCTCCTTATAGGCACACTGGACACTGGCGGGGAGTCGAGCTTTCGCTGCAGTGAGCCACAGTGAATCATGGCACACTGAAAGAATCGTACGCAGTCATGGATCAGTGAGACACAACACACACATGGTTCATTATCGGTACACTGGACATTGGCGGGGAGCCGAACTTCCTCTGAAGCAATACATACAGAGTCATGGTACACTGAAAAAATCGTATGCTATAATGGACTCTCGAGCTCAGCTCATTTGAAAATAATACCTATTCGCATCCACTGTCCTCTTCTTACAGGGAGTTTTAAACAATACATGGATTTATTTGCAGTGTTAAAAAGATAGAACACAATTCCAAAGTACCTAGGTTGTAAGTAGGTAGTCAATTAGGTTATTCTAATTACTGTATTAGTTTAATCAATCAGTATCTTTATAACTAGTTGATGTTCGACAATTACTTAAACTCAGCTCTCTAGCCTCCACACCTGGCTGAGTGGCTCAAACGGTCGAGGCGCTGGCCTTCTTAACCATGACTGTAAATTAAAGGAAAAATAAAAATTAATTTCTGTAACATCATTAAACATCATTCAGTAGAAGGAAATATTCAATTAAGTATAATTACCACTAATTGATCCTTCCTCCATTTCGTTGTTGGTTGATGCTCAACAAGCTTACAGTGATATGGTGCATTATCCATTACAATAACACAGGGTCCTATATTTCTTAATCCTACGATTAATTGCGTCTTCACCCACATCTGAAATTTCTCACTGTTCATAGCACCATGGTAATCCTGATTTCTCTTCAAGTTTGTAGCAAATATCAAATCAGCACCTGTAAGAATTTTAAGTTTTAGTATGAAGTTATTTGTTCTAAAAAAAGTATAGGCCTATTAATAAAAAATGTGATTTCTGTTGAATGATACAAAAAGCTGTCTGATTTTAAGTAAAACCAACTACTGTGTAGCAAAGTCACCTGATGATGAAGTCAATTAATTACTACTTACACTACTTTATCGTAACATCTCTCATGAATGTATCTCCATTAGTAGGCCTATATCTGGATTAGAAGTCCACGATCACTTGCATAAAAGATATAAGTATAAACACCCATTTCAATACCTTAGAACAAATGTAATTGCTGCGAACACTGAACCTATATCAGGCAGTAAGAAATAAGAAGCTTGGAAGGTGTTCAACAGTCAGGTATCAAGCACTGATTCAGGTGGAGATTGTCGAATGCAGAATAAACATAATAAATAGGCCTACAATACAAGTAATTTACTGATACAAATATCCAGTAATATTATATGAAAATACACTGAGTAAGTTTTGATTGAAATACCTCTCTAAGGTTAATCATTGGCCTAAAGTGAATACCTGCAAGTCTTTTTAATAACAGTGGAGAAGTCAAAATCAAAAACCACGTACAGAGCTCAATGAGCGGTAAGTTATAATGCCACTTCCGACCTAGTGCCAGTCAATTTCAATCAATCAGTCACCACTGATCTGCACTTAGGACAGAAGATGTAGTTTCAGGGATAGGCCTAGTATTTTCTTCAATAATTGCAAAGAATTTGGAAATTTATTGAACATCTCCCTTGGTAAATTATTCCAATCCCTAACTCCCTTCTTAAAAAAAAACAAATATTTGCCCCACTTTTCATCAACTTTAGCACTGTACTGTGATCTTACCTACTTTTAAAATACCACTGAAACGTATTCGTCTACCAATGTCATTCCACACCACCTATCCACCGACAGCTCGGAATATACCACTTAGTCCAGCAACTTGTCTCCTTTCACCCAAGTCTTCCCAGCCCAAACCCGACAAAATTTTTGTAACGCTACTCTTTTGTCAGAAATCACCCACAACAAATCGTGCTTCTGTCTTTTGAACTTTTCCAATTCTCAAACCAAGTAATCCCAGTGAGGGTCTCATACACAGGAACTGTACTTAAGTTGGGGTCTTATCAGAGACTTATGTGTCCCCCCCCTGCATCCGTACTACAAACCCTAAATACCCTCATAACTATGTAAAGAGAGATCACCTCACTACAATAAAATGAAGTAAAATAAATTAAGAACATACCAGGTACAAAGCCATCCTTCGTTCCAGCATGAACAATAACCAGTCTTCCTCCCTCAGACACAGGTCGACGAATTACTCCTTGAACATCATGTCCAGATTTGTGTGGTTTATTCCAGGAGTATGTGGGTGACCCTGAAAGACAAATGCACAATTGAAACCAAAGACACCTGATGAAGATAAATTATTCCAAGATTTTTTAAATATAAAATGTAATATATAACATATATATTCACCATTCATAAAAATCCAAGTCTCATCCAAGAAAACAACAGGTTTTGGTTTCTCACTGTCCTTATTACGCATGTATTCCCTCAGAAAACAGGATCTCTTAAAACAAATGTCTTCATTTTCTCTAACATACGCATAGGGATCACCTTTACTCCACACAAACCCCATGGCCTTCAAAATTCTTCTTAATGATGTTTCGGAGCCCTTGTACAAATAAGTGTCATAATTTGCTTTCATGTGGTCGAAAACCTTTCTTACAGTTACGACTTCTCCTGTGGGAAGAAAAAAGAGAGTTACAAGGGACTCAAAAGAGCTGTATGACAATACATGCACAAAACATTTCTGGGAGCTTATCTCACCTGCGTGCCAATTTCTATAAATAATGTTGCAATAGATTCCTTATGAAGTCACCTTACCTTTATGTAATTTATCATAAATAAACCTTGCTATCGCTTCCTTAGAAAAACTGTCTATGCCGGTCACTGGATGTTCACGCTTTCGGCGTTTACCTGGTGTAGAAAATTCAACTCCCTTCTTGAAATTTCCTATTACTTTTCGGACTAAACCGAAACTACACTGTAAGAATACACACACAGAAATATATTACATACACATATACCATAAGTCAACATGAATACACAAAGGTTAAGTCTACGAACCGTATCGAAGTCGACACAAGACATGGTACCGGTATAGGCCTAGGCCTACATGATCAGGTTAGGTTAGGTTAGGTTCAGAATGAAATACTGCTCCTTTTCAACTGATTGTCATTATGCCAGAAACTTATCATAGAAACAAGATAAAAACGAACACTTACCCCAGTTAATAATGAAACTCTTGCCATTAGCTTCGTATCACTACGACTGATACCTTCTTCGTCGTCTTCCTGTTTCAATTGCTCGTAGCAATGTACAAGCATTTCTTGACCTGAAGCTTGTAAAGGACGTAACCTTGGTTTCCTTTTCGGAGGAGTTTTTGCAGATTTTTCTTCCTTCTTAGACATCCCAATCGAATTCTGTTCGTATAAGTATGGGACGAAATAGGAACGTAATTAATAAAATGATGTGCTCATCATTTCACACAAACTATGTTATTAAATGCATTATCCGAACATGCCACAATTCTACTTACCTGGTATTAGCCAAATAGATTTACAATCCCACAGAAAAAGAAAATATGCTTTAAATATTCTCGCAAATGTATCGCTAGTGACTTTAGAGGCAATGCGGTGGCAACACACAATTCACGCTAGAACAGTGACTGAACGTTGCCAACGTGCCAGATTAACGGTAACAGTAAGACGTCGTATCGGCAAGTAGGGTCCCTAAACTGTATGGTTACCGACACTGAAAAAGACTCAACAGCAAGAAAAGTCACTATAAACCAATACCTTAATATTACAGGGGAGAAAGGGTAAGGTTGCACCCTTAGTGTACGTCCTTACACGGAGAGGACTATAGGTTAACAAAGACAATTTTGTTTCGTAACCAATCGGTTGATACACTATTACTCTGCATTATAATCAGGAAGTAATGTTGATTTCTCAACATATTTCTTACAGCACTGATTATATTGCCGGGTATAATTGGCTCCGCATGGTCATGATTACTCACAGTCAGTGTTTAGAAGTTAACCTGATCTATTTCTTTTCCTTTCTTGTAATGCCACTGATGTGCATGATTCCGAACGAGTGGTTGCGGGTTTTGGGTCGCGTAGCTGTGAACTTGCATTCGGGAGATAGTGGGTTCGAACTCCACTGTTGATAGCCGTGATGATGCTTTTCGGTTTTTTCCATGGTTTCCCATCTACACCAGGCAAATGCTGGGGTTGTACCTTAATTAAGGCCACGACCGGTTCCTTCCCACTCCTAGCCCTTTCTTATCACATCGTCTCCATAAAATCTGTCTGTGTCGGTGCGACGTAAAGCAAATTGTAAACAAACAAAATATTATTGTGAAGATTTTTTCAGTTCTGTTCAATCATATCATTTACCACTCTCACTTTCCATTAAAGGAAGTCATTTTACAACTTAAAATCTTAAAGCAAATCAAACATTTCACGAAAAGCTAAATAAAAAACTCCATAATAGACTTAAACCACAACCGAGTGTCATATTTTCATTTGTAATCACGTTTAGTAAACAGTGATGATGATATTATTATTATTATTATTATTATTATTATTACTGTTATTGGCTTTACGTCCCACTAATTACTTTTATGGTTTTCGGAGAAGCCGATGTGCCGAAATTTTGTCCCACGGGAGTTCTTTGACGTACCGGAAAATTTCTGACACGAGGCTGACATATTTGAGTACCAAATATCACCGGACTGAGCTAGGATCGAACCTGCCAACTTGAGCTCAGAAAGCCAGCTCCTCAACCGGCGATGACATTTATTTTGTCTACTTTGGCCTAAAAACTCGCTTATTCGCTTCGTACAAGAGAGAATGTTTTCGGTCGCTGAGCAGAATTATGCCGAAGTCCTATCCACTTATTACATTTACACAAAGGATAGCGAAATATACGTATCCCCAGTCTAAATGAATGTTGTTAGAATACTTAACATGAACAGTAAATTGATTTTGTTTACTCAACTGCAATTGAACACCGTCCTCTCTTATCAAGCGTTTGCCCTGTATTTCTTCCTTTTGGCCTTTCTTTCTACTGGAGAGAAACGTCGTAAGTATACTGTAGTGTCTGAGAATGTTTACACGTAAGAATTTAAAACCATATCTATATCCACACAGTTTTAAAAGTCCCCTATTTATATTGATGAGTACAGCGGAGTGTGCTTTTTGCCAAACAGCTGCGATTTCAACATGCTCCGCTAGCTACAGTGATTCTCTCGTAGACGGTGGCGCCAATGCTACCTCTAGTGTATTATTTACCAACTCTATGGTGTTACCATCCCTAACAACCGTGCAGGCTGTAATGTAAGGTACGGATGGATGGTCAGACAGTGTTACCATCCCTAACAACCATGCAGGCTGTGCTGTAAGGTACGGATGGATGGTCAGACAATGTTACCGTACCCAGCAACCGTGCAGGCTGTGATGTAAGGTGTAGATGGATGGTCAGACAGTGTTACCATCCCTAACAACCGTGCAGGCTGTAATGTAAGGTACGGATGGATGATCAGACAGTGTTACCATCCCTAACAACCGCGCAGGCTGTAATGTAAGGTACGGATGGATGATCAGACAGTGTTACCATCCCTAACAACCGTGCAGGCTGTAATGTAAGGTACGGATGGATGATCAGACAGTGTTACCATCCCTAACAACCGTGCAGGCTGTAATGTAAGGATGGTCAGACAATGTTACCTATAAACCGTGCAGGCTGTGATGTAAGGTATGGATGGATTGTCAGACAATGTTACTTAGCAACCGTGCAGTCTTAAGGCTGGCTGCCATCTGAAATTAGCAACCATTGATGGGATGACCATGACCTGTAGACATATTTATGATCATTTGATTTTCGCATTTTAAATATTTTATTTATTTATTTATTTATTTATTTATTTATTTATTATTATTTTTTTATTTTTTTTTTTTGACGCGGATCAACCTCCCGAAGTTTGAACGAAATCGGTAACCTCGTAGCTGTGGCGAGAAGCGAGAACTGCTGTGGTACCGTGGCGTCGGGTACAGGGTTGACCAGGGAATTCGTACATGAAAGATATGACAAATTATGGAAGCCGGGCTCTCATTGTTGGCTAGATGCAGTGTTGCCAATCTATTTCTGAAGCTAGTGGTCGCAATTTTTATATTTTATTTTACTGAAAATTACATGATCGTACAGTTAACATTGAGCGATGGAACTGAATACTTTTCAGTCATTCATCTGAGGATCTTCCTCTTTCTAATGACGATCATGATTGTTTCAAGGGGGTCTAACACCTTGGTCATCACCACGCTCACTTTGGTTTTTCTCCTTGCCGCCAAATATGTGGTTCTTCGTCAGACGTAGAATGGCCGTACCTAGTTCGAAACCTCAGCAGAATTTCACTCTTCAGTTCACCCTAGGAATTAAGTGTTAGATCATGTATTCCAGCTCAGTATAATATATAATTTTGGGGATGTTAGGTCGTGTAGTACTTATTATAAGCTGACGCGTTTCGAACCTGCTACCAGGATCGTCTTCAGAGCAATAACAAGGAATTCAGTTGCAACCGTCACTCCATAGTAACTGGACTGAAGAGAGAAAGGCACTGTTAAAAGTGTAGTTCATTCCAGGGCCTCCAGAGACGAGGAGAAAGATGTTGAAGAACTGACTATGTAGGGTAGCTATGATCTACTCAGTATATAGCCGTCCCCTTTCTTAAAATTATTCGTATGTTTAGTAGTTTATATCGTCTCACAAATGATTCTAGGTACAAAATGTTTCTCTTTGCAAATGACAGTAGTTGCACCAAAAATGGTTTGATGGTCATTATGTATGGCATTTTCTGCCACAGCAAACTTCTCCGGCTGGCAAAGACGTAAGTGCCTGCGATGTTCCTTAACCCTCATTTCTACCGTCCTACATGTTTGGCCAACATAAACCGATCCACAGGAGCAAGAAATAATATATATTCCAGCCCACTTTAAACTAATAGGATCTTTGACAGATCGCAAGCAATTGCCTATGATGATATTAGGCTTAAAGATGGTCTTGATATTGTGCCTTTTGAGAATATTGCTAATCCTATCCGTGACAGATAGTACGTATGGCAAAGAAGGCCAGCTTCAAAGGATGAGAATCACCGGGCGAGTTAGCCGTGCGCGTAAAGGCGCGCGGCTGTGGGCTTGCATCCGGGAGATAGTAGGTTCGAATCCCACTATCGGCAGCCCTGAAGATGGTTTTCCGTGGTTTCCCATTTTCACACCAGGCAAATGCTGGGGCTGTACCTTAATTAAGGCCACGGCCGCTTCCTTCCAACTCCTAAGCCTTTCCTCTCCCATCGTCGCCATAAGACCTATCTGTGTCGGTGCGACGTAAAGCCCCTAGCAAAAAAAAAAAAAAATGATGAGAATCACGTGATAGTCTGTCTTTTGGCTGTTTCCTTGAGAAGCATTGCTCAGCAATATTCTAGTTAGAAACTCAAGTTCACCGTTTAAATTTTCCTCCTCACAAACACGACCTAACATCCGCAAAATGATGTATTATAATGTCATTTAGCGGTCGAGGAAGTCTACGTCTTAAGATAAACACAGTGTTGCACTCAATGTAAAATGCTTCTACTCAGTAGCTTGTGCGTATAAAGTGAGGACGGAAAAATACCCGCAAGATTTCCGTTTAATTTCGACACGACCTAACATCCGCAAAATGATGTATTATAATGTCATTTAGCGGTCGAGGAAGTCTACGTCTTAAGATAAACACAGTGTTGCACTCAATGTAAAATGCTTCTACTCAGTAGCTTGTGCGTATAAAGTGAGGACGGAAAAATACCCGCAAGATTTCCGTTTAATTTCGAATTGTCTGGACTTTATTTTAAATCGGAAGATCTTTCGAAATTTGTAAGGATCTGGCAACACTGGCTGGGAATAAAGCTCTGGACTTCAGACTGATGATATCTTCATGGATCGAATGAACCGTGATTATCATTAACGGCTCTAGGTCTTTTAGCTTTTTAAAAACCATAATCAACAAGAGATGGTCTCTCAAAGCCATTCTGTTAATGGTCAGGTTTTATCACGTTCAATATCAAACTTCGGCTCAAGTTTTGTATTGTTCCGGTGGCCTCGATGGGACACAGTTACTTCTTAAAAGTCCTGAATATTCAATTCTTTTGAAGCGATTCCTGAAAGTAAAATGCTAATGCATTCATTATTCTGTATTGAAAAGACACATGCACTTTCCGGCCCACTGCACCTACGGTCTTGCTACCTCGCTTTCCAGTAACCTACCAGTGACGACAGCCACAGCCTCGTCGAGTCGACTCTATATTGTAATGTGTGTTCTTCAGAGTGTTCAAAATGAAATCGGACCGTTTGTTTAAGAAATGCCGGTCTTGTAGAAGGGGGAAAAGTTGTGAAATATTTTGGGAAATGTGAGGTCGATCTGAATCTAAAAGTTCAAGTAACTGTTTACGTATGCCCTACCCTTTTCCCGTATCTCTACGGGGCGGTGCTGACTACTGTTTCAAGAAGAAGCACAACTCGGTAACCATCCTCTATTTATTGTTTTAAGAGGGAGTACAACTACATAACTATTCCTCTATTAACACTAATCAGAGCGATGATATGGAAGGGTCCCGACACTTCGAAAAATGAAGCTATCGTCCAAAGTAAGGCAAGGGCCACGAAGGGTGTGGAAATGATACTCTCTTGGCCTCGAATGTTCTAATACCGTCGGGGTCGGAAAATAATAAGAGTTGACCAAGGGAGATCGGATAGGATAGATAAAAGTGAGGAGCCTGCCACAAGTAGCCCTAAGTGGAAGCAATGCCAAGACTCAGCTCGAGTCCCGCGGATACCAACCCACGCTCCCGAGTTAAGAGCCTGTGGGACCCCTTTTAGTCTCCTCTTTCGAGAGGCAGGAGATATAGTGGGTGTTATTGTAAAGGCCTCACCCACAGGGGTTCTCTACGGGGTCGGTTATGAAGTGCGATGAATCTTCGTATCTCATTTTACGGCCGGGTGCCCTTCCTGACGTCAGCCTCATCAGAGGCATTAATGATCTGAAACGAATGACGTGATACATGGTAGTAGGAAGGGAAAGGGTGAAACCTGGTGCAGCGTCATAAATGCCCTCACTCCATATGAACACTGAAGAGGCAATCTAGTGATTAGAAGTGGTATGTATAGCCTACCACCTCTCTCGTACCCTGCTGACGAACAATGTGATGGTGATATTTGTATCGACCAACGGGAATCGAATTGGCTAACCGCGGTGTCAGACCATATAGACTTGACGTGTTAACGATCAATGCCACCAGGCAAGCGTTCAAGTAAATGTTTATTATAGATTTAACTAGAATGAACCCGTCAAAATTCGACGAAAGAAATTATTGCTTCAGACATTCAGCCGGTATCATACGTCTGTGAGCCAGCTACCAATCTTTCCCCACGGCCATCCCCCTCTTCTTCCGAAACGCCTGTCGTCAAAGACAACTAAAAGGGGCGAGCAAGGGATGATTGAATTGGAACCGTGAAACTACTTGTGATTAGTACCATCACGCGAGGAAAGCCATGGATCGCCTTTACTTGCGAGTAGTACCACTATGTTAGGTACACATTAGGTTTGTGATTCGTAGCAGCAGAGTGCGGTTCACTGTGGGTTTTCAGTACCTGTGATTAGTGACCACTATATGCCGAACATCACGGGCTTACGTTGCCTGTGATTTGTACCATTATGTGTGAAACACCACGGGTCTGGGCGTTGCCTGTGATTAGTAGCCAATATTTGAGGAACATCAGGGGATAGTACGAGTCCCTGTGAGTATTACACCTATGTGAAGTGCACCTAGGTTCGCGTTGCCTACGAGTGCCGCTATTATGTGAGAAACACCATAGATCTGCGTTACCTGTACGACGTGCAATACTTGTGAGTGAGTAGTGCCATAATGTTTCGAACACCGTGAGTTTACGCTACCGTTGATTAGTACCGCAACTTGAGAAATATTATAGTTCTACTTCATTAGCGATAGGTGCCGTCATGAGGGACCGTTGACATTTAGACAACAAGCATCATCGATTCAGGATTGTTCTTTGGAAGCAGTACCTTGGTCATTAATATTGTTTTGGGGAAGATGACGCATTGCGAGTCAGATCCACTGATCGTTTTAAATTCATATTCATCCATTCATTCTTCATCATCACGTTTTGAATTCTGGTTAGTGGATTAATTTTGTACTTTTAAATTGTCATTTCCTTTCGTCTCATTTCGTACCATTAGGGGCCGATGACCTAGAAGTTGGGCCCCTTTTAAACAACAAGGATCATCATCATCATCGAATGCAGTCAGTGTGATGCCTCTTCCCCTGTCTGCGGCGAACCAACATGCGGCCATCATTTTCAAACAAACAGAACCTGTATTCGTCCGAAAACACTATCTGCTGCCATTCCTGTCCCCAGTGACGTCGTTCCATACACCATTGCAGTCTAGCATGTTTATGCACATTAGTGAAAGATAGACGGAGAAGTGGACGACGCGCCGGTAATCCAGACCGTAATAAACGGCAACAGACTGTCACTCCTGATAGTGTACTATGTGTTACACTGTTCCACTGTTGCGCCAGAGCCGAGGAGGACGCAGATCTGCCCTGCAATGCCATTCAGATGAGGCGTCTGTCTTCTCGCGGGGTGGTCTCGGTGGTGCGACCAGACCCATCTCGTCGTGTTTTTCGGCCTTCTGTGTACCATTCTGTACACACCCGTTGCACTGCCGACACACTTCGTCGCACACGAGCAACAATTTCCCGGATGGATGCATCACGTTCTCTCATGCCAATAATGCGCTCTCTTTCAAACTCACTCATTTGACGGTACGGTTCTCGCATACGTCTGCGAGGCATTCTGCACGTCTGCTCAAGTCACACTCATCCATTACCTTCGGTTTATAGTGACGAGAGTTGCAGGCACATTTTACCAGTCGGTGGTGGTGCTCCGAGATATCGATGTGGACCTTGAATCTGAGGGCCAACATGGCTCAAAAGCTAATAATTTCTTCAGAACATACATGCCCTGTGAATATGAACTTCATATCTCTAGTCTTTCAAGGTGTTCTGCTTTTTATGAACATGAGTGTGAACATGAGTGTGTTTTTAAAGGAATTCGATTCAATAAACGTACATTTTATTTATTTATTTATTTATTTATTTATTTATGTATTTATTTATGTATTTATTTATGTATGTATTTATTTATTTATTTATGTATTTATTTATTTATTTATTTATTTATTTATTTATTTATTTATTTATTTATTTATTTATTTATTTATTTATTTATTTATTTATACTGGAGGTTGCCCCCGAGGACAAAGTATACAAAAAGCTAGATAGATTTTAAAATAAATTGTGATGATTACATAATGGTTGGTAAACACATTTATTACATTAAGAAACTTGGGAGATATGATTATTCAAGATTCGGATCGCATATTTCAAAACAGTCACTGCAACTTCTCTTATTAATGCCTGAACAAGGTTAAAAGATTTGCAAGTCTTGGTGATCATTGATGGTAGTGGTAGCGACTCATAACTCTGACCAATCTTTATAGGACCCCTTTTCCTTCCTTTGGTGCGCGCTGCCTCTTCTGTAAATATTGGAGCCTTTTTCAAGGACACTCTGCAGAATAGAACAGTCACAACCAACACACGCCATGACAAGTTGGAATGCGTGGTTTCATTCTTTACAATAAAGGTGGGCACGCATAATGCGAGCTCTATCGGAGCAATTAAAAACTCATTACAGCTGACATAAGCCGGCCAATACCAACACAGAAAATGGTGGTAAATCTGAGATTTATACAACCTCCGTTTTAATTCATCTATATAAGTAAGAATACTTCTAGGGGCGGGTCCCTGGCAAGCATAAAGGAAGGGGATCTCTCCTCTACGGCACTCAAGTTATCGTTTCACGTCTTTTTAATATGATGTTTCACCTCTATAAGCCATGAAGTGACTACGGAACTACCACCCAATATATTGTGCTAGGAGCTAAAGGGTGACGAGTGCATCTCTTGTATTATCCGCACACTTTATGTTGGTGCATTTACACCCTAGTGCTGAATCGGTCGACCTCGGCGATCTTCGAGATTCGTACTGGCAACCTTTGAAACACAAACTATGAATCGCTTAAGCATCGTTGTGCGACACCTGGCGTACACTTTACGTACTGGTACTGTTGTTGTTTACACAACAAAGCCAAAGTATAGAATTCATGCTAGGAACAAGATTCGCATCGAGAAATGTTTTATAATGTTATATAATGTGTATGTGACATAGTTGTTGGCTTAAGATGATAACGGTTTAGAAACTTCGTATCGATCGATCATATTCTCGATTCAATTCAGATTTCATTTTCCTTCGGTTGGTAGCACTATCGATACCGGGACACCTCCCTCCTTACTCCTCACCCCCGTACACAAATGCACCAACATAAAGTGTGCGGACTATATCTATCCCATTCCTGAAACCTAACTGTTCTCCTCTAACATCATCTTCATCTTTTGTTTAGATTATGTTATGAATGATCTTGAGAAAAATTTTCAGTACATGTCTGATGTGATAAAACTTATATGAAAGTCATCACAGCGACGAGGTCTGGAGCTTTTTTGGAGGAGGATAAATAATGTGGACTCTAACGAGTCACGTGAAATATTTCCTGTTTCGTAGATCACGTTCAAATAGTTAACCAAAATGTCTACGTTTTCTTCACCTGTGCATTTAAGCTGGATTCGCTTGTGGAGAACAGCTGTAGAAACTTATCATTGTCATCAACTCATGGTGGACCGTGGGACTGTGAACGTTTCTGGAATATGGAGGACAACTTTACTGTCTAGGACGAAATTGGCGTGTGGCATTTTGAAGAAGTAGAACCATTATTTACACCAAGCTTACTGCATGTGATTTCCAAGTTATCGGACCATAGAAACATATTTTTGGGGAATGATAAGACTTCCCTCATACTTCGGCGTATAAGGGAAGTGATTTATGCGTAGTGGGATTGTCTCGCGCCCCACTTGGATTCCCGGCCAGTTCAGGGAATTTTTACCTGGATCTGAGGGCTGGTTCGAAACCAAGTCAACCTGCAGGAGAAAAAGAGGAGCTGTCTGACGGTGAGATAGCGGCATCGGTGTAGAAAGACAAGAATAACAGTGGTGGTGTTATTGTTTTAAGAGGAAGTACAACTGGACAAGCATCCTCTAATAATACTAATCAGAGAAAATAAAATGGAAGGGATCAGACACTTCGAAAAAAGAAAGAGAAAGAAAAGGGTCACGAAGGGCGTGTTTTTACTTTACGGCGCACCGACACAGATAGGTCTGATGGCGACGATGGGATAGGAAAGGGCTAGGGGCGGAAAGGTGGTGGTGGTAATTGTTGTTTTAAGAGGCCGGAGAAAGACAAGGGCCACGAAGGGCGTGAAAATGAGACTCCCTAGGCCGCGAGTGCTGTGATACCGTCGCACAGTGGGTAATTTCTAGCATCCAGCCGGCCAAAAATAATATTTTCAACCCTTGCCTTTGGTGCGCATTTTCTGTGAGTCGTGTTTATAAGACTCTTGGGTGCAGTAATTAAGTATTGAAAAGTCGCGCTGTCTGATTATCTAATCTCACCGAAGGCCTAAAGTGGCTCTCCTCTGTTAGGGCATCATATTCTGGCGAGGCGAGCGCGCAGTTATTGTTATGTGAGGGCTCAGTAAAGATGTCAGAACTAAATATTTCTTTAGCTTGCAATGTGATTATATTAGATGAAGGTCTGTATTTTTATATAGTATGTAGCATTTTCTGAATTTCCGGAACATGCACTTAAAATTCAGGTACACGGTGTCCAAGCGCTATCTAATTATACAAATTTGAGCTGACTTTCAAAATGGATTGCCTTTGATTTCCGCAATAAAAGTCTTTTGGATGAGTTATCTATACTTTAGTGAATAGAAAACTGTTCCTTTTTGCTGCGACCAGGCGCGACCATGAGAGTAATTAATTTTTTTCAGAACCCGGAGGTCGGTTTTCGAGCTGTTGAGGAACAGCAGGGAATATAAGCGGAACGATGATATTGCGAATGTTGTAATTAAACATTTAGGCTTTGAGAATTGTTTCGAGGATATATCCAAGTCAATAAGGAAATCTGTCAGTATTTTGTGTACTGAAAATCGATCACGCTGGACAAAATATAGTAGAAAAAGGGACAAATTGCTGAAGTACAATAAAAGTTGGTTCGAGCAGAGAATGAGCCTTTCAGAAGGACGTGCATCACAACAATGTCAGGATGAGCCTGCCAGTACTATAGCTCATTCTATATTAAGAAAACAGTATTGCCCTTATGACAACAGGGTTGCCATATCGAACGGCTCCGCTTAACGCCATTACGGAAAACGGCGGCACATAAATTCGTGAAATTCAGTATGTAAGTTCAAGACAAAAGGCTGAAGAAACTAAGCTACAAATTACTTTCATGAACTAAAGGGGACGTGGGGTTTACAGGGGCCACTCTTGGTTTGTACAGAATCAGAGGTAAACTACGGCACATAAGAAACCTCAGCACTGAAATATAAGGCAAATTGCGAGAGAAAATAGACAAATAATTTTATGGACTCGAGGGGCGGGGATGTATTTAATTGCATTTAATAAATTTACCCAGACAATAAAAGCTAGAAAACAGACGCAATAAATAAATAAATAAATAAATAAATAAATAAATAAATACTGCAGAGGACTACAAAAGATCACAGTATTAATGTTAAATAAATCACACACGTAGGCTTATCGCATCTCTCATTCAACACAATACATTTACACACTGATTTAAAGCCTAAAATACACACGCAATAAATAAATACTGTAGATGACTTCACTACAGAAGTTCAGGGAGGAATCGCGTCTATTGGTTGATATCCGAAGCAAAGTGCTGGCAATACCAATGATGGAAACCGCTAGGAGATTCTTCAGAGAGGCTTCCACTTCTGCGGATGTTACTGGAGTAGATATAAATTTAATAAACCATCTACGTGCCATCGTAGAAACTTTTTCGTGTGGGTATGCCATTAATAAAGTGACATTTGGCATGTACGCAAAGGAAACTATACAATTGTACTTACAAAAATACAAAAATACATGCCTGTAACTGTGCACAAACTCTTGGGTCATGGAGAGGAGGTCATTAGGCACTGTATTATACCAATTGGACAACTCTCCGAGGAAGCCCAGGAGACCAGGAATAAAGATAATAGGAAACCTTCCAGAAAGACACAAATACTGACCTTTTCCATAGGCTGCTTATATTATCGGACCCTTATATTACCAGCTTAGGGAAATCAAGGAGGAGGAAGTTGATTCCGCTTTCACGAGAAGTGCTCAACATGGCTCAACTTACTGTCTGAGCCTCCTGTATCTGGTTCTGCCGAAGGAGATAATGACAGTGACGATAGCGATCCTGATGTAATTGCATCTAATGAATAAATTGTTTGGCAAGTACATGTATTCCTGTATCTGTTTTTAAACATTCTAAACAGCATGTGCCACTATTAACATCTATTTAATTTCTTAAAGCTGTAACGAAAAATTATTAAAATTACAAAGATTACTAATTCTATTCCTGGCGTAGTAATTTGTTCGTTGTACTTGTTTCACCACACACTTAATTATCTCCAATAATACCAGTTACATACTAAGTTTTATGTAAATCAGTCCATTATTTTCCGAGATACGACTTTTGGCCGGCTACATTCCTGAAATTACGCACTGTGCGTCGGGGTCGGAAAAGAACGAGTTGACCAAGGGAGATCGGATAGGCCAGATGAAGGTGAGAACCTGGCCCAAGTAATTGGAAGCAATGCCAGGACTCAGATGAGGGCCCCGTGGTTGCCAGTCCACGCTAATAAGTACAGAGCTCCTGGGGCCCCTTCTAGTCGCCTCGTACGACAGGCAGGGGATACCGCCCCACCCATAGGGGAATCGGGAAGAAAGCGACCGTGGCCTTAATCAAGGTACGGCCCCGGCATTTGCCAGGTGTGGAAATAGGAAACCACGAGAAACCATCTTCAGGGCTGTCGACAGTGGAGTTCGAACCCATTACCTCCCGAATGCAAGCTGATAGCTACGTGACCCAAACCCCGCAGCCACTTGCTCTGTACGTGAAAATTAACGAATGCGTACGCGTCCATGCCTAATACCGTTGCTGTGACCAAGCTGGACGCCTTAATATTCAGGCTAACCGGACGTTAGTGTTATCGGGTTTGTTGTTTGTGTGGGTGGTAAGAATGGTAGATGAAGCCTGAATATGACAAACAGATTGGTATAGATGTAGGATGCAGTAATTCCATAGAAATGAAAAGATTAGCACAAGGAGAGCTGTATCAAACCAGTCTATGAGCCATATGGCAAGAACTTCATTGAACCGACATGTTTTTTATTCCAATACAAATGGTTGTGGCTGTTGTTTATTTTTATTTTGAGATATAAATATGTCTTATGGCTGGGGTCATCCGAAAATTTGTGTAACGTGACGCGACAAAATGTGTGACTGTAGTGTAACCATAGCAGCCATGCAATGGATGGAAGGACGGACGGACAATGTTACCGGTTCCTAGCAACCGTGCAGGCTATGTCTTACGGGTGGTTGCCATCTGAAATTAGCAGTCGTGGATGGATGGTAATGACCGGGAGACAGATTTATGATCATTTGATTTTCGCAAAGGGAAAAGTACCCCTTGTGGGTGAGGGAAGCAGGCGAATACACCCACGGTATCCTCTGCCTGTCGTAAAAGGCGTCTAACAGGGACGACCAAGGGATGATCGAATTAGAACCCTGAGACTACTTGTAATTAGTACCATCACGCAGGGAACACCATGGGTCGTTGTTACTTGCGCGTAGTACCACTATGTTAGGTAAACAATAGGATTGTGATTAGTAGCGACAGTATGTGCTTCCGGCTTTTGCAGTACCTGTGATTAGTACCACTCAGCGAGCATAGACTATTCTGTGCTCGGTGGTACCACTAAATGAGCGACACCATAGTTCTGCCTTGCCTATGATTAGTACCCACGATGTGAGGAACACCACGGGATAGTACGAGTCCCTGTGGTTAGTACACTTAAGTGATGAACACCATAGGTTTGCGTTGCCTGTACATTGCGTCGCAATGTGAGAAACACCATAGGTCTCTATTACATGTGCGCATTACATTACCTGTGAGTAGTACCATAATGTGTGGAATACCGCGAGTCTACGCTACTTTTGATTAGTACCGCAACATGACAAATACCATGGTTCTACTTTCCTAGCGATAAGTACCATTATGAGGGGCCGATGACCTGGATTTCGGACCCGTTTAGACTACAAGCATCATCGATTCAGTATTGTGCTTTAGAAGCAGTCCCTTGGTCAGTAATACTATTATTTAACGTTAGTTTCTGGGAATGTGGGGCATTGCGGGTCGGATCCACTGATTGTTTTAAATTCATATCCATCATTTTTCGTCTTCGCGTTTTGAATTCTGGTCAGTGGAGGATTTTGGACTTTTAAATTGTGATTACATTTCGTCTCATTTCATATCATTAGGTGCCGATGACCTAGATGTTAGGCCCTTTAAACAACAAGCATCATCATCATCATCATCATCATCATCATCATCATCATGAGGAAAGTGGTTTCTTTTTCAAGGACTGGCTAATGTTATATTGAGGTCGTTTTCACTCGAATAGAAGCAAAACCGTTTTAACGCTATTAAATGAAAAATATTTGTTTCTGGTTTAATAGCTCTTCATTGCCACTCTCATTGGTTACATTTAAAATCATTTCATTACACCTGGTTTCTGTTGGACACAGGCGTCCTCAGTGCCGGCCGCTGGGGCCCGTGCGTCATCTGTGCATCTATATTTTTGATGCATTTTGCAGCTAATGCTTCCTTCCTGAAATGATTTTTAAACGTTTTAATCATTATTGTATCTTCTTCTATGGATAATTATTTAAATATTTGCGTCCTTTTTTCAGGCGCAGTCTAGTGTTGTCGCAGTCGTGGCTCCGCTCTGCACAGGTGAGTCGCAAGAGCGAATTACTTGTTTCCATACATAATGCGTGTCTTCTCTACGGCAAAACGCACAAAGGTGACTGGCACGATTATAAGGAGGATAGTAATCCAAAAGTATGGTACAGTACACTTCTACAGTACTGGTTTCCACACAACCAGTCGAGAATCGCTACTTTGGTGGCATCAGATGTTCTCATGGGCGCTGATGCTTCACGTTTGTCATGGGGGCGTTATTTATGACAGATGGTATAGTTCTACGTGAATTCGTTTGAGTCTACATAATCTACTGCACTGCACAACAAACGGACACTGTTGTAATTTTAACTGTCTTTGGTGTAACGCCCCAGGCTGTAGCAGTTAATTTGCGCAGTTGTCTATTCCTTGCACGTACTGTTAAGGCAGTGCTGTTCAAATTCCAGTTTGCTATCCAGAGTCATTCTTTGATATTTCAGTTGGAGGCGGTGTTCCAGCTGTATACATTTCTAAGTTGCTTGAAGATGTCTGAACACGAAAGAAGCCTGTACCTACGAGTAGAATGTGCCATTGATACAACGTCCCCTGGCAGGCTGTACAGTTTTACCAACTGATCCTTTCAGTACAAAAGCAATGAACGTCAATATTTCATCTTCATTTCTATCGTGGATATAAATCTAGAAGGCCTGTTGAATCAATTAATGTGCATGGATCAGATCAGCTTTGCACAAAATGGTAATTAATTCTTCATATAATAAAATGGGCCCCACCGACTAAGTTGATGCTTCATAGACTTGATATTACCTCCCCAGAAACCTCCGAAATGTGGAGCACTTGGTGGGATAATACTGTATGCCATGTGAATATCTCGGTAAATGCAGCTTCCTCAAGATCCCTTTGGAAATCACTATCTTGCAGCAATTCCTTCCTTGCAGAAAAAGTACTGTTGTCTAAATAGAGATGAAGACGCTTGCCGTATCTGACAACATATCTTCGAAATTAAATGCTGCAGTGAACGCCGCAGGTAATAAATTAGTCACCAGTTCCAAATGTATAGCCTTACTATAAAGGCAAATAAACAAAACCACATAGCACTTCTGTGTTGATCTGCTTTGCTTGGTCCAAGTTTTATAACTAATGGCCGAGTTTAGTAGGCACCAGTATTAAAAAATTTTCGTGAAGGTTGTACACGAGGACTTGGCGGCTCTCTCATCAGTTGTTCAGCTGTTTACTTCTTCAACTTAAAACAAGTTAAACATTTTTATGAAGCACTGAATGAATTACCTGACGAATCCGTAGAATCCAGTACCATTCCCGTAACATTGTCCGGCTCCATGGCTAAATGGTTAGCGTGCTGGCCTTTGGTCACAGGGATCGCGGGTTCGATTCCCGGGGGCTGCGTGTATGGGTCGTCTTCATCATCATTTCATCCTCATAAAAACGCGCAGGTCGCCTACGGTCGTCAAATCGAAAGACTTGCATGTGGCGAGCCGAACTTGTTCTCGGACCCTCCCGGCACTAAAAGCCATACGCCATTTCATTTCACGTAACGTTGTAGTCAAGGGTTGGGATCCTCCATGGAGTGAACATAGATGCTCATATTTTATTAAGAGTCTTGTGAAGTGGTGATTAGGCGGTAAGATTAGCTGATGTTTCACTTCGAACGGTAGTGATTGAATAGTGTAATTTCTCTTGAGATATGCTTCTTGCTTCTTAACGCTTCAATATCTTGTTTGTAGGAGCTGTGCTATACCATGCTTATGCACGAGTGTATACTTGACTTCATTTCTTCTGAAGAAAGAACACCAAAGAATTTGTTAGTGTGCCTGACATTGCGAAATAATCTTCGATTGTATAGGTCTACTATTACTCTGATCAACCGCCTAAGTGTAGACAACTGATGTAAGGTTTAATCAGAAATGATACTACACAATAGCACTGCTGATGCATTCCATACCTCCACGATTTCCTCTTCTTTCACCCTCACATTTTCCACAGGCCACATAGACGACGGGTTCTTCAAATAGGGTGTTCCTAGCCACCACAAAAGTGAATCTGTAAGAATCTCTGCATTTATCCCTCGTGATATCAGATTAGCTAGATTTACTGTAGAGGAAGCTTGTCCATTGCTGTATGTCAGTCAGTTCTTGTATCTCCGACACACGGCGGGACACAAATGTTTCCCAGCGAGAAGACTGTAAACTTAACCATGACAGAACTATAGTCGAGTCACTCCAATAGAACACCTTAGAAATGTTCAAATTGTTGGCAGGAAGAATTCTGCTAACCAGTCTTTCCGTCAGCCTCAATAGCGGGAGCTGACACAAACGTTAAGCTCCAGTTAAGATATTCTGTCACACTGTGTTTTTACTTTATTTTTTTATTTTGGCTTTCGGTCTTAACAATATTGTATGTTTCTGATTTATTAATTATGAAGTGACAATTTTATATCTTTCTGATTATTAATTATGAATCGACTTTGATGAATTGAACATTTAATACGAACACAGACACCCAGCCCCGAACCGGAAGAAATTAACCAGACGAAGTTAAAATCTCCGACCCGACCGGGAATCGAACCCGGGACCCCAGCACGCGAACCATTTAGCCATGGAGCCGGACTGTCACATCGTGTGTGCGTGAGGAGTAACAGAGAGTACATCAGCCCTGATGGAGCGCTGTGCCAGCATATCATGTCTATAGAGCATTTGTTTGGAACATACACAACTCTGGTCTAATGTGGAATGCAAGAGATGATTTACTTGACCTACTGTTCTTAACGTAAATCCCCGGCTTGGGTTTTATGGAAGAATCATGGTGGTTGTCTGCAAGTCAGTAAGTCCAATCAGCTGTTGGTCTCTTGAAAAGCAACGGTAACCTCAAATTATTCTCTTGAAGTGTTCAAGTACTCAAGAGTTATCCGAACTAGCGTTATTTCAAAGAGCGACGAAACTTAAGTGCTTCTAATGCAGCCCTTGTTACTCGTCATGTGATTATGTAATAGCCACCGCTCTGTAGACCTGTCTTCTTTGCAGTCCTCGGAGAGTTGAGCAGTTCGCTTACGTATCTGACAGCCATCAGTCTTGTGTTGTCGTACGTAGTCATAATCAAGGACCAAGTCATCTAAAAGTTATCAGTTGGAATAGGAACGCCTTGGATGAGGTGCTTCGTTTCACCTTTAAGAGCTGAATTTAAATAATGCAACATCTGAACCTGAGATACGGATTCATTATCTCCTGAGAATGATCTTCACTTTCATCTCCCATTTCAAGCTCATTTGAATTTCGTCGTATTGAGCGTACACCTTAGTAAGAATGATCTTCACTTTCATCTCCCATGTCAAGCTCATTTGAACTTCGTCGTATTGAGCGTACACCTTAGTAAGGTTTTCGAATCCACAAGCTATCTGAGTGATACCTCTACTTTCATCAAAACTAAGAATGATCGCATGCGTGTCAAAGAAACTTTGTAAATATCTCTTGGTTTAATCAAAAAGACTTGCCAGAGTTTGAATCCATGTCGCTAAATAATGAAGGATGTCTGAGCTTAGGCGGAGGTTCTATCCCACACACTCCTTGGGCTAACCTTAATGTGCTGCTGGGTAGACAGAGGATGTATGCCCGGTTGTACTTCCTCTCAAAACACCACCACCCCCTTTGGGTGGGGGACGCAGACGAAGCATATACCCACGGTATCTCCTTACTGTCGTAGAGGTGACTAAAAGAGTAACAACCCGTGCGGGTGGGGGACGCAGATGTAGAATACGCCCCCGGTATCCCCTGCATATCGTAAGAGGCGACTAAAAGGCGTGACCTAGGTGCGGATATGGATTGCGGTTTGCTATTATGTGTTGACCCCCCTGAGGATGGGAGGGCTGAATACATTCACAGGTAATCCCTGCCTGTCGTAGAAGGCGACTAAAAGGGTCATCGGTCTCCCCTCTGTTTTAGGGTTAGTTGTAGACCGATTCACAATTCTTGATGTGCGTGCTGCTCGGAGCTCGGAGATGGGCCTCTTACGTGTGCGATTACGCCCGAAAGCCAGAAGGACATATTATTATTGTTTTTTTTTTTTTTTACTTTTCTTCTCTATATTTATTACTCTGTACACCCTATGGGGTACATGCTATTGCGGGTGATTGGAGGGAGTCCTAGTGCTCATTGTCTCAGTCATTCCGTATTAGGCATCGTCCAACATCGGACCCCGGGCAGTACCGGCTACGACCAGCCTTGGCTGTTTGGTTCGGCTACAGAGGCCCCTGATCGGAGTGGGTGGCATTCGAGGAGGATGATTTCGGGCATGGCTTCGAAACGTCTTCGACCTGCCCAAGGTAATGATCCCCCATCGAAGCCTTTAACTTTTGATTCCTTGAGGGGTTTAACCCCGTGGGAACATGCGCAGCGTGAAGGATTGGGATCCAGTTTCCCTAGGTTTCTGGATGCTACCAGAACCGATGGGCACGATTTTAAGCTGGTAAAATCGATTCTTTTTTTTGTAGACACATTGAAGGCGTCTACGGCGAACTTGAGGATCTCAAGAAAATGCGCAACGGTAGTTTACTTTTGAAGACTCGCACTGCACTGTAAGCCGATCAGTTGCTTACGTGCGACCACTTTGGCGAAATCCCCGTCAAAGTGGAGGAGCACAAATCCTTGAATCTGGTTCGCAGAGTCATCTTCCACCGCGACCTTAATTTGAACACTGACGATGAGTTGATGGACGACGTGGAGAACCGTGGCGTAACACTCGTCCGGCGCATTACGCGCGAAGTCAACGATGAAGACGTTGCCACTGGTACCTTCATTGTCCCTTTCAAGTTGTCAGTGTTACCAGAGAAGGTCAAGGTAACTTATCGTTGCGATGTGAGGCCGCACCTCCCACCTCCTATTTGATGCTATCAATGCCAGAGATTCGGACATATGGTATCTCGTTGGTCGAATCAGTCTGTGTGTGGTACATGTGGAAGAGCAGCTCACGGCACGGAAGAGTGCACAACTCCGTACAGGTTCACTAACTGCTCTGATCTTCATTCTCCTCGAGATCGGAACTGTCCGACATATCTGAGTGAGGAGAAGATCCAGGAGATCAAGACCCTGGATGATCTTTCCTACCAGTAAGCGCGCCGTAAGTTTAATTCCACGAATATACCTGCCAATACAGTAGACTACAGCATGATAGCTCAGAGTCTCCCTGGTTCGTCATTCACATCGTTACCCGTGAAGATCGCTGCGCCCAAGGCGGCTGTTACTTCTGCGAGCAAAGCCACAAAGAGTAAAAGCTCGGATGGACACCACACCTTCGACCACGAAAAAGTATGTGCCGGCTGGGACTCCCAAGCCGGTGCAGCAGGGGAGGGGGGGGAGGCTAAGTCCCCTCCCCCACAAGGAGGTCGGCGAAAGCCGTTCGTACGCCGGGCACATCGTCGACCAGGGGTGAGAAAATATATCACAGCCCGTCTAAACGAGAAACGAAGACGGAGAAGCGGAGCGTCCTTACCAGGCGCTCCTGCACTTCTCCTGCGAAGGGGAAATCACGCCCTGTATCTGGAGGGTATGAATCAGCGCCACCAGGTAAGCCTGCTCTTAAACCTGCGCGCTCCCCTCGTAGGACGGAATCCCGCCACCAGAATACGTCGTAGTTCTGGGCGTCAATTTCATCGTCTGTTGATGATTAGATGTACGTCGAGATGCCATCTACGTCTACGGCGGCGAGTATAGTATGTATTCAGGAAACCCAATCTCAGACCAGGTCATCATACGGTCCTGAGAAATTTCAGACTATACTCGACAGAACGATATTATGCTCATCGGGCGTCCGGTGGCGTGGGTATTTTTGTTCGTTCTGATACCTGTAGCGAAGAGGTTCCTCTAAGAAACCCACTGGAAGCAGTTGCAGTGCGGGTACCGCTGCCTGTCATAGCAACAGTGTGTAATGTTTATTTTCCACCAGATCATCCTCTTAATATAAATGATGTAACTCATCTTATAGATCAGCTTCCACTTCCATTCCCCTTATTGGGAGATTTTAATGCCCATCACCCTATATGGGGCTCTGATACACCTTGCCCCAGGGGAAAGGAGTTGGAAATATTACTAACAGAGCTGGATTTATGTATTTTGAATACAGGTGAGCCAACTCATTTCAGCGTACGTTACTGCACATACTCTCGCATAGACCTTAGTGTATGCAGTCGAGCGCTGGTTCCTCTGCTTCGGCGGAATGTACACGCTGATCTCTGTGGTAGTGAACCATTTCCCTATTATTCTTACTTGGTAGAAACAAAAAAACTCGAGGCTCCTCCTCGATGGATTCTTAAACATGCTAATTAGCCAAAGTTCACGGCACTCGCTACCTTTACCGATGCAACTGGCCGGAGCGTAGCCGACGATATAACTTACATAACACAAGTTATTCTTGCTGTTGCTGAGGAGTCCATTCTATCCTTTTCAGTGACTCCTCGCCGAAAACTCGTTCCTTGGTGGAACGAAGAAATTGCAGCAGGTATAAAAGTACGCCGTCGCGCTCATAAACGCTATGATAGGCAGCCTAATATAGCCAACTTTGTAACATTTAAAAAATTCCGCGCTAAGGCGCGAGTTCTTAATCGACAGAATAAGAAAGCTTCGTGGGAGAGAGAGGTGTCGTCAATGATGTCACATACACAGTCATCTCAAGTGTGGACCAAACTTCGACGTATTTCGGGTATACAAGGATCGTATTTAGTACCGGGAATTTTCATTGTAGGCGGTATCGTCACAGATTCATCTTCTATTGCTAATCATCTAGCCAGTCATTTCGCGGATGTGTCTGATTCCGGGAATTACCATCGTGATTTCTTAGCTCTGAAGCGGGAGGCAGAACGTCATCAACTCAGTCTTGCCACTCAAGCTTCAGAGGACTATAACGTGCCCTTTGCGGAGTGGAAACTCCGCAGCGCCTTTGCGCTTTCCAAGGACAAGGCTCCCAGACCAGATAATGTCCACAACCAGATGTTGAAACACCTTCGTGTGTTCAACCGAATCTGGGTAGAGGGTGAGTTTCCATCACAGTGGCGGGAGAGCTTAATAATTCCTGTCCTCAAGCCTGACAAAAATCCTAAGTATGCAGGAAGCTGCAGACCTATTTGTCTTACAAACTGCTTGTGTAAGTTTTTTGAGAGGACGATCGCCGACTTTTGTGGTGCCTGGAGAAAAGAGGACTATTGTCCAAATACCAACGTGGTTTTCGAGCCGCTCGCTCGACCACTGACCACTTGGTATGCCAGGAGAGTTCTATCCAGGACGCTTTTCTCTGAAAACAGCATTTGGTGGCTGTTTTCTTTGACTTAGAAAAGGCCTATGACACCACATAGCGATACGGCATCATTTCAGTCCTGCATCAACGGGATTTCCGAGGTAATTTGCCGGTATTAAGTGTGATTTTTTTTTTTTGCCCCTCCGCGTATTCCGTGTCTGAGTAGGAAGGACATGTTCGCAGTACCACATTCAGGAAAATAAGAGTCCCACAGGGATCGGTTCTTAGTTTCAGTCCGTTCGCGATTGTCATAATTAGTATTGTGGCTGCTGGTGGTTCAACGGTAATATCTTCGCTATATGTAGACGATTTTGCTCTGCATTATAGCTCACAAAATATGGCCGTCGCAGAGCTACAATTATAGCAGGCAATTAGGAGAGTGGAACAGTGGACCTTGGAAAATGGCTTTCGGTTTTCAACCGCAGACCTCTGTTGTGCACTTCTGCCGGAAGCGCACTCTTCACTCCCACCGTGAGCTTTATTTAGGGAATGTCGCTCATCCGGTAGTTGACACTTATCTTTTTCTTGGGCCCCTTCTCGATAGCAAATTATCCTGGGATATCTTGAAGTTTCTTAGCGGCACTACTTAGGGGGCAGACCGCACGGTGCTCCAACGATTTTATAGGTCTCATATTTTATCGGGGTTAGACTACGGCAGTGCAGCAAATCGATCAGCAAGGTAAAGCGTCCTAGCCCAACTGGATAGCATTCACCACAGCGGAGTTAGGTTGGCAACGAGAGCTTTTCTTACAAGCCCAGCTCGCTGAATCTGGTGTGCCGCCTTTACACCTGAGGCGCTAGCAAATGCTTCTGTTCTATGCTGCAGATTTGTGACAGAAGCCACTCTACCTGAGCTATCCTTGCGTATTCCACAATATAAACCGTCGGCTGTACGCTGCTTACCCTCGAGCAACGCAGCCGATTGGAATACGCTTAGATAGCAGTCGCAGATTATTTGATGTAGCTTCGGTTCCTTATCTTGTCAGCCGACCAAGTAGGGTACCTCCTTGGATAGTACAACAACCTGAAATCATTCTAGAATTGTACCCTGACCCAAAAAAACACGGACCCCTCTATTTATCAGTGAAACTTTCTGCCCGTTGTTGGCCGGTACCCTGATTCGGTCGTTGTATTCACGGATGGTTCGAGGGCAGAAGCGGGAGTAGACTGTGCGTTTGTTGTTGACAATAACCGATTTCTTTTTCCTCTACCGAAAATCTGTAGTGTGTACACAGCAGAGCTCTATGCCATCTGTGAAGCTCTGCGGTAAACACTGTCCGATGAGCGCTGTCAATTTCTGCTGTGTACCGACTCCTCGAGCGCGCTACAATCTATAAATACATGTTTCCCTCGGCACCCTCTGGTGCAGCGGATCCAGGACCTGCTGGCAGGGTGTTCGGATGCCGGCACCGGAATTACGTTTATGTGGCTCCACAGCTACATGGGTGTAGAGGGAAACGAGTTAGCTGACAAGGCTACCAAGGAGGCTGTTACCTTGCCCTCGTTGCCTTACAGGGTTCCTGCCAGTAATATTCTCTCTCAGCAGAGACATCTGGTTATGTCCCATTGGGAGATGCAGTTGCAGGGCACCACTCTCCCAAATAAGCTGAAAGCGTTAAAAGGAACTACGAAGGTATGGAAGACCTCGCTTCGGGCTTCTCGGAAAGAAGCTGTGGTATTATGTCGTCTTCGGTTTGGCCATGGCGTGGTAACGCACTCCTACCTACTGAAGGTTGAAGGTCCCCCTATGTGTACTTGCGGCGGTCGTCTAACCGTGGTGCACATCCTTACGGAGTGTGTGGGCTTGACCGATCTGCGCCGTAGTCTGCAACTCCCGAGTGCCATTTCCTTCATCCTACGAGATGACGAGCTGTCAGCAGAGTAATGTATTTTGTATTACCATAGTGTATTTTGTTGTTAACTACGCTTTTATCTCATTGAATCCATTGTAGTTCGTGTTTGCATATTTTAATGTGTTATTTTAACTTCTAATTCTGTACTTCAAGGCAATGCCTTACTCCATTGTAATCTCTAGATTGTATAATTTTATTAGAAAATAAGGCATTGCGAATTAGATCCACTGATTATTTTAATCTCATAATCTGAATAACATAATGCATTGAAACTGCGTACACCACAATAATAAACTTTTAAAGGCCGGTGTGTTCAGTCATCTTGCCTACGAATAGTAAACGTAACGATAGTACCAACCTTTACCTATTATTTAAATTGTTCATTCAAAGAGTTCAAAACTGTCGAAGAGAAAACGAGATAGAATGCAAGATAAACATATTTCAAAGAAATCCTGTAGAACATATGAGGCCTTACTCCAGATGTATTGCAGCAACTGAAGAATTACCGATACTTGGGCCATTTTAATTTAAGTACTATAGAATGAAGACATAGCACTTGCAACGCATTGATCTCTGAAGTTAAGAGAGAAATGTGGACATTACTTTTGGAAGGTATGTATGTATGTATGTATGTATGTATGTATGTATGTATGTATGCCCGTTTCTCTACGGGGTCTGGTATGAAATGAGTTTTTACAACCGGATGCCCTTCCTGACGTCAACCATCTCAGAGGAGTTAGTAAGATGAAATGAATGAATCACATGATATAATGTAGCAAGAAGGAAGTGTGTGAAACCCAGTGCCGGCACATAGCCTACTCCTGTTGAATAGCACTAAGGGGTCTGCTCAAGGCATAACGTCTCCATCCGATGGACGAATCACCATCAACAGCGTCGTATGCTCTCACTCCGTGTGAACACTGCGGCGTGGTTTGGAATTTAATCCAGGCTTTTGGCACGCAATCTAGTGATTAGAAATTGTGTAACACCTCCGCTTCTACCCTTACTTCAACAATGATGACACTTGACACGCCTTCTCGGAAAATAACCAGTTTTATGATCTCCGGGTAATAGGGTTCTAGTCTCGCTTGATGTGTGAGGATCAAAGGTGGGCATAGCATGGCGGGAGCTGAGGAAACTTCGTCATTTTAGGGAAAAGAAAATTGTTAGTTGTGATTGGGGTGCCTATGTTGTTTAGGGTAAAACTGTTATAGTAAAAGATCAAATATTTACGGAACTCTCCCGAGCAAATGTATGTAATTGGTCATTACATTGCAACTCCACGAAGACACGATGAGTCATATCAAAACCGTCCTTATTATAACGTGATTTTACGGTATTACTGGACTTCTCTAAACGGTGCCATCCGGCACTACGAATAGCGGCCTAGAAGCGAGTGGGATGGGAACAGAAGAAAGCGGAGTTATCAGTTTTTTCTTTCTGCAGTGCAGTGTTCGTTTGTTTTAAGTTTGCTGCTCAAGTGACCTAGCACAGTATAAAACAATACGACAATATATTGCAACACAGCGCGTCACTCCACACGGGGTTGACAAGAAACTGCCCTCCAGCATTGACAGGTTTTCATTTAATACCGCAGGGCTCTCACTGGTGCGGCTTGAGCAAAGAATACCCCCTCCCCTCTCCCGAAGTCTACTGAAGCTGTCGTTGGCGCTGCACTTCACGAGGAACATCAAACACGCACTGCATGTCAAGATTTAGAGAAATCCAGTAGTACAAGGGTGATATTACAGTTATTGCTCTGTTCGAGGAACGTGGGCCTACCATGACCGACAACAACTGCGGAGCTTATGTCTGTAGCATTACTTATTCAAATGAAGAGTAGAAGAATTTTAACATTTAGAAGCTCGTAGAACCTGTTCTTCTACTGATTTTAAAGTCCAGAAATTCACAAACCTTGGCATATTCATTGTAACTGTGAAACTTATTTTCATTATATAATTTTAGCATACAATAAGGCCCCCCAAAAAATCTGAGTACGTACATGTGTAGGAAAAGAGGGGCTCGTTGTGGTCAACTATTATCTTAAGTCTCTGTAGTATTGTTAATTTTCATTATCAAAAGTAAAATAAGATATACATGTATGAACTATGAACACTTTTCAAGCCCCTGACAAGCACAAGACTATATTTTACAATATTTTTCATAATTTACCAATTACTTTAGTAACTGTTACAGCCATCATATCTCGTAACACAGGCTACAGTTCAATGAGGAATGTCTGAGAAATAATCACTTGCCTCATTACCACAGAATCTCATTAACTCTCTAAGTCTATGAATTTCTCGGCAAAAACTGGCAATGCTCCTAGGGAAGAAAAGCATTGTGCTATGTTGGGGTAATTAAATGAAGGTTAAAAATTACACCATGATAGGAATAATACATTTAACTTTATACGCTTCCTCTGGCAGGTCAAATTTACTATCAGGTTGATTGGAAGCATCTGCCTCTTCCGTTTCGCAGTTGGGAAGGATTCCTAAGCTCCGTTATAAGTGGTCCGGAAGCTCAACAACGGTCATCTCTGAATCTTGATCTGTTAATGGCAGGGATGGAAATGATGATTTCTTTGCATACCTCTCATCCAAGAAGCTCTTCGAACTCTTAAAACATTGTACTGGCAGCTGTTACGTCTTACTGTGAGGGCTTCTGACAATCGGTTTTGATGATAGAGGTCCAGTCACTAAAACTGTTGTCTGCGCTGTTGAATTCACCAAACCCGTGTTCTTCTTGTTCTCAAGATAGGAATGGCCCCTTACTGGAAAAGTTAAGTTTTTTCTCAACGTTCACCATGTTGGAAGAGGGATTGAAAATAAGTGAAGTTATTCTGTTGTCCACCACACGAGTCACAGAACATACTCGGGTGCTTTTCCTTACAATGGTTGTAGATGAAATGATGCAACAAGGAGCATATATCGTAACTTCTCTTTTTGCCTTTATGCTCCATGAAAAGCACTTTGGGAAGTGGATAGTACATGGATGTTAAATGCAAACACAGATAACTGTCACTTGTTGTAGACATCATTCGTGGAGGTGTTAGGAACAGCCAAATTTCTTCCACAGTCGAAGCAAATCTTAAATTCACATTGACTTTTTGATTTATCCAAGTGCTTCTTTTATGCTTAGCTAACCTCCTGCTGCTCGTACACTGAGCGCGAGAAGAGTACTATGAGCTCATTCTTCCCCTGCAGGTATGTTGATCAGCCCCTTTTCTCCCTGTATGCTCCTTTTTTTCCGTTAGCTCTTTTCTCTGGAGAGAGCTCCTTTCTTTCACAGTCGGAGTTGTCCACTAAGAAATTCAAGTGAACACCAGCAGATCGCAGTGAGCACGTCGGGGAGCCGAGTACAGTCGGTATTAAACACAGAATTTCTGTGTAACCCTGCAGTAGTGATGGGCTGCGAATGGATTCGCGAAGAATCTAGTCTGGGACCATAAAACTCGAGGTACTCGAGTCCGAACTCGAGGCCGAGGACGCTGGCAGCGTTATCTGCGAGCTGTGTATAGAAACAACACGAGGCATAATATTGTAGGTAGGCCAAGGACAAGTTTTGGTTCCGTTTCCCAGTAATGCACAGTGATATAATGTACAAACTAATGTTGTGATGCGGTAATGAACATCACTTTAAAGAAGTGTGTACACAGTCACCCTTTGAAACTTTCGTTAATCCCGAAGCATTCATGCAATACCTTACCGACAAAATAAGTACGATATACAGCAGGACAAAATACCGGAGGTGGAAACAATATAATTATGTTCATATTGGATACCTCACCAAATGCCCACAGCATTCCTTCAATCAATTGAACGTTGTGGACGTTGAACTAGGGCATGCGTTGTTCTACTGCACAGCAAGATATACAGCCGAGCATGTACATTATGCCTCATGTACATGAATGTATAGGCCTACACAACAAAACCTTATTGTAACATAAACTAAGGAACGTGTGGACACAGTTACTTATGTACCACAATATCACCGGCGCACGGTCTAGCTCCATGGCTAAGTGGTTAGTGTGGTGGCCTTTGGTCACACGGGTCCCGGGTTCGATACGCGGCAGGGTCGCGAATTTTAACCATTATTGGTCAATTTTGCTGGTACGGGGGCTGGGTGTGTGCGTTGTCTTCATCTTCATTACGACGCGCAGGTCGCCTACGGGAGTCAAATCGAAAGACCTGCATCTGGTGAGCCGAACATGTCCTCGGACAATCCTAGCACCAAAAGCCATACTCCATTTCATTTTACCGGCGCACAGTGTGAAATTTTAGAGATCATGCCAGACAAAAGTACATTTTCGACTAATCTTTTTATATTATAAAGGCATTATTTTACGCTCTTGACTTCTTTTGGCCAATACCTTGATTTTTCGGCGTTTCGGATCCCTTCCATTGTTTTCTCCCTGATTAGTGTTATATAGAGGATGACTGCCTAGTCGTACTTCCTCTTAAAACAATCACCACCACCACCACCACCACCACTCTGGAGGAAGTATGTAATACCTACAATGAATAGTTAAATTATGTTCCCAATCTTCACTCCATATCTCAAGTTACCAAAGGCTAACCTAATGGGCGATATAATGCAAAAATGCAAACTCATGTCCTCATCCCGAGGTCATGCAGCTCCTTTCAGGAAAACCCCCATTGCAGGTGAACTGTATGTACCATTTCAACTACATACCAGCCCTCCTGACATTCTAACATTTCTGGCGGTACCAGGAATCGAACCCAGGCCCCCAAGAACGGCAGCTAACAACACTAACCGTTACGCTACAGAGGCGCTGTAATGAAAGAGCCCAACTAACTATAGACGAAGGAGAAAAGGAAGAATGTCACTGTGTGACAAGTTAAACGAATGGCATTTCGAAACAAACATGTTACGGTCTTACACTCGCGTTATGGTCATCATTTACTTAGCTGTTATAATAGTACTTAATGAGTGGAGTATTTATTCCGACTGCTCGGCAACAGGTCGCAGTTACGGATCGTGACGTCATCGTGGAGACTCGAGTACTTCGCACGGGTTACTCGGAGAGGCTGGGACTCGCCAGACTCGATTCTCGCGAGTCCAAGCGTCACTCGCGCACATCACTACCCTGCAGCACTAGCCCTCTACGTTGTGACTTGAATAATGACGTCTTGTCTCACAGACCAATGTCTTCTACTTAAAATATAATTCTAAATGATAACCAACAAACAATTTGAATTATTTTAATATAATTGTAATGGTTCATAAAGAACAGGTACATTTACGAATCAAGCTCTTGTGCTCCATTTTACATGCGCACTTACTGTTTTAAAAAATGTAATAGTGCTGTATATTACACAGCAACAAAATATTGGCGTCTGGCATTTGCAATTGCTTGATATTAAACAATAGTATAACATACAAAATTCAAAACATTTTCCTTTAAAAATAATAACTTTGGGCCTGAAATTCTGTAATTGAATTTGCTATTCATAACCTATGTGGAAATAGGACATCCCTGGCATGCAAATTCAGCATGACTTTGACATAAAAATCCTTTTACAAAATTTGCTATTTTACTGGGTCTTCTGGCCGAGGCGGTAAAGGCGTGCTCGGTTCGCCCGGAAGGACATGGGTTCGAATCCCTGTCAGGAAGTCGTAAAATTTAAGAAACGAGATTTCCACTTCCGGAGGTGCATCTGGCCCTGAGGTTCACTCAACCTACACAAAAAAGTGAGTACCAGGTTAATCCCTGGGGGCAAAGGCGGCCGGGCGTAGAGCCAACCACTCAACCCCATCAAGTGCTGATGTTACGGATATTGGAAGTCTTTACCTTCCACCCCTCCAAGGGCCTTCATGGCCTGTACGGAGATGACTTTGCTTTACTGGGTCTTCTGTCATTTCTGCACATGTGGCACATTATCTTCCTCTTCCTTGTCTGTTTCGTCAGGCTTTGATTTTACATCACTTTCTGTCTTCTTTCAGTAACACGCTCCCTTTCTTGTTCATTGGTCATAGTTCACTAAACAAAATGTCATTACACTGACGGAAACAAATATCCAGACACCATGAGTAATAAGGAATGTAGAATACGGAAGTTTTGGCAATATATTTGTCAAGGTAACATATTTATTAAAATTACTGCAGGTTAATATCCGCGCGAGTAAAGTCATCGCAAATATGCCATGCTGGTCCATTAATAACCGGTGTAATCGCCAGACTGTTGAATGCAGGCATGTAAACGTGCATGCATTGTGCCGTACAGGTGTCGAATGTCAGCTTGTGGGATGTAGTTCCATGCGTGTTGCACTTGGTCGGTCAATACAGGGACGGTTAATAGCGGCTGTGGATGACGCTGGAGTTGTCGTTCAATGATGTCCCATACGTGCTCGATTGGGACAGATCGGGGGATCGAGCAGGCCAAGGCAACATGTCGACACTCTGTAGAGCACGTTGGGTTACAACAGCGACATGGGGGCGTGTATTATCCCGTTGGAAAACACCCCCGAGAATGCTGTTCATGAATGACAGCACAACAGGTCGAATCACCAGACGGACGTACACATCTGCAGTCAGGGTGCGTGGGATAACCACGAGAGTGCTCCTGCTGTCATAGGAAATTGCTCCCCAGACCAGAACTCCCGGTGTAGGTCCAGTCTGTCGACGCCGAAGACTGGTGGAATGCAGGCGCTCACCTGGCTTCCTCCTAACCAACACACGGCCATCACTGGCACCAGGGCAGAACCGGCTTTCATCGGGAAACACAACGGACTTCCACTCTATCCTCCTATGAGCTCTCGATTGACACCACTGAAGTCGCAGACGGCTGTGGTTTGGGGTAAGTGGAATGCACGCCTCAGGGCGTCTGGCTAGGAGCTGTCTTTCAAGTAACCGATTTCGAACAGTTCGTTGCTTTACTGTGGTGCAAACTGGCGCTCGAATTGCTGCTGCAGACGCAGTTCCTCTGCGCCACAGCCTTACGCCAAATACGGCGGTCCTCCCTCCCACTCGGTGGTGCCACGGGGCGTACCTTCTCGTGACCACTGCTGCCAGCTCGCTTGCACAGCGGAGACATTCCTGCCAGTCGTTCCTCAGTAGTGCGGAAGGAAAATCCACCTTCACGTAGCCCTGTTATACGGCATCGTTCAACCGCAGTGAGCTGTTGATACTGGCCTCTTCGTCGTCTTTAAGGCATTCTTGACCCACTCAGTCACTCCGTCCAATCTCACAGGTAACTAACGCTCTCGCACAGTATAGCCCAAGTTCATAGAACAGTCACTCGTCTGTTATTCAGGATCATATCACACACTTGTTCAATATTGGCATCAGTTA
The DNA here is from genome assembly GCF_040414725.1 of Anabrus simplex. NCBI lineage: Eukaryota > Metazoa > Arthropoda > Insecta > Orthoptera > Tettigoniidae > Anabrus > Anabrus simplex. The sequence continues at coordinate 715,343,096 of NC_090265.1, forward strand.
TGGCTGGATCTTTCCTCAACCCTCATGAACTGTTCAGTCCACTGGTGAACACTTCGCTGTGGCAAAACGTTGTCCCCGTATTGTGCTGAAAGTTTTCTATGATTTTCCGCTCCTGGTACAGCCTCAGACCACAAAAAACGCTGTTCTTCCTTGGTGCAAACAGAGAGTGGCGCGGCCATCTATACATCGCAACAGCGCAAGCTGTACTGATTAGTAGGGATGGGCGCGATAGCATGTCGAGGCGCGGAAAATAACATGAAATATACATATTGCTGCTCATTTGCCCACTGGGTTTTTTAAGAGTATTGCAGAATGAAGTACGGTATCGTTAACGAAGACGACGAGCGTAATGGTGTAGTTGAAATACAATTAAACGTGTCAAGTCCGAAAGTATCGGCATAGCAGACCACGGGCATTTAATTTCACGTCTTTATTTGTCGTGATCAGGAAATTGATAAACAGATGAATCATTATGAATTGCACATAAACGATGAAAACAAATCTAATATGGGTAAATCCACTAACATAATTCGAACATACATTCAACCATTAAAAGCCTCCGTGGCTCAGGCGGCAGCGCGTTGGCCTCTCACCGCTAGATTCCGTGGTTCAAATCCCGGTCACTCCATGTGAGATTTGTTGTTCTCCGGCTACTCCGGTTTTCCTTGTCATCTTTCATTCTAGCAACACTCTCCAATATTATTTCATTTCATCTGTCAGCCATTCATCATTGCCCACAATTCCTATCCATTCATTCCCTTCCTGACTCGGTCACTGACTGGAAAACAGTATTCAAATATTATTATTATTATTATTATTATTATTATTATTATTATTATTATTATTATTATTATTATTATTATTATTATTATTATAGTATTATAATTCAAGGACCACGTTGTGTTCTTCTTCTTATTCTTCTTAATCTGCTTACCCTCCAGGGTTAGCTTTTCCCTCGGACTCAGGATGACCAGTACTTCGCCCAGGCGGCCTCACCTGCTATGCTGAACAGGGGCCTTGCGGGGGATGGGAAGATTGGAAGGGATAGACAAGGAAGAGGGAAGGAAGCTGCAGTGGCCTTAAGTTAGGTGCCATCCCGAAATTTGCCTGGAGGAAACCACTTCCAGGATGGCTGAGGTGGGAATCGAACCCACCTCTACTCAGTTGACCTCCCGAGGCTGAGTGGACCCCGTTCCAGCCCTCGTACCACTTTTCAAATTTCGTGGCAGAGCCGGGAATCGAACCCGGACCTCCGGGGATGGCAGCTAATCGAACCATTTAGCCATGGAGCCAGGCACATGAAAAGGAAATTTTCATAAACATCAATACTACTATTACACATTTCCTGTTACTTTCCTTGCTTTTTTGAAACACAATTCTCTTTCTTTGGGAGGTTTCCTATTATATGTCAAAGACTTAGGTGGATTAGGAACGTTGGAAATTATTGTGATGGAATTCCACTTGAGTAGTTTCCGTCCATCTGCCCTCTTTAGTTCAAATTGCGATTCTTCAAAATGATGCTAGAAGAAAATACATAATAAGACCTATAAATATAAAACATCGTTCTTATAAACATACTATTATTCAGGAATAATACGAATGTGTAACTTCACTAACCTCGCACAAGAAGCAATTATCTGTAGGTTGCCATTTGTCACGCCTACAGTTTTGTACCCACTGAGCTCTCCTTTACTTACCTCTCGGGAAGCGAAACACACTAATTCCGTCAGCTGTCTTATTTTGACAATTTGGTGCGGCGCATTACCCCGTTTTCCTTCAAAATACAAGTAACAACTCACATCATTACATCGGGCACGCCCACATAACAACGATATTTGAGACCCAATATGGCCGCCACCGCAAAGGATTGTGGTAGCGTGACCAGACATCCCTAGACAGACCTTGACCACAGACGTAGACAACGGTGCCATCTAGCGGCTGGTGAGCACACTGCCATAGAGCCAACCTAAAGAGAATTAGAGCAAAATTGCAGATACTTACTGAGTTGCCTACGTAATAATGTTAATGTCGACGAGGAAAATAAAAATCTTAGAAAGTACATTTTAGAGATCGGGTGTAAATAGTGAGTAAGCGTAACTGTAACGTTTAAGGTAGTAATAGATACATTAATCCGGGCGAGTTGGTCATGTGGTTAGGGGTGCGCCTCTGTGAGCTTGCATCCGGGAGATAATGGGTTCGAACCCCACTGTCGGCAGCCCTGAAAATGGGTTTTCCGTGGTTTCCCATTTTCACACTAGGCAAATGCTGGGGCTGTACCTTAATTAAGGCCACGGTCGCTTCCTTCCCCTTCCTAGGCCATTCCTATCCCTTCGTCTCCATAAGACCTATCTGTGTCGGTGCGACATAAAACAAATAGCAAAATTAAAAAAAAAGATAAATTAATTGTAACAAAATTATGCATGTATCAGATAATTTGGATTGCAGTAAATGATTACTCTCTCCTCAGTTTCAGGCGATCCAGAACTAGGAGATGAAAGTACTATATTAAAAAAAAGAGAAACTGAAGAAAATAACGAAAAAGGGGGAGATTTTTCATCATAGTTCTTAACCCTAGCAGTACCGAGGTATTTTTGTCGTATGTTACCAACGGGGGCGTGGGGGGCGGAAGTTGGCTGAGGAACCTACTAAGATACTATTATTATTTTCTTTATTCTCGATTCTCGATATTTTATTTTATTAATTAGATCTGACTCAGCCAAAACTTCATAAAGGGTAATTGATTCCAGAGGTTAAATTTGCTAAAGATCGGTTTTAACTATACCCATTTTTAGATATGCATCAAAAAACGTTCTTTTCCGCCTTGAGAAAATCTATAACTTACCTGTGCAGTATCATGACGCAAGGAAAATTCAACGACAATGCAACCATGAATGTCCATAATCAAGAAACAAAAAATAAATTGAACCTTGTGGCGAACATTTGCATCAATCGATCGACTTTTCGTAGGAACACACCCTAAATGGGTGAGATTTACAAATTCCGCAAATATTTTAAATTTTGTACTAAAAACTTAGTTTCTCCTTTCTTATTATACTAGCAAATGTACCCGTGCTTCGCTACGGTATTCTACATTGTATACGGATTTCTTCGTAAATTACTGTAAAGGCAGTGAGTGAGACTATATTAAATTGCACCTACAAATGGACTTCACCATCAGACGACTCGTTCAATGTTCTACATGGTTGGTCCTATGACATTTCCTCGTAACTCATATATTTATGGGTTAGATTCAGTTAGTCATTGAAAGGGGTGAAATTGGGTACAGTTTTCACATACGGCTTCATTTTTTTGATACTCATGTGACCCTGGAATCAAAAAAATGTTGCGAACATATGGTCACTGGTCATGTCAATGTGCGTGCCCAATGTCATAATGCATCTTTCCTATAAGTGTGCCAAACGATAACATACTCTTGTAAAAAGTATAAAATTAACTTGAACTCGAGAAATGCAGTACTATTTAACTAATAAGGGATAGAGATACGACAAAATGTCATAGGCTCAAAGTTGTAGATCTCTCCAAATTTAAACGCGATCTTTTGTGATACGACTTCCTTTTTAGCCACCAATTATTCCGAAGGGAAGGACTGCATCGTCGTTAAAATTGCATCCATATTCCGATATTATCCGGGGCCAAAAGTTATACATTTGCATAGCCTGGAAGTTGTATTTCCTCAAAGAAAAGATTGTCCAGGTTTCGGGATTAACACTCACATACATACGGAGTAATTAAGGAAGAAAGTAATACAGTTGAGAAAGTTGAAATTAATAGAAAATAGGATTATAACTGAGGACAGCGGGATGAGTACAAATATGTAAATTCAAAGTGAATGTATTGGAAAATCAAATGCCCCTTAATAAATTATGGTGGTATGAGTTATGGATATAGGAAAGCGGTAACAGAGGAGAAATTTAGGCGCAGGGATTCTTAGGTAAACAGATAAGAAGATGACTAATTGTGTTATTACTTAAGCTATTCGAGGACGGTTATAACCTCCAACGATATTCCGCCAATATCCCACAGAATTTCCGATTGACCCCTCTCTTGCTTCCTACTCGAGGAACAACCACGAATTTACAGGAATTATGACGAAAATGGCAATACGTTACTTCCCGGCAGGCATGCAGTCGGAACTTTGCCATGGTAACCTGTAGGTTCGTTGTCGGTGTGTCGGTCACTCAATACAGAGCATGAAACCCGCAGAAAATAGTAACTTTCTCCATCATTTGAATAGTAAGGTAAATTATGAACATAACGAAAGTTGTTTATCATGAAGGTGCAGTTCACATACGGAGTTTACAGAAAATCAATAGTATAAGAGAAAATGGAGGAAAACCGTTCTTCAAACGTTCAAGAATTTTTTTTTTTTTTTTTTTTTTTTTGCTACTTGCTTTACGTCGCACCGACACAGATAGGTCTTATGGCGACGATGGGACAGGAAAGGCCTCGGAGTGGGAAGGAAGCGGCCGTGGCCTTAATTAAGGTACAGCCCCAGCATTTGCCTGGTGTGAAAATGGGAAACCACGGAAAACCATTTTCAGGGCTGCCGACAGTGGGGTTCGAACCTACTATCTCCCGAATACTGGATACTTGCCGCACTTAAGCGACTGCAGCTATCGAGCTCGGTCTTCAAAGATTGTAATATGATATGCACATCGAAACATTTCTCGGGTTGAGTATAATCTAAATATGAACTTTGGTTGAGATCTCTCTAGCCGTTTCGCCGTGATGGTGGAACAAACACGCAAACAGACACGAAAAATAAAAACTACTGATTCGGTCTTGAGTTGACCTAAAACGAATAAATATCTGAAAAATTGGCAAAACAAACGAAATTACAGGCAGCGGACCCCCTACAACTTTATTTATGTAGATAAGCATGGACACGTCTAGCAGTGCAGACCTTTATTTCGAGAGTTACTGCTTTGAAACTGTACGACATATCTACAAACGGACTTCACCATCACACGCTTCGTTCAGTGTTCTACATGGCTGGTCCCATGACATCTTCTCGTATCTCCTATATTTATGGTTTGATTGAGTTAGACTCATTGAATGGGGTGAAATTTTGTACAGTTTTCACACTTTACTTTATATTTCTGATACTCATGTGACAGCTAGAATCATAAAATTTGGCTATCACATGGCCACTGGTCACGTCAATGTGCGTGCCGAATGTCATGATTTTATCTTTGCTTGTTTTCTTGTTTTCCTATAACCCCCGGTCTGTTCAAAGATTCCAAAATGATATGCATATCGAAACCTTCCTCGGGATGAATATAATCTAAATATGAAGTTTGGTTGAGATCTATCCAGCCGTTTCATCGTGACGGTGGAACAAACAGACACGAAAACATTCCTCGGGATGAGTATAATCTAAATATGAACTTTGGTTGAGATCTCTCCAGCCGTTTCGCCGTGATGGTGGAACAAACACGCAAACAGACACGAAAAATAACAACTACTGATTCGGTCTTGAGTTGACCTAAAACGAATAAATATCTGAAAAATTGGCAAAACAAACGAAATTACAGACAGCGGACCCTCTACAACTTTATTTATATAGATTAATAACGAACGTCAAATTTTTAAACTCAATTTGGTAAATAAATGGCGTATGGATTTTAGTGCCGGGAGTGTTCAAAGTCAAGTTCGGCTCGCCAGATGCAGGTCTTTTGATTTGACCCCCGTAGGCGACCTGCGCATCGTGATGAGGATGAAATGATGATGGAGACGACACACACACACACCCAGCCCCCGTGTCAGCGGAATTAACCAATTATGGTTAACCCGGGACCCCTGTGGCCAAAGGCCAGCACGCTATCCATTTAGCCATGGAGCCAGACAATTCAATTTGGTATCATTCTACGACAAAACTAGACTGTTGCCTTTTTTAAAAATTTGAGAAACACAATTTGTATTTCTTCCATCCTTTTAATTCACATATACTTAAAATGTAAAGTCTCTCGCTTTTTCGTTGTTAAAACACACCTTTACCTTTTTGTGGATTTGATGTCGATTGTACGAGGATTTATATGGACGTATGTTTGTACTCTTTCATTATTGTTGAAATATTGCGCAACAAAACAATAGTTTTCCATCAAGTATTGCTCATTCGAAAACACTTAAAAAACGGCTTTTTCATAAGGGTTGAATTTCGACATTTTCCGGGGTCTTCCCCGTTTTTGCCTGCGAGTTCCTACAATTTGCTTTACGTCGCTTCGACGCAGGTAGGTCTTATGGCGACGATGGGATAGGAAAGAGCCAGGAATGGGAAGGAAGCGAAGGAAACTTGAGGTACAGCCCCTAGCACTTGCCTGATGCGAAAATGGAAAACCACGGAGAACCATCTTCAGGGCTGTCGACAGTGGGATTCGAACCCACTATCTCCCGAATGCAAGCTGACCGCTACGTGACCCAAACCGCGCAGCCACTTGCTCGGTTGAACTGTGAGTTGAGCAACCCCTACTAACTTCCAAAACCTGGCGCCTCTGCACAACCCTCGCCAAGTGGTATGTGCTGTAGGGTTAACTCAACTACATGAAACTAAATAAAATGAACTTAAACGAATCGTACAATAAATATAAATAATAATTGTTATAATTAATGATTATCAGCTAATATATTTTGAAATTGAGGAAATGACCTTTCCACTTCGCATGAGATCAGGGGACAGTATGTAAGAGCTGGAGTGGTACTACAGTACGTATTTTCCTTCCAGAACAGCAGCAGTGACCAAAGCATCCTTTCAGCCGAGATTCTTCTGCAATTTGAAACGCATGTAGAGAAATGATAACCTCTTCGCTAACAATTTACATGTAAATAGCCTTTCCGAAATTTAAGGAGACGCGAGAAGATATGAACTATCCTCTGAAATCAGTTATGTACTCTGCCATATCTTGAGGTGTATCACATTCTTACTTAATTTCCGTATGTAACATTAAAATTAAGAGATCGTTTACTTCAGTCTTTACTTTTAACGAGTTAACAACTGCTGTCGGCCACGTTATATACGCATTTATTACGAAAATGTGTTATCCTCTATCATTTCGAATTTTTTATTTTTTATTTTATAGAGAACAGCAGTCGACGGGTATTATTAATAGACTTCGACATCGCCTTCGAAAGTCGACGAGAGAACTCGCTAGTGGACATAGCGAGGAAACGATACCGAAGGTAATCCATCGCGTGCAGTATAATCGCTTAATCGCTGGGGTGCATAAATATCGGGAACGGAAGAAATCGCGCGCGCTTAATTGCTCGTAATAACGCATGCGTCGGTGATAGCGCTCTCGCTGTAACCGAAGGGCGATACACAGTTTAATATAGGAATTTTGAAGGGACAGAAAGAAATTGTCGCTGTAACGGAGTTCTCGTTGTATGCCGTACTCGCTATAGCAGACTTCTAGTGTATATTACTCCTATAACAGCAGCCCCGGTGTCTTCCTACAAGGATGTAGAAGTAGATGGGAGTGAAATACCAGCACTCTATTATGTAAATAATTATGTCAGAAGTATGAGGTCAGGAAGTACTGTATATACGATAAGGAAGGTATGGTTTCTTCGATTCGAACCAGTGATCGTGGTCGGACACAACCACTGGTCTACAGAGGAGGCTAATGGCGGGTGCGACCTCTGGTAGTGCCGTGGAACTTTACATTTTGTTTTGATGATGATGATAATAATAATAATAATAATAATAATAATAAATGCCTTCTGGAAAGGCTTAGTGGTGACAGAATAAGGATGAAATGAATTGTGAAGACGTCATAAACACCCAGTCCTGAAGCAAGGGAAATTGAGTATGAGGTGGTTGATTCCGGGGAAAGTATGGGGTAGGCTTACCATTTTAAACTATCAGCCATTTATATGCATACTTCAGTTGCGAGAATGGTTTATCCCGTACCTGTTTTATACGGTTCAGCGTTTTTCCAAAAGTAACCCCACACGGTCAGGCACGTTAAGCCCGGTTCACACTAGATGTGCCGAGCCGTTCTGAGCAAGTCATGATCCGGGTGTGGATCGATCCAGGCCGATTCACACTATACGTTCCGCGGTTGAGCCGATCCACGCTCGGTCTCCCTGTTCTGTTCAGTCTATCCCAGTAGGTCCGCTAGTAAACAGCAGTGCCAAAAATTAAAATGCCTTTGTCAATTAAATCATTAATTAAAATTGCCCTGATTTTGGTCGAAGAGGAGGAGAATAGGCCCAGTTGCAGGTTCCGGGTGCATCAAATGCTGACAAAGTGAAAAGGAGAAGTAGAATTTTTCACCTTATTTCCGGAGTTAGTTGACGATGAATAAAAATTCTACCAGTACTTCCGTAAGTCGCATTATGATTTTATGCGATTGTTGGGGTTCATTGAAGCAAATATTCAACAGACGAATACTTCCTTCCGAGAATGCATCACGCCGGCTGAAAAACTTGCTGTATGTTTGAGGTAAGTTAACCATTTTGTTTGTTTATTGTACAGGGATGGTTGGGGATACATTCAGGTAAGCGCCATTGCAAACTCTAAAAATTAACTTTATTAAAAAATATTAATGAACACATTACAGAAAATTAGGCTACAGTAAAAGAAATAAAGTTTCTGTTGAAAAATGTAGCTTCTTTTCACTGATTCTCTTGAAATGCTGCTATAAAACGGATAAGGTCCCCTTGGGCGGGCGGTTGCCCCACAGATGAATCCGAACGGGCAGAAATTTGGTTTTGATTTTGTGGGTAGCTCGGTGGTATGAATTGTGGATTGGGAGATTATGGCAACGATGGTGAAGTGAGCCTTTCCTGAGGTGAACAGTTTCACGTAATGAAACTGTTTCTTGAAACTGGAGATTCGTTCCGAACCATTGCGTTTAGTTACCGTCTTGGGCACTCAAAAGTGCATGCGATTGTTCGTCAGGCGTGCCAAGCGATAATAAATAATTTATTATCAGTCTACATACCTACTCCCCGCAGAAGTGACAGGGAGCGGATCGCAAACACATTTCGGAATGTTTGGGATTTTCCCAACTGCATCAGCTGCCTTGATGGAAAGCATGTCGAAATAATGGCCCCTTCTAATAGTGGTTCAATCATTTTAACTACAAGAAGACCTTTTCTGTGGTTCTGCTTGCTTATGTTGATGCTGATTACAATTTCATAGCAGTGGACATAGGATCATACGGCAAAAACAGTGACGGTGGCATTGTTTTGTCTTCTCTATTAGGAAATGCTTTTAATAACGGGACCTTTAACATTTCAGAAGACTCTGTACTCCCCGGATTAGATATTTCAGCACCTCATATGATTTTAGGAGATTCTGCATTTCCGCTAAAAACTTATTTCATGAGGCCCTACCGCGAGAATCAAGCGCAAGATAATGACGGAAAAATTTTCAACTACCAACACTGACGTGCGAGAAGAGTGGTGGAAAACGCGTTTGGTATTATAACTCAGAGGTTTCGCATTTACCTAAGAAAAATTAATTCTAAGCCCGATTATGTTGAAAATATAATTCTGACCACTTGCATCCGCCATAATTATTTGCGCTATGATCGACTACATCTCATGGAAAGTGTACCATCAAATGAAGAAATTGCAAGTGCTTTGACTAATTTACCACGTCTCTGTGCAAATGTCCAACAGGCCGGGTTTAATTAACACCAGAGAGAAATTCAAGACATACTTCAATCCCGCAGGTAGTGTACCACGGCAAAATGACAGAATATAGTCTCTCATTTCACTTACAATTAGTTAAGTCCCTCTAACTGCATCAATTAACTAAATAATTTGAAATTTATTTCTTAGTTTATCTACAAAAATTTTAAATTAATTACAAATTGAAAAACTTCAGCCAATGTCAAGTGTCAAAGTGAAAAATATTAATCAGTTAATAACGTGTGTGTGGCCCCGAAATTTTTTTACAGTCTCTTATAAATATTTCAATCTTATGTGTTTATTGAGTTTATACCATTTTTACAGAACTGTACATGTATTTCCTTATATGTTCGTACGTCTTGTTGTACATGATTTGTATGTCCTTCAGCAATTTCAAAATAAAGTAAAATTGTCTCTTTTGTTTACTCAGTTTGTCCAACTTTCTCGGAGATTTCGGACCACAGCTTCAACGTGTGGTTCATGTCGCTGTATTTTTTTGTGCGATAAATCATACAGTTCTTGATACTCACGCGCGCACTCAATTCCATGGTTATCGCACAAGTGAGGAGCGGCAGCCTGTTGATTCTTCGCCCTTGGCCCTTCACGCGTTCCCACTAGACGATCACTGACGATCCCAGCCGAGCCGTTCCGGTCTCAGATCGGATGGAGACCGATGAGATGATCAGTTGATCTTTCCTTGCACGGCTCGGAACATGAAGTGAGAACGATTCCATTGAATTACATATAAGCGATTTTTGATCAGTCTTGCTCAGAACGGCTCGGCACATCTAGTGTGAACCGGGCTTTATACACTATAACTTCAAATAAACTAAAATTGTTCTGAAAACAGTAATACTACTGAAACACACAAATAATTTTCTCAACAATAAACAATCAGTAAGATGTCTTGTTCGTGCAACAGCAAACACGTGACACCATAGTACATGGGTCAATCGAGTCTGTTCGGAGTCTTCGAGAGAACTTCGAGTCAGTGAGCTCCTTCCCTCCTTAGCAGTGGCAGGGCGAGTGGCGATCTGAAGGACCGAAGCCTTGCCCATCTATCCTCTCGGTCCCCGTAGCCGTGGAACATTCAGCAGCTAGGCGCGCAAGGTGAGGCGAGGGCAGAAGGACGCAATGCCTGGACTGCAACCTTGCCTGGACTGCAATGCCTTGCACTCAAAAATACGCGCGACGTTTTTTCTCATTGTTTTCAAGTGTTGTAAATGGAACAATGCGTCAGATGCTTACATTATAATGTGATTTAGATTTCCATCTTTCTCATTTGAGGTTTGAGCTTCACCGAAAGCCTTGGTAGCCCTCAGTATACGCCCCTAGTTCAGATAGTGCTTGTCTGAATTCGGGGCAAATTATGAAAATATTAGAATATTGAAAACATTTCACATATTGTCAGCTTCGAAGGGCAGTTGTCCAGGCATATTGTGAAAAGTATGGCAAACCACCACAGAAGAGCTACGTATACGGATCCTCAGTAGCAAGCCGCATTTCTCCTGTAGTTCGAAGTGCCGGTGAGTGGAGGAACATGCTAAAAATGTACTGTTCTCAAAGAAGATACGGACTTTGCCGAAATAGAAATAAGAATAATGTCTAATAAATGACAATGTTGGTTTGTACGTCCATTGTTAGTATGAATTCAACATAGGAAAAGAAGACTAAAGTATTTTGTAATTGTTGACTTTTATTCTTGCCATTTTTAATGAATTTCTTCTTCCAGCTCACTTAAATACAGACATATACTCTAGCGGAAATGGAAAGTGTTACATAATGAATACCTTGACCGAATGCCACTAAACTGGTACCCCAGTATTTCCATGCCTGTGAGATATGTTGAAAATTTCATCATCATACGACGTAATTGTTAGTACAGGAAAACACCATTCCTAAAGATGGCGGCTGGTGTGTTTACGTGATGGCTGTTGGGTGTGTCCAACGTTACTGCCTCTTTTCATGTAGAAATCGCAAAACAGATGCCTAGAAGACGCCCACGGGCACCTTATCGCCATCTTTCGGACTTTGTGAAACATCGAATCATTACCATGTGGGTGTTGAACGCCATGTGTCTGTTTTTCCGTCAGAGGTCAGCACAATCAGATTGCTACAGCCCCAGTGGAAGGGGGGACAGAGTCACGCACTTTACCGGCGTCAGTAGAGATGGGGAATGTGATTCTTTTAGAAGAACCGATTCATTTGAACCGATTCACTAAAATGATTCGTTCATTTGATTCGTTCATTTAATTCGTTCATTCCAATACTACGTGCCGGAGAACTGAAAGCGAAACCATGGACTTAGATGAACCATTCCGTTATGTTCTTTATAACTGCTACTGCTTAAATGTTTACAGGTTACAAGAATTGAAATTTTCAAAGTATAATAATAATAATTGATAGCATTTTAACAAGAGTAATATCATTTTTAGATATTACAGTAGAAAAATGCTACACAACTGTCTGACTAATCCTTTCCAAAACTTAAGTAGCTACCATTCGAAACTATATGAAAATCGAATTTGAAATTTAGTAGATATGAACATTTTTGTGGTCATGTTTCACGCGTTAGTTCACGAGAACAAGAACGTGAACGGGAACCTTGAAGTAAACTTAACCTAACATTTCGCAACGAGCGGGAAGTTGAGTGTATATTAAAGTTCCGAGAAGTGTGTGACTTGAAACTACGTGATCATTTCTTCTTTAAAAAATATTTTTCCTGTAAGGTTATGTTAGGAGTATTTGACTTGTGGACCGGACTTTTGGTTCAGGTTAAATAAAAAAAACAGAGTCCTTCTCCACAAGTAGGCCTAGTCATTGATTCAAAAATGGTGGACACCCGATTTGACGATTTGAATCAGAACGAACGAACGAACGAGGAATCAAGGAACGAGTTGCGGCGTTGCGGCTGCCATCTCTCGATTCAGATTTCGATTCACAAACGAGTCGATTCATTTCGTTCACTGAATCATGATACAATTGTTCACTGCAATGATTCGTTCATTTTGAATCACTCGTTCGGAATCTCCCCATCTTTAGGCGTCAGTGAGTTCCGAGACTTTGACTAGCGTGGGTAACGGTATTGTGTTCGGTGCGCTACATCATGGACCACCGCGTCCTAGTGCCTATTTTGTACAGTGTAAATAGTTTTTGTGAATAAATTAAGTATGTAATGTACATTAGGTTGGCCTTCCCTTTGCACTTAATAATGAAGTACATTTCGTGGACTGTGGGAAGAGCTAGGCCTCGTTCAACATGAGTAAACAACTCGAAAACGAGACCGAACAATTTGGTCCTCCGGTGCCCGGTGTGATTCAGTGACGATATTACATATCATTATCTGCGCATTTAGGCCTATTAGTCATTACAGTTTATTGACAAGTGTTTACATTTGTGTAAAGTACGAATGCGTTCGTTTTACCGCCAAACGTACAACCAGCCACGTGCTAAGTACCGGTACTGCGCAGTAAGGTACAAATGAGTGACTTCAACTAACGTGCCGTGTATGTGATTCACAACCATTTTCTACAGGAAACACTGTGACTTGTGATATGATTAACTGAGTTCTAATACAGTTCTCATTAATTTTAAACTTCGAGATTGAAGCGTGATTTTTGCCGCCATCTTGCGCGGACGAATACAGTCTTGCCAACCCAATTGGTGGAGATTCCAAGGAGTAGTAATCCAGATCCATAGCCGTAGTTCCTGAAGTGACCACCAGAGTGCAGCCCAGCCGCGCAGTGCTCTTTGGTTTTCAGCCCTGCTGTGGAAGGATACATCCTCCTGATTTGTAAGTAGTCTGGCATTCCCAGTCCTTTATAACATATCCATTATTTCTTGTTATCCTGTCCAGCGAAAAGGTCTCATAAAGAAGAGAGCAGTTATTAAGTCTCGTATAAAGCGTATAGCTAGTTTTGTCAGTACTTTTAAAGAAGGCTCAAATCTGAATAATATTCGAGTTAGGCAAAGGCTGCTATGTTCAAGTAAGCAGGAATACAACGATGTTCAAACCCAGATAGAATTTAACGATACCGAAGAAGTTCATGATGCAGATAGGGAATCCATTGAAGAACTCATCCTAGAAATAGAATCTAAGATGGAAACTCTGTTGAATGCAAATTCTAGTGCAACTCCTCCCCCCCCCCCCCCCGCAACATCTAGTTTATCAAATACCAGTAGCATGCATGAAATAAGACTCCCTACTATTTCACTGCCAAGATTTACGGGAATTATTTCTGAATTTATTCACTTTCAAGATACATTCCAGACCCTGGTAATTAATAATCGTGCCTTAACAGACATGCAGAGGTACTATTACCTACTATCATGCTTATTGGGAGAACCTCACAAATTAATTGAAAGCTTGCCTGTCACTGAATGCAATTTCAAGGTAGCTTGGGAATTAAACTTTCAGGGATATAATAACCCCAAATTGATTGTAGATCTACACGTTAAGCAACTGCTAGATCTTCCGTCAGTTAAAACAGAATCAGCTAAGGATTTACGAGTGTTGCTAAATTAACTGCTGAGCAACCTGAGCGCCATCGAAGTAATGGAGATAGATGTGCCTCTACATGAAATTTTGTTATCTCGCTTAGTACTAGATCGAATCCGCCTCGGTCTAAGGAAACAGTGGGAAGTTAAATCCTCAGATAAGAAGTTCCCTCGCTTGAAGGATTTAGTAGCTTTCTTGGAGAATAGTTGTCAAACTCTGGAGCTAATCAACCCCGAAAAACACCAAAGCGACAAGCAACAGGTCGTATCCAAACATGGTGGTGATAAGAGCAGTAAGAAGTCCTTTGTCACAACAGCAACTCCTTGTGAGTTTTGTAAGGCTTCTCACACCCTAACAAAATGCCCTAGGTTTCGTGAAGCCAGCGTTGGAAATAGAATAGATTTCACCAATGGAAGTGTAAACTTTGTTTTAACTGTCTGGGTGCTAATCATACTTTAAAGGAGTGTAGTTCAGGAAATTGTCGAATCTGCAATAATAGACATCATACTCTGTTGCACAAGGAGCAGAGTACCGGTACTTCCTACATTGCTTCTCCTACATCAGAAACCAACCAGACTCAGCAGCAAACCTACTGTGTTGTGAAGAGCAACTATACTCACGTAGAAGTCCTATTGTCAACAGCTCTCGTGGTGGTACAGACAAACGTGGTAATGCACATCAGTGTCGAGCGCTACTTGATAGTGCGTCTCAAATGCATTTCATGTCCAGGCGTTTGGCAGATCGCTTAGGGATTGAATTGAGTCGGCACTCAATGCCTATAAGAGGAATTAGTGATACTAAGGCAACTGAATCATCACATATTTGTCAAATCCAAGTTACATCTAGGGTCACAGACTACACTATCCATATTGTTTGTGCTGTACGTCCTGGCATAACTGGTCAGCTCCCTACAGTACAGCTTGACACGTCTGACTGGCAGCTACCACAGGACATTCCGTTGGCGGATCCTCAGTTTAGTACACCAGGTGAAGTTGATTTACTACTGGGGGCTTCTGTGTTTTTTGACATACTGCGTCGTGGTCAATTCACGAGAGAAAATCATCCTGTACTACAGGACACTGAATTTGGCTGGATCTTATCAGGCAAGATACCACCACTCTCTCTAAAGTCTACCAGCAAGAAAGTAATGTCTTGTGCGCGGCAATGAACTGCGCATACAGGTCGAACGATTTTGGCAACAAGAGGAAGTAAAGATGTCTCCCCCGCGTTCTAAGGAAGAAAGTCAGTACAAAGAACACTTTGTGAAGAACACCACTAGGGATAGCACCGGAAGATATGTTGTAAGACTGCCTATTAAACCACACCATGAGGAACTTGGGGAATCATTTAAATACGCCACTCTTTGTCTCAGATTGAACAGCGGTTACATCGCCAACCAGACGTGAAGGACTATGTTGAGTTCATGAGAGAATATGCTGATCTTCATCACTTGGAACTTGTGACAACGCAAACTAATAAGCCAACACATTACCTGCCGCATCATGCTGTAATTAAGCAGTCCAGCACTACCACTAAGGTCAGAGTCGTCTTCAACGCCTCTGCTAAAACTACTAGTAACTACTCACTGAACGATATCTTGATGGTTGGACCTACGGTGCAAGAAGACTTGTATTCTATCATCTTGAGATTTAGAACACACAAGTATGCCTTCACTGCAGATGTTACAAAAATATACAGGCAAATTCTAGTTCATCCTGATGACCAAAATCTGCAACGTATTGTATGGCGTTCATCTCCGAATGAACCTATCCAGATTTATAGACTTTCCACTGTAACTTATGGTACCTCAGCAGCGCCTTTTTTTAGCCACGAGATGCCTGGTACAACTGGCCAACGATGGTGCACTGCAATACCCAAGAGCGTCGGAGACATTACGAAGAGTCTTCTATGTTGATGATGTTCTCAGTGGAGCAGATACCATTGGAGATGCACTCAGTCTGCAACAAGAGCTGATCGAACTACTCAGTAGCGCAGGCTTTTCTCTTCGTAAATGGTGTGCTAATCATCCCATTCTTTTAGAGCACATACCTCTTGAGCACCAAGAATCACAACTGCCATGGAGTCTGGGTGACAAGGAAGAGGGTACCATTAAGGCCTTGGGGACTACTGTGGCATCCTTTAAAGGACATCTTCCAGTTTGTAGCTACCAGTCACACCCAGAAGACCACAACCTGGACAAAACGTAGTGTGTTATCCTGAATTTCATCCATTTTTGATCCTTTGGGACTCTTAGGTCCAGTAATAATAAAATGTAAAATTTTCTTGCAACACTTATGGCAGGCGAAAGTGGACTGGGATCAGAGTTTGCCTCCCGAGCTGTTAACTACTTGGAAACAGTTCCATGCATATTTGCCATCACTCAACGACATTCGAATCCCTCGAAGAGTGACGGGAGACGGAGAAATTAAACAATATGAGTTACACGGATTCTCTGATGCTTCAGAAAGGGCCTTTGGAGCATCTGTTTACCTACGGAGTATAGATGTCAAGGATAATGTAACAGTAGTGCTGTTAAGCTCCAAATCCAGAGTAGCACCACTGATACAGATTTCCCTCCCTAGACTTGAACTATGAGGTGCATTACTCCTTGTAAAATTAATGGATAAGGTTAAAACTGCACTTAACCTAAAAATTGAAGAAAACTACTATTGGACCGATTCTACTATAGTACTAACTTAGCTTGCAGGAGAGCCCGCATCTTGGAAAACGTTTGTTGGTAACCGAGTGTCTGAAATACAACAACTTTTATCTGTAGAACACTGGAACCATGTGACGTCTCAGGACAATCCGGCTGACATCATTTCGAGAGGGATTGAACCACATCTTCTCCAAGACAATCTGTTATGGTGGGCGGGACCATCCTGGCTCTACCGCCACCGTCAACCTGGCCTGTCAGCGACATGAAGAAAACTTCCGAACTCACTGATGTACCAGAGCAACGGAAACCAGCTGTTTGCTTACTTGTTGTCAGTCATTTCCTTGAAGATTTAGTCCAACGTTTTTCTTCTTGGTCACGGCTGGTGAGAGTCGTGGCCTTCATACTGAGATACATGAACAACCTCAGGCTTGCTGCTTCAAGGAGACAGGTGGGAAGTCTGACTAGTAGAACTTCAAGAGGCATCGCACAGGATTATTCGTACTGCCCAAGAACGAGAATAGGGTAAGGAGCTTCAAGATCTGCGACTTAGCAGACCGATCGCAAAGGACAACAAGTTGAAGTCTCTTCATCCCTTTGTAGATGCAAACCAGATGCTTAGGGCGGGCGGCAGATTGGAACAATCTCAAGCTCCGTACAGCCAGAAACATCCCATCATCCTACCACCTAATCCTCATGTGACCAGATTGTTAGTAATGTGCGAGCACATGCGACTTCTGCATGCTGGACCCCACCTTTTGCTTGCAACCATTAGACAACGACATTGGATACCTAATGGCAAGTCTGTCATTAGGCACATAACACACAAGTGTCTCCCTTGCTACAAGTTGAAGGCAAGTTCATCAACTCAACTCATGGGCCAGCTCCCACACCACAGGGTAGAACCCAACAGACCATTTTTGAACTGCGGTGTTGACTATGGGGGTCCACTTTACATTAAGCAAGGGACCTGTAAGAGCAAAACAAAGCTAAAATGTGATTGCTCTATTCATCTGCATAGCTACCAAGGCGATCCATCTTGTCTCTGACCTGTCTACTGATGCGTTCCTAGCTGCTCTGCGTAGATTTACATCGCGTCGGGGTATCTGCCAGAATATCTACAGCGACAATGGAAGTACATTCGTGGGAGCATGAAACGAGCTACGGGAGCTTCACACCCTTTTCAGATCTCAAGTACATCAGAGGAAGGTGGATGACTTCGCATCTGAATGTGGAATACAGTGGCATTTTATTCCACCACATGCCCATCATTTTGGTAGGCTGTGGAAGGCTGGCAAAAAGTCTACTAAGTCCCATTTGAAGAAGGTTTCATGAAATCTTGTACTGACTTTTGAAGAAATATCCACGTTGTTAGTCCAGATTGAGGCATGCCTGAATTCGAGACCAATAACTAAATTGTCTGATAGTCCTGATGACTATTCATTCCTGACTCCCGGTCACTTCCTGATTGGAGAACCTCTCACAACCATCCCTGAGCCAGATTTACTTGCAGTTTCAGGTTCTCATCTGTCCAGGTGGCAACTACTTCAGCGTTGCAGGCAGTACTTCTGGAAGCTGTGGTCAAGGGACTGTCTATGTCAACTCCAGCAGGGGACTAAGCGGTCAGCAGGAAAGGTCAACCTTCAACCCGGAACTCTAGTTCTTCTCAAGGAAGACAACTTGCCACCTCTCGTGTGGCAGACAGGGATCGTGGTAGATACGCACGCAGGTGCTGACGGCTTCGTGCGAGTTGCAACTATTCGCACTCCCAAGGGGACCTTCAAACGCCCACTTGCAAAACTTTGTGTCTTCCCAGAAGAGGCTGAAACTGTACATTGTGAAAAAGTGTAATGAGTAAAAAAGGAGTAATATTTTATGTGCTAAACCTTTCGTATTTTTTCATTTGACTTTTTCAGTGTGAGTGCTAATTCTTATTGTTCTTAATAATATTTATGTTTGTAATTTATATATAAATTAGGTGGCCGGTATGTTAAACGCCGTGTGTCTGTTTTTCCGTCAGAGGTCAGCACAGTCAGACTGCTACAGCCCCAGTGGAAGGAGGGACAGAGTCACGCGCCTCACCGGCGTCAGTTAGTTCCGAGACTTTGACTAGCGTGGGTAACGGTATTGTGTTTGGTGCGCTACATCAAGGACCACCGCGTCCTAATGCATATTGTGTACAGTGTAAATAGTTTTTGTGAATAAATTATGTAATGCACGTTATGTTGGCCTTCCCTTTGCACCTAATGATGAAGTACACATCCTGGACTGTGGGAAGAGCTAGGCCTCGTTCAACATGAGTAAACAACTCGAAAACGAGACCGAACAGTGGGATATGGGAGCATCATACCGAAAGATTGCGCAGTTTGTTGTAGTGCAATGACTGCAGAATGAGTAATGACGAGATGGACTTACGACAACAGTGTGGCACGAAGAGCAGGCACAAGTCCTTCCACAAGGACTACACGACGAGAAGATCGTAGGATTCGACGGCTGGCTCTGACGAACAGTCAAGTATGCCGCACATCCACTTATTGAGGTCAGTTTTGGAGGAACTATTGAAGAGCTACGTTTTGGATTCTCAAAGATATCCATAAAACTTGAGAGAAAATGGCAAAAATATTTATGTAAATTTGATGAAAGGAGCATGAAAAGTCGTTCTTCACGTGACAATGCATGGCTCTTAGTGTGATCAGTAGTTTCATTTTTTTTAGCGAAACTGATGACTGGGTTTTCCTTTTAACTGAGGAGTGAGGTGAAATGTTATGGCAATACAATTTCAGTAAAAACATCCAATGGGATTGGAAGGCGAAACCAATAACTACCACTGCACTGAGATTGACTTCTTGTCGGACACAGTGCAAATATGGAGTCGGTGGATGGAAGAGGGTTGAACTCACCGACGTGAAGGATTCAAACAGCGCTGTCCCACCACCCAACGAAAAGATAGGCGTCTTGTGAAAACGGCCAAATCACAATCACTTGCTCAAGAATTCGGGTGGGTTGCATAGCAACGTCTCCGCACACATCAGGGCAGTCAGTGGTTCATAGACCTCTGCGACCGCAAGGAGGGATGAATAGCTTGACATTGTCCTCATGAGAACCTCTTCTTTCTACCGCATTACGACGTATCTTCCACTACTACGACGACAGACCAAGAGCCATGTACAGACGTGCCAAGTCTCCCGATTTGAGCGGGAGACTCCCGATTTTGCATCGTTCCTAACGATCTCCCGATCGCCGGGTCCGATCTCCCGATTTTCAGAGCAATATCCGTAATTTTCGTATTATTTTAAACTCCCGCGTATTTCCTCGTTCTATCGATATATGGCTGAGTATGGCTGGTCGATAGTAGTTCTAATAATGATACCAGATGGCAGTACGGGGCACGGTGGCTAGTCATGTGCTGCTCTTTGATCTATAATACAGTCATTCTCTTTTTGCAAGCGAGTCAAGCGAGTAACATTCTCTTTGGAGTAACCTAACCTCAGAAGTAGCACACCATAGTTGTTTTACCCGTAGAAGTGCTCGTGTTGTGACTTAATATTTGTTTTGGCCAAAATGTCTAAAAAGAAATATGATGCAGTGTTTAAAAGTGCTTATAGGGAAGAGTTTCCGTGTTTGAGTGAATCCAGAAAGGGACCAACGTTCACATTCTGTACTATATGTAGGTGTGAATTTTCAGTTGCACATGGCGGAAAATGCGATATACTCAAGCATATGCAAACGAAAAAACATAAGGAGAGTGTCCAGTGTGTAGAAAGAAACCAGAAACTGAACTTTTCATGTAAAAACCAAAATGTAAATCCTGTGACGAATGCCGAGGCGTTATTTACGTCATTTATAGTAGAACATAACCTGCCTGTAAATTGTGCCGATCACGCCGGGCCTTTGTTTCGCAAAATGTTTCCTGATTCGGAAATCGCTAAACGATATGGGTGTGCTAGAACGAAAACAGCGGCTATCATTACAGAAATGTGCATGGAAGAAAGGAAGAAAATTGTATCACATTTGCAGGTGAATGCATTTTCTGTTGCTACTGATGGTAGCATAAAAGTGACTTGAAGATATATCCCATTGTTGTAACATTTTTTAGGCCTGAACTCAATGAAATTCAGAGTTGTCTACTCTCTGTGCCTAATTTAGAAGGGGATGCTACTGGAGCTAACATTGCCAATCTTTTGCTCTCAACTTTTCGGGAATTCTGCATTCCATTAAAAAACTGCCTAGCCCTTGGTGCTAATAATGCTCCAGTAATGGTAGGATTAAAGAATGGTGTGGCAGGATGTTTGAAACGGGAAAATAGTAACATAATCATCGTAGGCTGCTCTTATCACCTAATTAATCTTGCTGCCGAGAAGGGTGCGGCGTGCTTGCCCGTAAATGTAGATGAAAGTATAATTGATATATTTTGTTATCTGGAAAGGAGTGCAAAGAGGAAAGAAAAGTTCAGAGAATTTCAGACTTTACACAACACTGAGATCAGGAAAATTCTGAAGCATGAGCCTACTCGATGGTTATCACTAAGAAGGTGTTTAGATAGGATTTTGCTTCAGTGGGACCCTTTGGTTACATTATTCAGGAGCGAAATTGTGAGTAAGGATTCTCAGATGGGAACTTTGAAGACTTACAAAATTCCTAAGCGCAGTTTAAGTGCAGATGTGTCTTGTTTGTCTGAAAACATTAAGGAATGTCATAACATTTCACCTCACTCCTCAGTTAAAAGGAAAACCCAGTCATCAGTTTCACTAAAAAAATGAAACTACTGATCACACTAAGAGCCATGCATTGTCACGTGAAGAACGACTTTTCATATTCCTTTCATCAAATTTACATAAATCTTTTTTGCCATTTTCTCTCAAGTTTTATGGATATCTTTGAGAATCCAAACGTAGCTCTTCAGTCAAGTATGCCGCACATCCACTTATTGAGGTCAGTTTTGGAGGAACTATTGAAGAATGTGATGGCAAGGTTTGTGAAACCAGACGTTATTAAAAGATCCTCCTCTCTCCTTGATGTAGATTATCATACTCCAGCAAATCAAAAGGATGATTGTGATTTGATGATAGGGAACTCTGCGTTTGTTTTAGTGAACACCTTGAAGTCTGAGGAAAAGTGCGTATTCTTTAAGTCTGTTAGAAAGTGTTTCTCTTCATCGTGTGACTACATGGTTCACAAATTTCCATTCAAAGATGAAGTTTTAATTAATGCAGAAGTTGCAAATATTTCCGCTATAAGTAAGGCATCATTTTCTAGCCTTAGGTTTTTCATTAACAAGTGTCCGAACATTTTGACTAGTGAAACGGAACATTTGGATAAAGAAACTGATATTCTGCACTCCCAGTTCTGTAACTTTCAGCTCGAAGAAACAGACCTGGCAAAAGGAAGAATTGATGCTCAATGGGCATTGGTAGGTCATATGAAATCAGCTGATGGTGTACTTAAATATGACAGACTCTCTAAGGTGATGCTTGCTATTTTATCAATTCCACATAGCAATGCAGAATGTGAAAGGATTTTTAGCAGAGACACAAAGACAAAAACACAGTTCAGATCCTTGCTGTCTGAACAAACTTTGGAGAAACTTTTAACCTTGAAATCAGTTCAGCAAGGCAAGTGCTTTGAGCAAAAATTTAGTTTCGAGTTTCTGAAGAGGGCTAAGTCAGCTACTGGTGTGTTGAACAACAATTAGTCATAATGTGAGTGATCACCCTGTTGAAGGATGAGAAGTCACATGTTTCTACAGTTCAGGTATGTCCAGTATTTAGTATTCACATGTAAATGACGAAAAAAATATATATGGGCAAATAGAATTGTTAATGTATTGAATTATATTGAATTTGTACATGTTTTGCCATCAGTGATGTGTCGTAATACGTCGCGATTCGCTGCGAACTTTCTCCTGATTTTTCACATTTGAAAGTTGGCATGTCTGCATGTATTACGCATCGCTATACCGTATTTGGCTATACTAATCCGATCCTTGGCCAGCCCTATTATACGTGAGATTGTGTGCTGCTGCCTCTGTAGATCATTGACAGAGTATTGGTCTCCGGATAGCGGAACTCGCCAGAGGTAATCTGATTTTTGAAGGACGGAAATTCCGGCTCCATGGCTAAATGGTTAGCGTGCTGGCGTTTGGTCACAGGGTCGGAAATTTTAACCATCATTGGTTAATTTCCCTGACACGGGGGCTGGGTGTATGTGTTGTCTTCATCATCATTTCATCCTCATCACAACGCGCTGGTCGCCTAAGGGTGTCATATCAAAAGACCTGCACTTGACGAACCGAACCCGTCCTGGAATTTCTCTCTTGGATGTCTTTAACTGAGTTGTAATGAATTTTGTCGGATAACGACCAAATGTGTCACAAGAGATCTTTTACATGCCGACATCGTATGACGTAGTGTCCAATGGATTTCTTTTCGTCCTTGAAATGAAATGGCGTATGGCTTTTAGTGTCGGGAAATCCCCCCGTGCCAGGGAAATTAACCAATGATGGTTGAAATTTCCGACCCTGTGACCAAAGGCCAGCACGCTAACCATTTAGCCATGGAGCCGGACTTTCCGTCCTTCAAAAATCCGAATACCTCTGGCGGGTTCCGCTATCCGGAGACCAATACTCCGTCACTGATCTACAGAAGCAGCAGCACACAATCTCACGTATAACAGAATCGGATTAGTATAGCCAAATACCAGTGGCGTATGCTGGGAACAAGTCGTGGGCTACCACTAGACTTAGGTTACCGCTTTTCGATAGTTTGTTTAGTAAATGTCAAGCCCTAAGCAGTCTGAACTACAGCTAAGTAATAGCCAACGGAGTAGTTTTTTTTTTACAATTGGCTTTACGTAGCACTGACACAGATATGTTTTATGGCGACGATGGGATAGGAAAGGCCTAGAAGTGGGAAGGAAGTAGCCGTGACCTTCATTAAGATACAGGCCCAACATTTTCCTGGTGTGAAAATCAGAAACCACATCGGAAACTTACATCCGATGTCAATAGGACGATTGATCTTTAGTGAAAATATAATTCGCCGTCAACAAGTTCTGGACATTAAACCTTCTGGTAAGAATAGACTTCGTATCGAGACTTTGTCCGGAATAGCAGCAAACAAGCTAGTTGAATCAAACCTTTTGAAGGAAAAACGCCTTGATGTCTATATTCCAAGTTGTGTTGTGCACAGGCTAGGGATTATCAGAAATATAGACATGACATTTAGTGAAAATGAAATTCTAAAGGAAATTCAGAGTGCTGTTCCCATTTCCCAAGTGAAACGATTTACAAAGAAGCTTCCCAACGGAGACACGCAACCAATTCCAGTTTGCCTCATAACATTTCGTACCCTACGCGTACCTCAACATTTTTATTTCCTAGGAACACGATGCGAAGTTCAACCTTACATCTTTCCAGTAATGAAATGTCACCGATGTTTAAGATATAACCATTCATTAGCTCAATGCAGAGGACAATAACGCTGCAGTAGGTGTGCGGGACCCCATGACGTAAGAACTTGTACTGACACTGCACCAGCAACAAGCATGTATTGCCACGGTCCGCACTTAGCCACAGATAGGGAGTGTCCCGAGTACAAGAAATGGTCTGAAATCAAATACCTTATGGCTCAGAATAATGTATCTCAAGAAGTAGCAATCAATATGTGCCATAACAGAAATAATTCTTCTGCTGTAATCGCCCCGTCTTTCAATTGGCAAAGCAGGGAAGAATTCACTCCTCTCTCACAATGAGCGGTCCCATCTCAAGCTGTCTTTCAGCCACATCTACCACGCACAGATATCTCGCCGGCTAACATGCAGCCCCGGCATCCAAAACAGGTTTCTCAGCAAGTAAACAATCTGACCAACTCGCCGTTAATCTCACAGCACCATCAACAACAAATAATGCCTCCTCAAAGACAACAAACGCCGGTGAGAGTGCATTCTCGCACACCACAGCAATTGCACCGGCTCTAGAGACTTCCTCCCTCCCGAATTATCCATCGATTCAACAACGTCAGTATATTCCCCCACATTTGCCTGTAACACCAATTTCCCACAATCTCTATCCCCCCTCCCAACCACATAACATCATGACAGTCGCCTCCCAAAATTATGAGCATCTGATCGGAAAGATATGTAACCTTATCGTGCTCCTTATTACACAAGCTCAATCTACAACGCCCGAGGCCTTTAACCCGGCTATAGTACGTAACATGATCGCAAGTATATTTACTTCAGATAATGAATAAAATACTCCAATGGAGCGCACGATCCGTATTTGCGAATAAAGAGATCTTACAGAGAGTTTTATACACTGAAGGTATTGATTTAGCAACCTTGAGTGAAATTTGGCTTAAGAACGATTCTAATCTAACCATTTCTGGCTATAATGCCATCCGACTGGACCGAGAAGACGGTTATGAAGGGGTAGCAATATTAATAAAGAATACAATTTCATGCGTAGAAACAGTTATTGATCACTCGCAGATTGCAAGTTTTCAGGCCGCTGTCGCAAGAGTTCGTATTAACAACCAAGATATTACATTGGTCTCCTTATATAGCCCACCACGAATAAAAATTCAATTTCAAGAATGGTATCGGCTTACGCAACCTTTACTCTTTTGTGATGATTATAACGCACATAGCACAACATGGGGTTGCGAGATAAATGATACCTATGGCGAGGCTGTCTTACAAATAGTAGACGAAGTTCAATTTATTTGTGTTAAACGATGGATCGGCTACCCTGTTATCAGTACCGGGACAACGTCCCTCCGCTGTCGACCTAACCATTTGTTTTTCTAATATCTCATCTAATTTTCATTGGAAAATCTTACCGTATTCAATGGGTTCTAATCATTATGCTGTCATCATTTCGTCCTTCAACGGTCAAAACCACTGTTAAATGGAACGTTCAAAACGCTGACTGGGTCAAATACAGAAGGGTGATAGACGCAATTATACACTCTGTGTTACATCAAAAAACCACGCTTGATAAATACAACGCCTTCGTACACACCATTAATTTAGCTGCCGCCATATCCATTCCTGAACGTAAACAAACCAACATCTCAAAAAGATTCCCTACTCCATGGTGGAATTCCGAATGCAGTCGACAGATAGCGAAGAGAAATCAGGCCCTCAGCAAGTTAAAACGAGCAACTACAATGGAAAATTTCCTCAGTTACAAGAATATAGATGCGGCACTCAAACGCTTTCTGAAAAGGGTAAAGAAGAATAGCTGGATATCTTATTGTGAAAAAATGCCCTATCGCAAATATGGTCGATGGTTAACAAAATGAAGAAAAAAACGCCAAACCCTAAAGTACTTAAATGTTGGACAGAAGAGTTTTCAGATCTTATTGCTCCATCTACGACCTCGCTTCCTCCAAAACAACGTCTACAGTTGGAATTTTCCCGACCTACGCAAGATATTAATACATCACCTTTCACGTTACATGAACTAGAACAAGTTTTAAAAACTACTGCTAACTCTGCGCCTGGATATGACCATATACATTATTGCATGCTTTCTAACTTATCTCGAAATGTCAAGGAAATATTGCTAATACTTTTCACACATACTTGGAATGAAAACAGTTTTCACGACGACTGGACGACGCAGATTATTGTCCCAGTTTTAAAACAAGGTAAAGATCCGAACGGTGCTTCTTCTTACAGACCCATCGCTCAATCTTCATGCACAGCTAAAACTTTTGAACGGCTGTTGAAACTTAGACTGGAGTGGTGGTTAGAGTTTCACAATTTATTGCCTCGCTCTCAATATAGGTTCCGGAAAGGTCTATCTACTTACGACCATCTTAGCATTCTGACTACGGATATCGAACATACATTTCTAAACCATGGTTACCTTACCGCCATATTCCTCGATATATCTGGGGCATACGACAGCGTTATTATACAAGTAATTTCTGAAAAGCTACAAGACCTAGGTCTTCCCGAAATATACGTGCGAGGTATGTATAATTTATTTTTCTGTCGGACAATCTATATTCGAACACAAGATAACACCTTGTATGGGCCCAGACTGGTAACAAAAGGACTCCCTCAGGGTACTATATTGAATCCTTTACTGTATACCATCTACACTGCAGATCTCGATCACATGTTTAAACAAACAGTCAGAGTTCTTCAGTATGCAGATGACGTCTGTATCTACGCATCATCTCAGTCTCTTTGGTTAACATGGTTATGGCTAGATGACTCTACAAGGAAACTCTACACCTGGACATTTCAAACAGGTCTTAATTTATCTCCAACAAAATCCTCTATTATTGTCTTCACTCGAAAGAAACTCCACTCATTATCACCATCTGTACATCTTGGGCCATATTCCTTCCTCTTACGGACTTCAGCCAAGCTACTAGGCTTATACCTCAATAGTAAACTTACATGGAGAACCCACGTCGAGTACCTGGCAACTAAAGTGGGCCGAACGTTAAACATTATGAGAGCATTATGTCGAGTATGGTGGGGAGCTGACCCATCTGTTCTACTACTATTATATAGATCGTTAATACGATCTGTACTAGATTATGGTTGCATTATTTTCGGCAACGTACCACAGTATTTTCCTCGAAAACTAGATGTCCTACAGTTCCGCTCACTCAGAATATGTCTCGGAGCCATGAATACAAGTCCTACTAACGCACTTCTGATAGAGGCTAAAGAAATGCCGCTTCAGATAAGACGAGATCTGCTTGCCAAGCTACATCGCTTCCAGTATTTCGACTGAGGTATGAACTTTCAGTATTTCAACCATCCACATTTCATCTTCCAGATTTTATAATCTGCAATACCAATATCAACGGAAAAGTAACATATTTCATCAATGCATATTGGGGCTGTTGTACTCAAATATACACAGATGGGTCTAAGACCGAAGAAGGAGTCGGTTATGCGTACTACTGCCCTGCACTCAAAACTTGCAAAATGTTCTCTCTTCCTAAAGAAGCTTCAATATTCACCGCTGAAATACTTGCCATTAACTCAGCCATCACGTACAGCGTCCAGCACTTCAGCAGAATATTAATTCTCTCGGACTCCAAGAGTGCACTTCAAAAACTAGAACAACCATGCAGGAACACGAGTTCGAATAAATACATCATGGGCATCCTAAGTAGTATATACCAAGCTAAGGAAAACGGAAAAGTGGATCAAAGGCCACACTGAAAATATACACAATGAGACAGTAGACCAACTGGCAAAGCAGAGCATTACAGAAGGCCAGTTCCAAGCACAAACCTTACCATACACGGACTTCCAAAGCCGCATCGAGGAACAGGCTTACAAAGAATGGTCAAATTACTACAACTCAACTCATCAAAGGCAAGCATTACGCCGCTATCCAGAGACACATCCCACAGAAACCATGGTTCAGTCTACTATCTCTAACTCGCCGCCATATCACATCAATTATCAGAATGACACTTGGACATTCATCTTACCCAGTCATCTGTTCAGACTCTAAGTTATAGACTCCCCGAATTGTCCCTCTGACCCCAATCAAAGAGCAGACCTCAACCATACAATTTTAGGATGCACTAGATACAAACCACAAGTAACCAATTTATATCAAACGCTTATACAACTCTAAGTGACATTCCCACTTCCGTTTTGTCGTTGTTCAGCAGCTATGACATCCGTATATATCAAGCAATAGCCAAATTTTTAAGTGAAGCCAATTTAACATTGTGATAAGTTTGTTCTATAGTCTGTACTTAAACTGTTCTCATCCAACCAAAGTTCCTGTACCGTGGCTTTCTATCACCAATTAATCACAATACCATGAAAGGTCCCATGTTGTAAAGATGTTGCTCTTTGACCTTCCTGTTTTCCAAATATACAGAGCTGGCAGCATGGTCTTACGGACGAAATGCCAGAATGTTAATAATTAAAAACGGTTGCCTCCTGAAGTATTCGGACATGTAACACAAGAGAAACAAACGAGTGTTGTCGTCAGTCACGTGTTTCAGAACCGTATCGAACCTCAGGAGTGGTAGCAGGTGAAATCAGCAGCGGAAACAAAGAAACATAGAATGGGTCGCAAAAGTAAGGAAACGACATAGGATGAAATAAAATTGATTACAAGACTGCATAATCAATTGAAATCATTAAATGAGATAAGCCTCATTGTCCAACTGTTTACGATGTAATAGATAAATTCGGCAGGGACACATTCATCCAAAACAACCAAGAACGGGACGACTGCAAATCCTCACACAATACGATGAGCGTGTTATCCACCTGTCTATCAAGAAACACCCCTGCCGCAGTCCTGCGAAGATTGCAGCTGAACTACAGAACATCGGTGTCAATTTCTGCGAGCACAGTCTAGACGTGTTTGTAATCGTGAAGGGTATGCTGGTCGGAGTCCGGACATTTCTTACCTCGGATATTCCGTACAACTTGATTTTTGAGGACATTTCGTACCACTGGGTCGTTATCTACCTGCGAACGGTTTTCCCCGTAATCCCCAAATATTTGCGCGAGGACAATCCGTACCGCTTAATGTCAGATTCGAATTACATTTCCACGCCAGCGGGCGTAATGAGCCTGACAGACACACTTTAGAAGTCAGAAACAAAAAAGCAAATTGCATTTTCTGAAGAAAACTTCTATATGATTTTAATAATTACCTTTAGACACTCATGTTTACGTAAATAAAAAGCTGTAAGGTGCTAGCCGACAAATATGCAACCGAATAAACTGTTGTTCTTGTAGTATTTCCTCACAACGGGAATAAACACTGAAACAAAACAATACAATAGAAATGTACATCGTGATCGGGCGCAGTATGCCTGACGAGCATAGGGGATGGATACTATTACTATTACTATTATTGTGAATATTTATAAATAAACTACTGCATTATTGCATTATCAAGTAAGTAAAATAAAAGATTCTGATGAACTGGCCGATATGGGCTTAACGGTCACATGGAAAAAGAAAGTACTGAAAGGTGGAAGTAGCTAGGTCCCCGCGAATGACGAATACGAGATGAGAATTAACACGTATGCCAATCATATCAGTTGCGCCCGACGAAAGGTTAACATCAGTAGTGTCACACCGTGCGGAGGCTTCTGCTCCAGTAGTGGACAATGGATATACAAATGAATACATTCACCAGGATATCGGTTTTATTGTACTTCGCAATACTGCCCACTCTTTCAAGTGGTACGGAACGTCCTCTCCTAAATATTTTAAAGTCATTAGCTGACACTGCTCAGGTAGGGGCCTAATCAGCCGGTTAAGTCGTAAGAAATGTCCGTGGTACGAAATGTCCTAGAACCATGCTGGTAGAGTCGATCGGAAGAAGCTCTGGGTGAATGAAACGAACACGAAAAAGTTATTGGAATTTTGCTTTGAAATATCAAGATAAGACTGAAGAAGTTTGAGAAAATGTGATATGGACTGATGAGAGCAAATTCAACGTATTTGCTTCGGGTGGAAAGGCGAAGGTATGGAACAAACATGGACGTGTTCGGGGCTGCATGAGCGCACTGGGTGTGGGAAAGCTGGCGCATTATTGATGATGATGAGGACGCTCAGAAAATACCTGAACTTCCTACAAGAACGGTCAGCCCGTGCAGGAAAAATGGGGACGACTAGATCTGTATGCAAGATGATGACCCGAAGCATACCGCTTATAACCGAGCAAGTGGTCGTGCGGTGTGGGTCACGTAGCTTGGGTTCGAACCCCACTGTCGGCAGCCCTGAAGAAGCTTTACCGTGGTTTCCCATTTTCACACCAGCAAATGTACCTTAATTAGTGCCACGGATGCTTCCTGCCCACTCTTAGCCCTTTCCTATCCCATAATCGCCATAAGACCTATCTCTGTCGGTGCGACGTAAAGTAGATGTTAAGAAAACGCTTATAACGTCAAACTTTGGCTATCGTATAACACTCCCAAACGCCTGCACACTCTACCCCAATCCCCCTTGAGCATAACTGGGACATTTTGAATATGATCTCAAACATGCTTTGCTGGCTGAATGGGAACGAATACCTGCGAAAGTACCTGCGCATTACGTGACTAAAAGACCGAGCGAGTTAGCTGTGCGGTTAGGGCCGCACAGCTATGAGCTTGCATTCGGGAGATAGTGGGTTCGAACCCCACTGTCGGCAGCCCTGAAGATGGGTTTCCGTGGTTTCACATATTCACACCAGACAAATGCTGGACCTGTACCTTAATTAAGGCCACGGTCGCTTCCTTCACACTCCTAGCCCTTTCCTATCCCATCGTCGCCATAAGTCCAATCTCTGCGTCGGTGCGACGTAAAACAGATTGTAAAAATGATTGCAGACTAAAAGCGATAATCAAAGCTTAAGGATATCCAGGAAAGTGCTGAAATAAGTGTTGTAGGGTAAATTGTCTTTTTTTAAAGACTGGAACACTCGGTGCCCGAATAATTTTGATGCGTGAGACAGGAACATTTATTTATTTATTTATTTATTTATTTATTTATTTATTTATTTATTTATTTATTTATTTATTTATTTATTTATTTATTTATTTATTTACCTGTTCTTTCTAATGTTGTTTATAATTTCCTTATTTTCGTCAGCGCTTCACGAAAGTATAAGTGCCCGGTATTTTGTATGATTGCGTATTCAAGCTTACGTATAATGTCACTCCACGAGTAAAGGACGTAAGAGCTTGCGGTGTTTCAGTCGGTTACGTCTCAAAACTCCCGAGTTTCGAAACTCACGGGCTAAAATTAGTAACAAATAGCTCCGTGGCTCAGACGGCAGTGCGTCAGCCTCTCACCGCTGGATGTCGTGGTTCAAATCCCGGTCACTCCATGTGAGATTTGTGCTGGACAAAGCGGAGGCGGGACAGGTTTTTCTCCGGGTACTCCGGTTTTCCCTGTCATCTCTCATTCCAACAACACTCTCCATTCTCATTTCTTAGCATCTATCAGTCATTAATAAATCACTTTGGGAATGGCGACCCCATCGTACTAATAGCCTATATCTGCTTCATTCATTCCATCCCTGACCCGGTCAGTGACTGGAAAACAGATTGTAGGTTTTCATTTTCAGTATCAAAACTCACGACTGCAAACTGGTAGCTAAAGTAAACATTCTAATGAGTCTCAAAATTCACGACTCCGGACAGCAGATGCTTGCGATGACCGCAGGAGGGATGAGGTGCCCGGTGACTCACGCTTCCCTTACGACAGGCAGGGGATACTGTGGATGTTATTCTGCCACCCCAACCCACAGGGGAAAAATAATGGCTGGTGAATGAAAGAGACTGGATGTATTATTATTATTATTATTATTATTATTATTATTATTATTATTATTATATTTTGCTGTTGTATTAAAGCTAATATAATGCATTTTTTACCTTTCACATAAATTTATAATAATGACATGTGGCCTCCGGGGAGGTCTGGTGCAGGTCTTTAGAGTTGACGCCGTATAGGTAACCTGCACATCTGTGAGGATGAGGCCCTACATAGAATGAAGTCTAATACTGAAGACGGCACGAACACCCAGTCCCCGAGCCATGTGAATTAACTAATGAAAGTAAAAAATCTCCGACCCGACCGGCAATCGAACCCGGAACCCTCTAGACCCCTTGGAGCAAAGGCCAGCTTGCTAACACTTTATGCATGCAGCCGGACGACATAAAATTAAAGTAGGTATATTGCCCGCTGCTAGTTAAAAGAAATCGTCACTTGGTAGTACTGGGGCTTAGTTCCATTATGCGGCCAGAAGGAGGCATTTACTTGAATAAGGAATTTTATTTAGAGATATAAAAGATCGGCCTCCGTGGCTCAGGCGGCAGCGCGCCGACCTCTCACCGCTGAGTTCCGTGGTTCAAATCCTGGTCACTCCATGTGAGATTTGTGCTGGACAAAGCGGAGGCGGGACAGGTTTTTCTCCGGGTACTCCGGTTTTCCCTGTCATCTTTCATTCCAGCAACACTCTCCAATAACATGTCATTTCATCTGTCAGTCATTAATCACTGCCCCAGAGAAGTGCGACAGGCTTCGGCAGCGGGTACAATTCCTATCCTCGCCGCTAGATGGGGGCTCCATTCATTCCATTCCTGACCCGCTCGAATGACTGGAAACAAGCTGTGGATTTTTCTTTTTCATAGTGGTCTTAACGATAAATACGACCTAATTAAAGTCATATAGAATTACATTTTCGATCATTTATGTCTTATATATTTTTACCGTACTACCAGCTATGAAAACGGAGATATTAATGAATTTCGATTTGTGTTGCTAAGTCCATATCAACGCCGAACCATGAGAAAATGGATGAACTGAATTTAATTAAAATCGGTATGCAAAGTCTGGGAATAAGTTACTCAGAATTTTAAAAAGAATGGTATTTCTGTATCGGTCGTGTCTACATTAACAAGGAAATTCACTTTTTAATTTAAATTACTATAGTCTAGGCCGTAAATGATTTATATTCACACTGGATGAAATTGGAGTTTAGATGCCTATTTAAAAAAAAATACCTATGTTATTGGTCCTATCGAAAAGTATCACGTAAGGATCCTATCGAAAAGTATCACATAAGGAAAGGGAATGTATGTTCCAGTCATTGATGTCTTGTACATTTTTACCGTACGGATTATGATAATAGAATTTGTTGCTTAGTCCACATCAAAGCCGAGCATTGCTAACATGTAAGTATTGTTTAATTGTGTTAACTGGCGATGGTTTTTGTCATGATTGTCGTAAGGTGTAAAATCGCGTATCCATCGGCCCGTATCGAGAAGGAAAATTGTGAAGATGATTGTAAAAAATGTGAAAGAATTCGTAAAGGAACGATCGTTTGAAGAATAAGACAGGATGGAGTCGCGAAAGAAGGAATGACTGCCTTTACATATTACATTAGATGCTCTGATATCCCAGAATCGAAGAAACCTAAACGTAATGAAATGGCGCACATTACGCTGACCACTGTTGTGATTAACGGCATGCCTGAATATTGGCAGAAAGTAGCTGGGGAGTTAGATAACTTTGCACATTCTATATGATTGTACGGATACTACAGCTATAACTATTTTCTTTCTTTCTTTCTTTCTTTTTAACGTTGCGCAAGCAGAGATAGTAGGTTTTCGACGAGAGCTTTCCGTAGATGCAACGATGCAGCAATAAAAATCGCTATTATCGATGACTCGTATATACACTGACTTAGCAAATGTCATGGGATAGTCACCTAATAGCGTGTGGGGCCTCCTCTGACCCTGCGAACTGCAGTGAGACGTCGTGGAAGTGAGTCGACAAGTCCCTGGTAGTCCTCTGGACGCAGCTGACACCAAATCGTTTGCAGAGCGGCCGCCAATGCTGGTCTGTTCGTGGGTGCAGGATCCATGGCACAGAGCCTGCGTTCCAGCACATCCCAATATGCTGGATAGGGTTCATATCGGGGCTCCTGGGTGGCCACGGCAGTCATTGGACCTCCGCTGCATGTTCCTGGAACCATTCCCGGGCGACGTGGGAGCGATGTGGCGGCGCGTTATCATCTTGAAACACCGCAGAACCGTCTGGGCGCTGGAAGGCCAAAAATGGGTGGAGATGGTCTCCGAGCAGCTCAATATACCGCGTACCATTCAAAGTCTCTTCCAGAACAACTAGGGGGTCCATTCCATACCAGGAAAATGCACCCCAGACCATAACAGACACACCAGCGCCCTGGACCACACCTTCGAAGCAGCCGGGATCCATTGCTTCATGTGGTCTGCGCCATACACTGTGCCTCCCATCGGCATGGTGCACTTGTTATCGTGATTCGTCCGACCATATCACGTACGCCATTGTTCCAGTGTCCATCCCTGGTGACTGGCAACAAATGCGCGTCGTTGTGCCCGATGACGTTGGGTTAACAGTGGCACCCGTGTGCGGCGCCGGCTCCCATACCCCCATAGAACTCATGTTCCTACGGATTGTCCACTGGAAGACGTGTCTAGCACGGCCTGTGTTGAATTGAGCCGTGATTTGTTGCACGGTTGCCCGTCTGTCACTATTGCCAATCCGTCTCAGATATCGCCGGTCACGGTCATCGAGGATGGCTGGACGGCCGGTCGTTCGTCTGTTGTGGACGGTGACACCCGCATTCAACCATTCACGATACACCCTGGACACGGTTGATCGTGTGAAGCCGAATTACCGCATCATTTCCGAAATCGCATTTCCCATCCGTCGGGCACCGACCATCATACCCCGTTCGAACGATGTCAGCTCACGACGACGTTCCATGATACACCTGTCACATGCACAGCCACTGCTCACAAGGTCTCCTATACAACTGCCTCTGGCACAGGAGACGTGTGGTGTGCAGACAACACACCTGCGCATCAGTGCTCCGCTATCCCATGACATTTGTTCAGTTAGTGTATTTTCACTAAACACACATATAAAATATATGTACATTTCTCCGCTACGGTAAAAATGTACAAGACATCAATGACTGGAACGTATATTCCATTTCCTTATGTGATACTTTTCGATAGGACCAATAACATAGGTATTGTTTTTAAATAGGCATCTTCCTCTAAACTGCAATTTCATCCAGTGTGAATATAAATCATTTATGGCCTAGACTGTAGTAATTTAAATTAAAAAGTGAATTTCCTTGTTAATGTAGACATAAAATGCAGACTAGCACAAGCAAAGAAGAGCTTTCTTAAGAAAAGAAATTTGCTCACTTCAAACATTGATATCGGAATTAGAAAGATGTTTTTGAAGACTTTCGTGTGGAGCGTGGCATTGTATGGAAGTGAAACATGGACGATAACTAGCTCAGAAAGAAAGAGAATAGAAGCTTTTGAAATGTGGTGTTACAGAAGAATGCTGAAGGTGAGATGGATAGATCGAATCACGAATGAAGAGATACTGAATCGAATTGGTGAGAGGAGATCGACTTGGCTAAATTTGACGAGAAGAAGAGATAGAATGATGGGACACATCTTAAGACACCCAGGACTTGTTCAGTTGGTTTTTGAAGGAAGTGTAGGTGGTAAGAACGGTAGGGGTAGACCAAGGTATGAATATGACAAACAGATTAGAGTAGGTGTAGGATGCAATAGTTACGTAGAAATGAAAAGGTTAGCACAGGATAGGGTGGCATGGGGGGCTGCATCAAACCAGTCTATGGACTGATGACTCAACACACACAATGTAGACACGACCGATGCAGAAATACCATTCTTTTTAAAATTCCGAGTAACTTATTCTCAGACTTCGCATACCGATTTTAATTAAATTCAGTTCATCCATTTTCTCGTGGTTCGGCGTTGATATGGACTTAGCAACACAAATCGAAATTCATTAATATCTCCGTTTTTATAGCTGGTAGTACGGTAAAAATATATAAGACATAAATGATCGAAAATGTAATTCTATATGACTTTAATTAGGTAGTACTAGCTGATGTACCCGTGCTTCGCTACGGGATTCTCAGAAAGACTGACTTTGTGGTTTTCCTAACTGAAATCAACATAGGTCATTACAAAAACGTAAGTAGAAATGTAGCGATTAAAATCAATGCTATAATATAAAATATTCGATCAAATGGAAAGCCGCACGTTTTATCACTTTTAACGAACAGTGTTGCGGTTAGATTGCGGTGCCAATCTAATAGTCCAAAGTTCCAGAGCTGGGATGACCAGGCCGCAGATTGCCATGAACACTCATCTGCCATTATTCCGCTAATTATGCACACTGTTCATTCCAATCAGTGCCTCAGAGTAGGGATTGAATAGCCCGGATGCTATGACGATCCAGTGTGTTACGTACCAGTAGTATCAGAAAATTTATAAACCAGGGGAATGGTATGCTAAAAAAGAAAGTTATCTAACTCCCCAGCTGCTTCCCATCAATATTCAGGCAGGGTGTTACACTCTGTACGACTGGGCGAGTTGACCGTGTGGTTAGCGGTGCGCAGCTGTGAGCTTGCATCCGAGAGATAGTGGATTCGAACCCCACTGTCGGCAGCGCTGAAGATGGTATTCCGTGGTTTCCCACTTTCACACCAGTCAAATGCTGGTCCTGTACCTTAATTAAGGCCTAAGGCACTCCTAGCCCTTTTCTATCCCATCGTCGCCATAAAACCTATCTATGTCGGTGCAACGTAAATCAAATAAAAATACTTTGTACACAGCAGTAATCTTATCTACCGGAGATGAGGGGCAACAGAAGGCAAAGCACATCAGGACAAACAATGGTCAGTGTAACGTTATTGTTGATCAATGTTATGAGCTTTCTATATTGTAGGCCTACACATTTAGTTTTCTTTCGACTCTGGGATTTGTAAAATATTTTATGCCGTAAACTGTAGTTTCCTATTCTCCGACTATACATACCGATTTTCATTAAATACTGTTTACCCATTTTCTCGTTACTCGGCGCTGATATGGACTTAGTAACAAAAATCCAAATTCATGAATATCTTTGTGATCATAGCCATTACGGTAACAATGTATAAGACATGAATAATAGGAAATCTAATACTATACAACCTTAGTTATGTAGCATTCATCGATTACACCTCTAATAAGAATTATTTGAGAATTACATTTTAGGCCTTCCCCTAAACTACCATTTCACTCAGCGTGAATAAAATAATTTACAGCTTAGACTATAGCGACTTATTTCCTGACTTTGCATACCGATTTTCATCAAGATAGGACTTACTAATGACAATATTTGAGAATTAATTTTTAGGCCTTCCCCTAAACTACCATTTTTCTCAGCGTGAATACCATTATTGACAGCCTAGATTGTAGCAATTTATTCCCCAACTTTGCATACCCATTTTCTTTAAAATACGACCACTAATAACATAAATAGTTGAGAATTCAATTTTAGGCCTTCCCCTAAACTACCATTTCACTCAGCGTGAGTAAAATGATTTATAGCCTAGATTGTAGAGGCTCAACCCCCGACTTCACATACCGATTTTCATTAGACCACTAATAACATAAATAGTTGAGAATTCAATTTTAGGCCTTCCCCTAAACTACCATTTCACTCAGTGTGAGTAAAATGATTTATAGCCTACATTGTAGAGGCTCATCCCCCGACTTCACATACCGATTTTCATTAAATTCTCTTCAACCGTTTTCTCGTGACGCGTGTACAGACATACATACAGACAGACAGACAGACATACAGAAATTACGGAAAAGTAAAAAGTGCATTTTCTTGTTCACTTCTCTGGGGCAGTGATTAATGACTGACAGATGAAATGAAATGTTATTGGACAGTGTTGCTGGAATGAAAGATGACAGGGAAAACTGGAGTACCCGGAGAAAAACCTGTCCCGCCTCCGCTTTGTCCAGCACAAATCTCACATGGAGTGACCAGGATTTGAACCACGGAATCCAGCTGTGAGAGTCCGGCGCCCTGCCGCCTGAGCCACGGAGGCTTCCGGTAAGACCACTAATAACATAAATATTGGATAATTGCATTTTCCTCTAAACTACCATTTCATCTAGTGTGAATATAAATCATTTATGGCCTAGACTGTGTAGTAATTTAAATTAAAAATGCATTTCCTTGTTACTGAGGACAGGACCGATACAGAAATACTATTCTTTTTAAATTCTGAGTAATGTGCAGACAAAACTCGTATTTTATATATAGATGTATTCTAAGAAAAACAGGTACCTAGTGTAGTTACTATACGATCAGGAGCAACGTACCTGCGTGATAACTGGTATACTCCCTATAACTCTGGCGTATGCAAAGATATTGGGTGGTTTTTATTAAACTTTCCCTACTGGAAATTGTTCGTTGTACGCGCACCAAATTCAGCAGGAATTATGTCCAGATTATAGACTAAAAGATTTACATGCTTCACCGTACCCGAAAGGCAGGGTTCTTCAGGGGAATGTTCGTAAGTATGCCGATCTGAGTATGGTTACCCATGGAGATGCTTCGCGCAGCCGTGGAGCTCTCAGAGTGCCCTGGACAGTGATGGACACCTTTAGAGCACACTTTGCAGTCTGACGGATTATACGACCGTAATAACCAATCTTATTGCATGATATATGGCAACGCAATGAAAGTGCTTCATTGAACGTGCTTATACTTATGGTCTTTCGTCTGTTCTTGGCAAAGTTTGTATTAAATATAATGTTTTAATTGTAAATGATTAATATTCCTGGCCTGGGGACTGGGTGTTTGTGTCGTCCGTAACGTTCCTTTCCTCACATTCAACACTTTACACTTCCGCCATTTACATTCACACATATGGTGCAAGTAGGGGCACAAGATCTTTCTAGGTCGACGCCCCGAACAAATATTTTTTAAAAGTCGAGTTTTCGTTAAAAGAAATACTTCTTCATTTCTTTTCTTTCCTGTACAAGATATTCGCAACCTACATCTCATAATCTGTCAAAATTTCCGAGGCGTAGGCCCTATGTAGTGGCATTCTATAAGAATGTTTTAAACTAAATTTTTTCCATTTTTACGTCAGTAAGGACTTCATTTTGTTGAATAATTGAATAGCTTGCGCTCTCCTAGTAGCAGTTTCCTTTTGACATCTTTCGTCTGTTATGAGGCTGCCCGGATGTCTGATGTCTACCACCATGGGTGCATTTCTTAACGTTGGTATTTTCATATTTCAGACTTGCTCCAGCGTCTCGTTCATAAGTTCTGAGGCATCTTGTAGGCCATGTGGTCTTTTCTCAAAACGAGCTATGTCATTAGTAGGTCTTGGAAGTTGAAGACCTATAAAAGACCTAAAAACTGACAAAAAGGACGTAAAAATGCGATCCAAATTCATTTATATTTTTTATTTTTAATTACATATTTAATGAAGTAATTTAATGTTTAAAAATGCAAAATTCTGGTGGTATGCAACATACAGTGCAAAAATTTATCCGTGAAATACTCTTTCTTTCAGACAGTATATATTTTTAGATTAACATAATTTAAGAATGGAATTCCGTGTTTGTTAAAAAAACTTGCAGAATAGAATAAAATATTTTTTCCCGCCTAGAATGAATTCAGTGAATTGGAGAAATAAACTGAAATTAGTATACCGGTAACTGAAATCATATTTGGCTTAACCACAC
Source organism: Anabrus simplex (assembly GCF_040414725.1). Lineage (NCBI taxonomy): Eukaryota > Metazoa > Arthropoda > Insecta > Orthoptera > Tettigoniidae > Anabrus > Anabrus simplex. The sequence continues at coordinate 715,382,985 of NC_090265.1, forward strand.
TATATAGGCTTACAGAAACTGGAATTCGGAAACCTTACTTTAGATGGCTTTGTAGTGTTTCAGCAATATTCATCTCCAGGTTCTTAAGTGTAAAGGATCGTCGGTTTTCAGATAGTGCATTGCGAAACATCGAGAAACTTCCCTCCACATCAACGGATGTTAAGCGTTCATTCTTGAATCAAGTAAGATCTTTCTCTTCAAAAACACTCACATCAACATTTTCTTCTTTCAATATTTCACTTATCTTGCGCATAACTTGATACCCCTGGATTTTTCAAACACTAGTTTCATTACATTTTCTCTCTTTTTAAATATGGTACTGAGATTTAAGAGCTGATGGATGAACTAATGATGATTCGAATTGAGAATGGGCTGTACAAATATAGTCGAAAGACGGGGAAGTTAAAAAAAAAAGCCGTTAAGACCTAAACAATGGCTAAAAAGACCCAATAATTAAAAAAACCTCCGAAAAGGCAGAAGAGGACAAATAAAAGCCACCATTTTCTGGCCTACAGTGACCCAGAATGAACAATCTATTACCTGATGACAACCTGGTGAATCCCAAATATGGTTTTCTAAACTCTCGGAAGATCAGGGAGATATTAAGAGACCTGGAATTGAAGAAGTGGTGCGATCTCCCTCACAAAGGCAAAGGAGTTACCCTTTTTAAAGAACATCCAGATTCCAATAAATGGGTTAGCCAACCACGATGGTTTATCGCACAGCGAATGGAGAGACGCACTAAAGATGACGGGGAATGTCGCAGCAGTTCGTGCTGTGCCCGGTAAGTCCATGGACAGTAACCGTTGTAGGCGATGCCTCAACGAGATTGAAACACTAGCACACGTCCTTGGTTCCTGCCAGAACGGTGAAACTCTGCGCATCGCTAGGCATCATCGAATAAAATGTACCATCACCCAGGCCCTCAGAAGAACCGGATTCACCGTCCATGAAGAGATCCATGGTTTGGCAGAGTGGAAGCACTCGTAGGATCGATATAATTGCTTACAAAGTCAACAATGTTGGATATACAATCGATCCAGCCGTCCGCTTCGAATCCTCCGTCTATCGTCGCCATAAGACCTATCTGTGTCGGTGCGACGTAAAGCCCCTAGAAAAAAAAAAGTCCTCCGCGAGTCAACCCGACCATGTTGATCGCGAGAAGGAGAAAATATACGAGCCCACAGTTTCTTTATTCAAGGAAAAATACAAGCTAAAAAAGATCGAAGTCATGGGCTTCTTAATCGGGAGTAGGGGCACGAAACGTAGAAAAATTGTGTTGAGTTTTACAAGGCATTCCACCTGGCAAAATCAATGAGTGTTGATATTGGACTTTCTGCCTTGAAATCATCAATAAGTATTTTAAGAAATCACCTTTGATGATTTGCTTTAACACTCAGTAGACTTCTATGTATCTTTCTCTGTTACACCGTATCAGTTGGTATTTAATATATTTTGTCTTTTAGGCAACCTCTAAGTTGAGGAAGTGTTACTACTATATAATAAATAAATAAATAAATAAATAAATAAATAAATAAATAAATAATGTACGGCCTCGTCTTCGCACACTCGAGAGGAAAAAAGGGTTTTTTCCTCAACTTCCGAGCCCTAGTATTAGCAAATCATACTGTGGTCAATACTCCACTCAAAATTAAGTAACCGAAGATGTATGTATGTTCAGTCTTCAGCCATAAGGCTGGTTGGATCCTCACCAGCTCCACCATCAGCTGTCATAGATAGCCTAGGCATTACTGAAGAGGCGTTCTAAGGAAATGAGGAGCGAGGTAGTTTCCCGTTGCTTTCCTCACCGAGCCAGAAGTTGCAATTACATATCGGTCTGCCAAGCCCACTGAAATGAATGCACCAACCGACCCTATGAGCAACAATTTCACACCATACATAGCAGGGACTGGCTGCATAAGGAATGGCATTACTAAAATTGCTTATACCTCAGTAACTTCATATTGTCAAAGCCAAGGATAAGACAGAAACCGATCTATGAAAGTAACAAAATTGCTCTAGGCCATGCCAGAAGAATAGGTTCTGCCAGCAAAGGCATACCGAAGATATAAATAATTTCCAAACAAAACAGTGAAATCCGTGCCATAGGCAACACATTAAGGACTTAAAGCTGCTCAGCCAAGTAAGTTGCAGACACTGGAGAGCACGACAACTTCAGCCGTGTTGCTTAGCTTTCGTGAGCATGTTCGCTTCTCAGTTGGTGTCACGAGGCCAGTCCAGAATTGAAATCCTGGACTTGCCGGGAAGTTGGGTAAAAGGCGACACCGCGAGCCTGGCCTGGTAAGTGAATAATTTCCAGATACAGTAAACTCTTGATCACACAGACTTCGGATTTAGAGGGTGTAATTCGACCAATAATTACAGAATACGAAAATAAATTTAAAGTTAAGTAAATAATACGATAGTAATAAGCTGTGTTTGTAATTTGCAACTTCAGGTACACTCATGTTCATAAAAACCAGAACACCTTGAAAGACTAGAGATATGAAGTTCATATTCACAGGGCATTTATGTTCTGAAGAAATGATTAGCATTTGAGCCATGTTGGCCCTCAGATTCAAGGTCCACATCGATATCTCGGCGTACCACCACCGACTGGTAAAATGTGCCTGCGGCTCTCGTTGTCGCTATAAACCGAATTTAATGGATCAATGTGACTTGAGCAGACGTGCAGGATGCCTCGCAGGCGTATGCAAGAACCGTACCGTCAGATGGCTGAGTTTGAAAGAGGGTGCATTATTGACATGAGAGAACGTGACGCATCCATCCGGGAAATTGCTGCTCATGTGGGATGAAGCGTGTCGGCAGCGCAACGAGTGTGTACAGAATGGTTCACCGAAGGCCGTAGAACACGACGGAATGGGTCTGGTCGTACCACCCAGAACACACCCCGAGAAGATCGACACCTCATCCGAATGGCATTGCAGAACAGATCTGCGTGCTCCTCGGCTCTGGCGCAACAGTGGAACAGTGTAACACATCATACACTATCAAGAGTGACAGTCCGTCGCCGTTTATTACGGTCTGGGTTACCGGCGCGTCGTCCACTTCTCCGCCTACCTTTCACTAATGTGCATAAACATGCTAGACTGCAATGGTGTATGGAACGACGTCACTGGGGACAGGAATGGCAGCATATAGTGTTTTCGGACAAATCGAGGTTCTGTTTGTTTGAAAATGATAGCCACATTTTGGTTCGCCGCAGACAGGGGGAGAGGCATCACATTGACTGCATTCGCACAAGACATAAAGCGTCAAGCCAAGGCCTTATGGTGTGGGGTGTTGTTGGGTACAACCACAAATTACATTTGATGCGTGTCCAGGGCATTGCGACCAGTTTGACCTACGTGAATGACATCCTGCGACCCGTAGCTATACCCTTTCTGCACGACACCCCAGGCGCCAAATTTCAGCAGAACAATGCGCGACCACATGTTGCTGCACGAACACGTGCCTTCTTGTTGTTACAGGATGTCAGACTGTTGTCCTGGCCCGCCCGATCACCGAACTTGTCGCCAATCGAAAATGTGTGGGATATGGTGAAAAGACGGGTGCGGCGCTGTGATCCAGTGCCAACCACCAAAGATGAACTGTGGAACAAGGCGAATGCAACGTGGATGGCTATACCATAGGACGCCATTCGCGCCAATGCCATCATGCATGGAACAAGTTATCAGTGCCCATGGAGGACCCAGTGCCTACTAGGCAACAGGACACGTGCTAGACCTAGGTGACTGAAATGCCAATCGTTTCTGCAGAACATACTCATGAAAATGTCCTGTGAATATGAACTTCCTATCTCTAGTCTTTCAAGGTGTTCAGTTTTTTATGAACATGAGTGTATATTCGCGAATATTTGTGATATTACGCGTCTGTCCCTCTTAACTGTTCACGTGCGTCCACGTGGTTATGGTTTGTTCGGTGTAACCTGCTGTCCGATATAAACAAAACCAGAGTATCCATTCACTGAGCAAAACTCGCTGATTGATTAGAAATGTCTCGACACGTGGAGAGGTGTACAGTGAAATTAAATCCAAAATAGGCTTTCTAAACCAACTAAAGTTCGCAATCTGAAGTATAGTTCAAAGATTGTCAAAAGAATGATGTTCTCTCGACGATATCATTCGTATACTTGTAAAATGAAAACGAAGTAACTTCCTAGGCGCGATAATTACGTCGAGATCGAACCTACAATACTACATTCGCACATATAAACCGCACTGATCCACGTGACTGAACTTCCATAGGCAATAAAAGTCAGAATAAATAATGCAACAACAGACAGAAATGAGTTGTAAATAAACAATACATTCAATATACGTCTCATTAGTCATCTACTGGCAGTAGTTCGATTCGCGTCGGAGTCATCACGTACATTTTGTGACGTTGAAGCATTTACACTAATAATGAACTGGTCAAAATCCCGCCTAACTTCTAGAGTTATCCGTCTTCCTTCACCACATGGTCGATACACGCCTGCCCCTTATATGTGAGCAAGTCCTTCCTTAATCTGCAAGTCTCCTAACCTAACAGTTGTGTTGTCCTCGTTAACACTACTTGCTAACACACTGGTAAATTCTGCCGCAACGAATAGATTTCTTTCACCTCTAATGCCCCAAAGTTCAGAACCCCTGGGACGCTTTTTAGTCGCCTCTTACGACAGGCAGGGGATACCGTAGGTGTTATTCTACCGCCCCCACCCACAGGGGGAAGTATAGCTGACATTATGCTTTAGACTTTCCAAGTAACTGTAGGCGACTGTGTTCATGTGCGTAGGTAAGAGTGTGTAGATCTGTGCGAAGAGTTTCTACTGCTGACAAGGCATTGCATTTCTTTCTCCCCAGTAAAAGAATGTGTGAGAAAATCATTAAAAACATTCAAAATTTTTCCCAGCTTTGTACGAGCCGTGGACTGCACTCATACAAGATTATATTGCATATTGTGACATAACCGTCCGTTCTATTATATGTTAAGCACACTCGCATACTTTCAAATCTGTTTGTCTGTTAGGTCAAGTCATCAGCTCGGAGGCTGGTTGGATCCTCAAATAGCACCACCAAAGGCTATGCAGTTATAGGGAAATAGCAAAAACCAATGGCAGAACCCAAATGAGGCGTACTAGGCAAGATGAGGAGTGAGGTAGTTTGTCCTCATAGCATTTTTCAATTACCTGGTGCATCCTTAAAATGTGATCCTGACAGCTCCTATGTGGTCTGAAACAACACTGATTTTCATCCAATGTACACACAACCACTGATCACACCCTCGCTTCTGAAATGCCAGTGTTTCCTCGCTGGGCTAGAATATGCCACTGCAGCACGACTGACCCTATGAGCAACACCTTTCGTAACACTCAGACACTATTTGTGCTTCGAATGTCATTATTCAGCACCACCCATACCCCAGCAACTTCCATATTGTCACAGCCATGGATGAGACTGGGACTTCAGTGAAAGTTACACTTTGCTCTGGCCTGTGCCAAGAAATGTCAACAGGCGGTACTTTCAAATCTATGCATATAAAATATGAGTTTTGTCTGTACATTGCTCAGCATGTAAAAAGGATGGTATTTCTGTATCAGTCGTGCCCACAGTAACAAGGAGATGCACTTTTTACTTTTCCGTAATGTATGTATGTATGTATGTATGTATGTATGTATGTATGTATGTACGTATACGCATCACGAGAACCACGAACCTACTACGCTGGCGTAGCAGGGGGAGAGGTGATACTCCCACGTGGCGCGTCCCAGGTGGCGGATAGGGGGGTCCTTACCGGCTTGCCGGCGGACTTGAGGGAAATAAAATACCTCTCGCGGACCAAACACACAACCCCCTGTGGGTGGAGGACGCAGATAAAGAATATACCCACGGTATCCCCCGCATGTCGTAAGAGGCGACTAAAACGGGCCCCAGGGGCTCTCAACTTGGGAGCGTGGTTTGGCGAACACGGGGTCCGTAGCTGAGTCCTGGCATTGCTTCTACTTACTTGGGCCAGGCTCGTCACTCTCATCTGTCCTGTCAGACCTCCCTTGGTCAACTCTTGTTCTTTTCCGACCCCTACGCTATTAGGTTTCCGAGGCCAAGGGAGTATTTCATTTTCACGCCCTTCGTGGCCCTTGCCTTTCTTCGTCCGTTACTTCATTTTTCGATTGACGGCTCCCTTCTTTTTTTCTTCTTTTATCTCTCTGTCTACCCCCTGTGGGTGGGGGACGCAGATGAAGAATACATCCACGGTATCCCTTGTCTGTCGTAGGATGCGACTAAAAGGGGCGACCAAGTTATGATCGAATTAGAACCCTGAGACTACTTGTAATTAGTACCACCACGCGTGGAACACCGTGGGTCGCTTTTACTTGCGCGTAGTGCTATGTTAGGTACCAAATAGGTTTGTGATCAGTAGCAACAGAGTTCGCATTCGGCTTTTACAGTACCTGTGATTAGTAACCACTATATGAGCGATACCATGGGTGAGCAACGCCATGGTTCTGGCTTGCCTGTGATTAGTAACCACTATATGAGGAGCACCACGGGATAGTACGAGTCCCTGTGGTTAGTACACTTCTGTGATGAACACCCTAGATTTGCGTTGGCTGTAAATGTATTAGATGTCCGAATTTCATTACCTGTGAGCAGTACCATAATGTGTGGAATACCGCGACATGACAAATACCATGGTTCTACTTCCCTAGCGATAAGTACCATTATGAGGGGCCTTTGACCTGGATTTTGGACCCCTTTAGCCAACAAGCATCCTCGATTCCGGGTTGTGCTTATGAAACAGTTCCTTGGTCAGTAATACTAATGTTTATGATAGTTTCTGGGTCGGATCCACTGATTGTTTTAAATTCATATCCATCCATCCATTCATTCTTCATCGCTTTTTTATTCTGGTCAGTGGATGATTTTAAACTTTTAAATTGGCATTACATTTCGTACCATTAGGGACCGATGACCTAGATGTTAGTTCCCTTTAAACAACAAGCAACATCATCATCATCAGCAGCAGCAGCAGCAGCAGCATCACGAGGAAACGGCTGAAGAGAATTTAATGAAAATCTGTATAGAAAGTCGGGTAATAAGTCGCTATAATCTAGCCCATAAGAAATGTTATTCACGCTGACTGAAATGGTAGCTTAGGGGAAGGCTTAAAATTTAATTCTCAAATATTTGTTATTAGTGGTCATATCTTAATGAAAATCAGTATACAAAGTCGGGGAATAAGTCGCTATAATCTAGGCCATAAATAATTTGACTCGCGCTGAGTGAAATGGTAGTTTAGGGGAAGGCCTAAAATTTAATTCTCAAATATTTTCTATTAATGGTCGTATCTTAACGAAAATCGGTATGGGAAGTCGAGGAATAATTCGCTACAATCTAGGCCATAAATAATTGCATTCACGCTGAGAAAAATGATAGTTTAGGGGAAGGCCTACAATGGAATTCTCAAATATTTATGTTATTAGTGGTCCTATCAGAAAATTGCCGGGCTGAGTGGCTCAGATGGTTGAGACGCTGGCCTTCTGACCCCAAGTTGGCAGGTTCGATTCTGGCTCAGTCCGGTGGCATTTAAAGGTGCTCAAATACGTCAGCCTCGCGTCGGTAGATTTACTGGCACGTTAAAGAACTCCTGTAGGATTAAATTCTGGCACCTCGGCGTCTCCAAAACCGTAAAAGAGTAGTTAGTGGGACGTAAAGCAAATGACAATAATAATAATAATAATAATAATAATAATAATAATAATAATAATGAAAATCGGTATGCAAAGTCGGGGAATAAGTCGCTATAATCTAGGCCATAAATAATTTTTATTCACGCTGAATGAAATGATAGTTTAGAGGTAGGCCTAAAATTTAATTCCCAAATAATTATGTTATTAGTGGTCGTATCGATGAATACTACATAACTTTAAAGTACATAGATTATATTTCCGATCATTTATGTCTTATACATTGTTACCATATCGGCTATGATCAGAGATATTCATGAATTTGGATTTTTGTTACTTTGTCCTTATCAGCGCCGAGTCACGTCAAATGGGTAAACAAGATTTAATGAAAATCGGTATGCAAAGTCGGAGAATAAGGAACTACAGTTTACGCTATAAATAATTTTATAAGACGCCCTAATATTACACAGTTGAAAGGAAACTAAATGTGAAGGCCTACAATATAGAAAGCTCATAAAAAAATTAAAAAAATGATCAGTAACATTACATTGACCAGTGTTTGTTGTGATGTGCTTTGTCGTCTGTTGCCACTCATCTCCGATAGATAGGATTACTGCTGCGTACCGAGTATTTTTTTAAATTTGCCTTACGTCGCACCGACACAGTTAGATCTTATGGTGACGATGGGATAGGAAAGGGTTATGAGTGTGAAGGAAGCGGCGTTGACCTTAATTAAGGTACAGCCCCAGCATTTGCCTAGTGTGAAAATGGGAAGCCACAGAAAACCATCTTCAGGGCTGCCGACAGTGGGGTTCGTACCCACAATCTCCCGAATACAAGGTTCCAACTGCGCGCCCCTAACCGCGCGGCCAGCTCGCTCCGTTACTATCACTGAACGTTATGTCCTCGGACACTCCCGGCACTAAAAGCCATACGCCATTTCATTTCACTGTACGTTATCTTCTTGGACAGACAGGAAAACTAAGAAAATTGTTCTAAACGTATTTGGAGAAAAAAAAAATACAATTCGGAGGAAAAAGACATTACTTTTTGGTCACTCGTTACCCTTATGACAACTGTAATTGAAGGCAAACCAATATCTGGGAAAGAAAACCAGAGGCAAAATGAAGGACGAAATAACACACGTAACAGAGTTTAGGAACAGTCTTAGGAGCTAAAAAAAAAAAAAGTCATATCGACAAGGTTCATTGTGTTGTGATGTTATTTGTTAGTATTCTGTAAGAGAACGTCAGTCAGTTATGCAATATTTTATATGCTGTATTTTTGATTGACAGTGTACTCTGGGGCTAGCTTGAAGAAGTCCTGACCGGGCGAGTTGGCCGTGCGGTTAGGGGCGCGCGGCTGTTAGCTTGCATCCAGGAGATAGTGGGTTCGAATCCCACTGTGGGCAGCCCTGAAGATGGTTTCCCGTGGTTTCCAATTTTCTCACCAGGCAAATGCTGGGGCTGTACCTTAATTAAAGCCACGGCCGCTTCCTTTCCATTCCTAGGCCTTTCCTATCCCATCGTCGCCATAAGACCTATCTGTGTCGGTGCGACGTAAAGCAAGTAGCGAAGAAGTCCTGGAGTAAGAAGTGTCTTCTGCTAAGAGGCTAATGTCTTCCGAACATGGTGTAGTCTGTTGACGAGCAGCGCGCACGTGCTCTGTGCGCCTGGAATGCCTTGTCCTCGAGTTGTAGCCACCCCCTCTCCATTCGCGAGTGTTTTGTGATAGACTGATAGGCAGAGTTGAGAAGTAATATTGTTTACTTGTAACGAATACTTTCTTAGTAATTCTTACGCCGTGCTGGCCTCCTGACTCCATCTTGGCAGGTTCGATCCTGGCTCAGAACCAGTAGCTTCACCCCCCTGTGGGTCGAGGCGGCAGAATAACATCCATGGTATCGCTTGCCTATCGTAAGAGTTAAAGGGGTCCCTGGTGCTCTCAACTCGGTGACCAGGGGGCTTTAGCTGAGTCCTAGCATTGCTTCCACTTACTTGTGCCAGGCTCCTCACACTCATCTATCCTATCTGACGTTCCTTGGTCAACTCTTGTTCTTTTCCGACCCCGATGGTACGGTATTAGGTATCGAGGCCTAGGGAGTCTTCAGTTTTCACGCCCTTCGTGGCCCTTGTCTTCATTTGGCCGATATCTTCACTTTTCAAAGTGTCATCGACTCCTTCCATTCCGCCCCCCACCCTCCTCCCCTCTGATTAGTGTAAAGGATTATGGAAACACGTGTATTGCGTCTTGGTGATCCGTTGGACATTATGGAGAACGTGAAGCGTGAAATGGAAGGTATCCCAGGAAACCTCGGACTCCGTTGCAAACAAAATATTCGGATACGACATCATGATAGCTATAAACAAATATTTGGCTGATAATGTGGATCTAGCAGAATGTTTAACACCTACATTCGCTCCCGAATTCAAGTACTGTCCTGTTACATCCGTAGATGTAGAGATCATTCTCCGCATTGAAGCTAGTTTTAAAAGACAAGCGCCACAGATTTAAACCAGAAAACTTGGAAAAGAATGTTGTAGCGTACTGTAGAGGTAATTATGGACAGGAAAAGTAGGATGTGCAGTGTAAAATGAAAGAGGAATATGTATTTAGGTGTGTTTCTTCGCATTTGGGGCTCTTTACACTGTTTTCTTAAAAGCTTACTATAATTGATTTATCATGTGTCTTAATTACCACTCTGCCTTATCTAGAAATGTGCTTATTGTTTTCACAATGAACATTGATAAAGTGATACGTCACACAAACTTTGCACGGATTGTTTTAGTGGAACAGCCGCAGCTGTAAGTTGTGTGATTGTTTTCATTGAGTTGTTTCTTCATGATCGTGATTTTATGTATTGATGTGGGTGAATCTCGTGAGGCTAGTAGAGGAATGTTACGTTTGCATGTCATACACGTGTTTAATAGCATGGAAATAAGTGCATACTTAAATGCACATTTCACCACTTTTTGCAGTATGCTCATATTAGTGACTAGCTGATGTGCCCGTGCTTCGCTACGGGATTCTCGGAAAAACTGTCTTTGTGGTTTTCCTAACTGAAGTTAACTTTACGCCATTACAAAAACGTCAGTATGAATGTAGCAATTAAAAGCAATGTTATATAAAATGAAAAACCGCACATTTCCTCACTTTTAACGAACAGTACTACGGTGCCGATCTAACAGGCCAAAGTTCCAGTGCTGGAATGCCCAGGCCGCAGACAGCCGTGAACACTTCTCTAGCATTATTCCGTTAAATATGCACACTGCTCATTCCAAGTCAGTGCCTCAGAGTAGGGATTGAATAGCTCGAATGCTATGATGACCGGTTTGTTACGTACCAGGAGTATCAGAAAAATTATGAACCAGAGGAATGGCATGCTAAAGAAGAAAGTTATCTAACTCCCCAGCTACTTCCCGCCAATATTCAGGCAGGCTGTTATACTCGGTACAGTCGGTACGACCGGGCGAGTTGGCCGTGCGGTTAGGGGAGCCCAGCTGTGAGCTTACATCCGGGAGGCAGTGGGTTTAAACTACACTATCGACAGCCGTGAAGATTGGTTTTCCGTGGTCTCCCATTTTCACACCAGGCAAATGCTGGGGCTGTACCGTAATTAAGGCCACGGCCTCTTCCTTCACACTAATAGCCCTTCCTATCCCATCGTTGCCATAAGACCTATCTATGTCGGTGCGACGTAAAGTTTTTTTTTTCTTTTTTTTCAAAATACTCGGTATACAGCAGTAATCCCCATCTATTCCACCTGGGCGACTGCCTAAATGCAGATGAGTATTTATTTATTTATTTATTTATTTATTTATTTATTTATTTATTTATTTATTTATTTATTTATTTATTTACAACAGAAGACACAAAGCACATCGCAACATACAATGGTCAATGTAATGTTATTGTTGATCAATGATATGAGCTTTCTATATTGTAGGCTTTCACATTCAGTTCTCTTTCGACTCTGTGGTATAAGGGCCAGTTCTGATATGGACTTAGCAACAAAAATACAAATTCACGAAATATCTCTGTTATCATAACCGGTACGGTAAAAATGTATAAGACATAAATGATCGGAAATTAATACTATATAACTTTAGTTATGTAGTATTTGTCGATAAGACCACTAATAACACAAATATTTGAGAATTAAATTTTAGGCCTTCCCCTAAACTACGATTTCACTCAGCATGTATATAATTATTTACGGCCCAGATTGTAGCAACTTTGCATGCTGGTTTTCCTTAAGATAGGACCACTAGTAATATAAATTTTAGGCCTTGCCCTAAACTACCATTTCTCTCAGCGCGAATAAGATCATTTACGGCCTAGATTGTAGCGACTTATTCCCAGACTTTACATATCGATTTTCAAAAAATTATCTTCAGCCGTTTTCTCGTGATGCGTGTACAGACAGACAGACAGACAGACAGACGGACAGACAGAAATTACGGAAAATTAAAAAGTGCATGTCCTTATTACGGACACGGCCGATAAAGAAATATCATCCTTTCTAAATTCTGAGCAATACACAGATAAAACTCTTATTATATATATATATTTATACAGCATATAAATCCGATGGCTAGTGATAAGCCACAGGGTAATTTCATAGCCAGCATCTCCGAGCGCTAGAGCGTTCATTGTGTTCTCTTTTAGTGCCACCGAGCTCGATAGCTGCAGTCGCTTAAGTGCGGCCAGTATCCAGTATTCGGGAGATAGTAGGTTCGAACCCCACTGTCGGCCCTGAAAATGATTTTCCGTGGTTTCCCATTTTCACACCAGGCAAATGCTGGGACTGTACCTTAATTAAGGCCACGGCCGCTTCCTTCCCATACCTAGGCCTTTCCTATCCTATCGCCGCCATAAGACCTATCTGTGTCGGTGCGACGTAAAGCAACTAGCAAAAAGAAAAAAAAAGTAGCTTTTAGTGCCGTACACACATTGCAATTGTCGCACAGATACAGGCCAAGACGCATTGCAATGCACACATCTCCATATCTGCTGGAGGGCGTAGCAACTACCATAGGCTCACCTTGACTACAGTTTAACTGGTTCTCTACTCCACTCTGAAAGTCCGGATCACCCACATGATTAGTCGTACATAGGCTTCCTCGCTAATCCAAACTCAGCCAATCCCTGTGGAACTTTTGACATGAAATATATCTTTTACACCCGGTGGCGGTAGCGGTAGGAATACATCCACAGTATCCTTTACCGGCTGTAAAAGAGGCTACCGTAAGGGGAGCCCGAAGGACACGCAATTTTGAACGTTTGTTGGTGACCGCGGGCCCCAACCTGAGTCTGGCATTACTTCCACGTATTTATGCCAGACTCCCTTTCTGTCCGACCTTCCTTGGTCAGTTTGTTCTTTTCCGATCCTGATGACCTTTGCGGCCCTTTCGTTTCTCGAACGGAGTGGTCGTGGTGATTATTGTTTTAATAGGAAGTACAACTGGGCAACCATCCTGTATTAACACTAATCAGAGAGAAAAAATGGAAGGGATCCGTCACTTCAAAAAATGAAGGTATCGGCTTAAGAGAGTCAGGGGTCACGAAGGGCGTAAAAATGAAAGACTCCCTAGGAGGGGTGTAACTAGGAGGTGTTATTGGGGGGTTAGATCTGCCCCCCCCCCGCCCATTAAATTTTTACAAAAAGTGAAATAAACAATGGTTCATGGTATGGGTTACTGTAGTCACGTCCTAGTTCGTGAACCATGGGCAACGGCTGAGTGGTCTAGTAAGTGGTCCTGAGAGTCGGGATACCAGTTGCTATGGAATGGGAGTGGGCATCTCAGACATATTCTGAGTCATTGCCCTCCTTGTGCTCAGGCGGCTAGCACTATACAATCCACCGGTGGTCCATAACCCGTTAGAGGAGAGATCCTCACTTGGACTATGTGTAAGTAGGGTAGCATTCTGCTTCATGAATTTACCGAGCTCAGAACATTTTAAGCAAGCCTCGGACCTATGGGAGTAACGGAGTCCCACTCCCATTTGACAGGCGAGGGACTCCTTGGAAACAACTTGGCGAACGAAATGGAATTCGATATTAATGGGGCTTATGGCAGAAAGAAAGTAGAGCTGGCTGAGTCAGCAAAGAGGATGCATCTGGATATGCTAGAAGTAAGTGATATACGGGTAAGGGGAGATAACGAAGAAGAGATAGGAGATTATAAAGTGTACTTGACGGGTGTTAGAAAGGGAAGGGCAGAGTATGGGGTAGGGCTGTTTATCAGGAATACCATTGCACGCAACATAGTTTCTGTTAGGCACGTAAATGAGCAAATGATGTGGGTAGATTTGGCAGTTGGAGGAATTAGGACGAGAATTGTCTCAGTATATTCACCATGTGAGGGTGCAGACGAGGATGAAGTTGACAAGTTTTATGAAGCATTAAGTGACATCGTGGTCAGGGTCAACAGCAAGGATAGAATAGTGCTAATGGGCGATTTCAATGCGAGAGTTGGAAATAGAACTGAGGGATACGAAAGGGTGATTGGTAAATTTGGGGAAGATATGGAAGCTAATGGGCTCCAAACAAGGGCCGAGGCAGACATGGATTTGTACGTAGATGAAAGAAACAGAGCGAAACAAATCATTATTGAATCCAAAAATAAGTCGTGGGAAGATTTTCGTAATAACTTAGAAAGGCTGTCAAGCAGCAGGCAAACCTTTCTGGACAGTAATAAAGAATCTTAGGAAGGGAGGAAACAAGGAAATGAACAGTGTTTTGAGTAATTCAGGTGAATTTATAATAGATCCCAGAGAATCACTGGAGAGGTGGAGGGAATATTTTGAACATCTTCTCAACGCAAAAGGAAATCTCCCTGGTGGTGTTGCGAACAGCCAAGCTCATGGGGAGGAGGAAAATGATGTTGGTGAAATTACGCTTGAGGGAGTGGAAAGGATGGTAAATGAACTCCATTGCCCATGAAGCAGCAGGAATAGATGAAATTAGACCTAAAATGGTGAAGTATAGTGGGAAGGCAGGGACGAAATGGCTTCATAGAGTAGTAAGATTAGCATGGAGTGTTGGTAAGGTACCTTCAGATTGGAAAGAAGCAGTAATTGCACTTACTATAAGCAAGGGAAGAGGAAGGATTGCAACAACTATCGAGGTATCTCATTGATTAGTATACCAGGCAAAGCATTCACGGGCATCTTGGAAGGGAGGGTGTGATCAGTAGTTAAGAGGTAGTTGGATGAAAACCAGTGTGGTTTCAGACCACACAGGGGCTGTCAGGATCAGATTTTCAGTATGCGCCAGGTAATTGAAAAATGCTACAAGAGGAATAGGCAGTTGTTTATGCTTCGTACATCTAGAGAAAGCATATGGCAGGGTACCGAGGGAAAAGATTCGCCATACTGGGGGACTATGGAATTAAAGGTAGATTATTAAAATCAATCAAAGCCATTTATGTTGACAATTGGACTTCAGTGAGAATTGATGGTAGAATGAGTTCTTGGTTCAGGGTACTTACAGGGGTTAGACAAGGCTGTAATCTTTCACCTTTGCTGTTCGTAGTTTACATGAATCATCTGCTGAAAGGTATAAAACGGCAGGGAGGGATTCAGTTAGGTGGAAATGTAGTAAGCAGTCTGGCCTATGTTGACGACTTGGTCTTATTGGCAGATTATGCCGAAAGCCTGCAGTCTAATATCTTGGAACTTGAAAAGAGGTGCAATAAGTAAGGTATGAAAATTAGTCTTTCGAAGACTAAATTGATGTCAGTAGGTAAGAAATTCAACAGAATTGAATGTCAGATTGGTGATACAAAGCTAGAACAGGTCAATAATTTCAAGTATTTAGGTTGTGTGTTCTCCCAGGATGGTAATATAGTAAGTGAGATTGAATCAAGGTGTAGTAAAGCTAATGCAGTGAACTCGCAGTTGCGATCAGCAGTATTCTGTAAGAAGGAAGTCAGCTCCGAGACGAAACTATCTTTACATCGGTCTGTTTTCAGACCAACTTTGCTTTACGGGAGCGAAAGCTGGGTGGAGTCAGGATATCTTATTCATAAGTTAGAAGTAACAGACATGAAAGTGACAAGAATGATTGCTGGTACAAACAGGTGGGAACAATGGCAGGAGGGTACTCGGAATGAGGAGATAAAGGCTAAGATAGGAATGAACTCGATGGATGAAGCTGTACGCATAAACCGGCTACGGTGGTGGGGTCATGTGAGGCGTATGGAGGAGGATAGGTTACCTAGGAGAATAATGGACTCTGTTATGGAGGGTAAGAGAAGTAGAGGGAGGCCAAGACGACGATGGTTAGACTCAGTTTCTAGCGATTTAAAGATAAGACGTATAGAACTAAATGAGGCCACAACACTAGTTGCAAATAGAGGATTGTGGCGCCGTTTAGTAAATTCACAGAGGTTTGCAGACTGAACGCTGAAAGGCATAACGGTCTATTATGATAATGTATGTATGTATGTATGTATGTATGTATGTATGTATGTATGTATGTATGTATGTATGTATGTATGTATGTAAAATAAACATTTACAGAGACATAATTGTAAAACCAACAGATCTGTTGAACCTATTTTCTAAGTAGCCTCGAAAGTTGTATTTTAGATTGTAAACACATTCCATTCGCTGTAAATCTTTTGACCTTTATCATATTGTTCTTGTTTTGTATTTTAAAGTAAAATTTTGCCCTGTACCGCAATCTGAATATTACCATAATTCACTTGCATTAATGTGCGCAACACACACGCTTCATTTTGTTGTAACATCATTTTGTAAACATAATCCACCCCATTGGCCAATCCTGGCTAGACCTCGCAACCTAATAGCGTCTAGGTCGTAAAAGAACAAGAGTCGACCAGCCCAGCTGCTTTACGTCGCACTGACACAGATAGGTCTTATGGCGACGATGGGACAGGAAAGGGCTAGGAGTGGGAAGGAAGCGGCCGTAGCCTTAATTAAGGTACAGCCCCAGCATTTGCCTGGTGTGAAAATGGGAAGCCACGGAAAACCATTTTCAGGGCTGCCGACAGTGGGGTTCGAACCTACTGTCTCCCGAATACTGGATACTTGCCGCATTTAAACGACTGCAGCTATCGAGCTCGGTCAAGAGTTGACCAAGGGAGGTCGGATAAGATAGATGAAAATGAGGAGCCTGACACAAATGGAAGCAATGCCAGGACTCAGCTAAGGGCCCCGTGGTCGCCAACTACGCTCCCAATTTGAGAGCCCCTGCGGCCGCTTTCAGTCGCCTCTTACAACAGGCAGGGTAGCCCGTGGGTGTTAATTCTACCGTCCCCACCCACAGATCCAGGCCAAAACGCATTAATGCATTGTAATGAATGCTTTTAGCAATCAATCACTACTGATCTACATTTAGGGCGGTCACCCAGGTGGCAGATTCCCTATCTGTTGTTTCCCTAGCCTTTTCTTAAATGATTGCAAAGAAATGGGAAATTTATTGAACATCTCCCTTGGTAAGTAATTCCAATCCCTAACTCCTCTTCTTATAAACGAATATTTGCCCCAATTTGTCCTCTTGAATTCCATCCAACTTTATCTTCATATTGTGATCTTTCCTACTTTTAAAGACACCACTCAAACTTATTCGTCTACTGATGTCCTCCCACGCCATCTCTCCACTGACAGCTCGGAACATACCACTTAATCGAGCAGCTCGTCTCCTTTCTCCCAAGTCTTCCCAGCCCAAAATTAGCAACATTTTTGTAACGCTACTCTTTTGTCGGAAATCACCCAGAACAAATCGAGCTGCTTTTCTTTGGATTTTTTCCAGGTCTTGAATCAAGTAATCCTGGTGAGGGTACCATACACTGGAACCATACTCTAGTTGGGGTCTTACCAGAGACTTATATGCCCTCTCCTTTACATCCTTACTACAACCCCTAAACACCCTCATAACCATGTGCAGAGATCTGTACCCTTTAATAACAATTATATTTATGTGATTACTCCAATGAAGGTATTTTATTATACTAGCTGATGTACCCGTGCTTCGCTACGGGATTCTCAGAAAGACTGACTTTGTGGTTTTCCTAACTGAAATCAACATAGGTCATTACAAAAACGTAAGTAGGAATGTAGCGATTAAAAGCAATGCTATAATATAAAATACTCGATGAAATGGAAAGCCGCACGTTTTATCACTTTTAACGAACAGTGTTGCGGTTAGATTGCGGTGCCAATCTAATAGTACAAAGTTCCAGAGCTGGGATGACCAGGCCTCAGATTGCCATGAACACTCATCTGCCATTATTCCGCTAATTATGCACACTGTTCATTCCAATCAGTGCCTCAGAGTAGGGATTGAATAGCCCGAATGCTATGACGATCCAGTGTGTTACGTACCAGTAGTATCAGAAAATGTATAAACCAGGGGAATGGCATGCTAAAAAAGAAAGTTATCTAACTCCCCAGCTACTTCCCATCAATATTCAGGCAGGGTGTTACACTCTGTACGACTGGGCGAGTTGACCGTGTGGTTAGCGGTGCGCAGCTGTGAGCTTGCATCCGAGAGATAGTGGATTCGAACCCCACTGTCGGCAGCGCTGAAGATGGTATTCCGTGGTTTCCCACTTTCACACCAGTCAAATGCTGGTCCTGTACCTTAATTAAGGCCTAAGGCACTCCTAGCCCTTTCCTATCCCATCGTCGCCATAAAACCTATCTATGTCGGTGCAACGTAAATCAAATAAAAATATTTTGTACGCAGCAGTAATCTTATCTACCGGAGATGAGGGGCAACAGAAGACAAAGCACATCACGACAAACAATGGTCAATGTAACGTTATTGTTGATCAATGTTATGAGCTTTCTATATTGTAGGCCTACACATTTAGTTTTCTTTCGACTCTGGGATTTGTAAAATATTTTATGCCGTAAACTGTAGTTTCCTATTCTCCGACTATACATACCGATTTTCATTAAATACTGTTTACCCATTTTCTCGTTACTCGGCGCTGATATGGACTTAGTAACAAAAATCCAAATTCATGAATATCTTTGTAATCATAGCCAGTACGGTAACAATGTATAAGACATGAATAATAGGAAATCTAATACTATACAACCTTAGTTATGTAGCATTCATCGATTACACCTCTAATAAGAATTATTTGAGAATTACATTTTAGGCCTTCCCCTAAACTACCATTTCACTCAGCGTGAATAAAATAATATAGCGACTATAGCGACTTATTTCCTGACTTTGCATACCGATTTTCATCAAGATAGGACTACTAATGACAACAATATTTGAGAATTAATTTTTAGGCCTTCCCCTAAACTACCATTTTTCTCAGCGTGAATACAATTATTGACAGCCTAGATTGTAGCAAACCGAGCTCGATAGCTGCAGTCGCTTAAGTGCGGCCAGTATCCAGTATTCGGGAGATAGTAGGTTCGAACCCCACTGTCGGCAGCCCTGAAAATGGTTTTCCGTGGTTTCCCATTTTCACACCAGGCAAATGCTGGGGCTGTACCTTAATTAAGGCCACGGCCGCTTCCTTCCCACTCCTAGCTCTTTTCTGTCCCATCGTCGCCGTAAGACCTATCTGTGTCGGTGCGACGTAAAGAAACTATTTTAAAAAAATTGTAGCAATTTATTCCCCAACTTTTCATACCCATTTTCTTTAAAATACGACCACTAATAACATAAATAGTTGAGAATTCAATTTTAGCCCTTCCCCTAAACTACCATTTCACTCAGCGTGAGTAAAATGATTTATAGCCTAGATTGTAGAGGCTCATCCCCCGACTTCACATACCGATTTTCATTAAATTCTCTTCAACCGTTTTCTCGTGATGCGTGTACAGACAGACAGACAGACAGACAGACAGACAGACAGACAGACAGACAGACAGACAGACAGACAGACAGACAGAAATTACGGAAAAGTAAAAAGTACATTTTCTTGTTACTATGGGCATGACCGATACAGAAATACCATTATTTTCAAATTCTGAGCAATATACAGACAAAACTCTTATTTTATATATATAGATTAACACGTAGGTACTTACAATGATCCCCAAAAGGAACTTTCACCCCATCAACGCAGTAATTAAAACTGAGCGGACTTTTCCTATTTGTGAAACTCACAACCTGACTTTTAACCCCGTTTATCATCATACCATTGCCCACCGTCCATCTCACAACACTATCGAGGTCATTTTGCAGGTGCTCACAATCTTGTAACTTATTTATTACTCTGTACAGAATAACATAATCTGCAAACAGCCTTATCTCTGATTCCACTTCTTTACACATGTCATTGATATATGTAAGAAAACAAAGGTCCAATAATGCTGCCCAGAAGAATTACCCTCTAAATTATTACAGGGTCAGATAAAGATTCGCCTACTCTAATTCTCTGAGTTCTATTTTCTAGAAATATAGCAACCCATTCAGTCACACTTTTTTTTAGTCCAATAGTACCCATTTTTGCCAGTAGTCTTCCTTGGTCTACCCTATCAAATGCCTTAGATAGGTCAATCGCAATGCAGTCCATTTGGCCTCCTGAATCCAGGATATCTGCTATATCTTGCTGAAATCCTACAAGCTGAGCTTCAGTGGAATAACCTTTCCTAAACCCAAACTGCCTTCTGTCAAACCAGTTATTAATTTCGCAAACATGTCTAATATAATCAGAACACAATATATTCGTTTTTCTTCATTCTGCTGACTGAAACATGCCGAGCAAGTTGGCCACGCGGTTTGGGGGTGGTGGGTTCTAACCCCACTGTCGTCAGTCCTGAAGATGTATTTCCGTAGTTTCCCATGTTCACAGCTTAGTTATGAACATCTTCGTTTCCTGCTCAGTCCTATCCCACCATCGCCATAATGCCTGTCTTTGTCGATGCGACGTAAAAAAATAATAATTGAAACAGGAGCCTCCTTGGCTCAGGCGGCAGCGCGCCGGTCCCTCACCGTTGGGTTCCATGGTTCAAATCCTGGTCACTCCATGTTAGATTTGTGCTGGACAAAGCGGAGGCGGGACAGGTTTTTCTCCGGGTCCTCCGGTTTTCCCCCGCAACACTCTCAGATATAATTTCAATTCATCTGTCAGGCTTCGGCAGCCGGCACAATGTCTATCCTCACCACTAGATGGGGGCTTCATTCGTTCCATTCTTGACCTGGTCGAGTGTCTGGAAACAGGCTGAGGATTTTCATTTACATGAATTGGAGTAGTCAGTGAATGGCGTGTGGCCTCCGGATACTTGATGCCCGTGGACGGCCTGGGTGTCTGTGAGGATGGGGATGAAATCTGGTATCGGTTAGTACTCATACCCTGTCCCCGAGTCAGAGGAATTAACCACTGAAGGTTAAAATTTTCGACCCGGCAGGGAATCGAATTCGGGTTAGCCACGAAGCCAGACATTGGAGTAATACTAAATTCATGTCCTCGCCCCGAGGTGCAGCTCTTTTCAGATACACTCCCAACGGGGGTGAGCTTATGTGTACCTACTTAACCACATACCGGCCCTCCTGTAAATCTTTAAGTTTTGACAGTACCGAGAATCGAACGCGGACCTCCGAGGACAGCAGCTAACACTAGGACCTACTGTAACTACACTTGGGGGAGCGAGGTAATGAAGTGGAGGAGCACATTTACCCTGCCCCCGGACCGTCAAGTCACAGATACAATCTAGCGACGAGGGAACATTGACTGCACACACTTCGAGATTCCGGCGGTCGAGGGATATCAGCATAACCTTAAATTATAAAACTGAACGGATAAGATATAGATGAACCAAGATATCAGAAGAAAATCTGACGACGTTTGAAATAGCCCGTTAATCTATGTTCTAAGAGATTCTGAAATGCAAAATGACATGTCATGTTTAAATTATTTGTAAATGAAATGTTAAACTTTAACTTAGAGAATATGATATTACTTGAATCAAAATGTATACATTTTGTGACAATAATATATTTGTGAAGCTTAAAGAGTGCTATTTACCTATCCGTATATCGACTTCCAATAATTTGTAAGCATTCCAAATAGAATTGGCTTTCGTGATATTATTTCTTCCTTCCATGGGAACTACAAAATACTGTACATTGAAAAATAAATTCCTTACTCTTTGCTCAACATAAGCTTTTCATATTGAAGGATAGGGCACAATTTCTATTAATAGTTATCATAAGAAACTAACATCTAATATGACATGCAACAGTGCAGTCTTGTTTAACTCAAGTATTTTCATACTATCATAATTGAATACTATGCATGCAGTTGTTACTCTCGCCGCGATCATGTGACAACTTAAAAAAGTGCGTTTTCCATCACAAGATGTTCTATAACAAACTTCTGCCTGTGAAAATTTTTACCAAGAAGTGTTTTAAAAACAATTTTCTCCATAAATTGGAAACAAGAGGAAAAGCCGCCCTCCTGGAAACTGCCTGCCTAGGCTTAAACTAGGCATTGCCTCCTTTGGAATGAGTTCTCTTGTATGTTGTAGTGATCAGTTGTCCCGGGGCAGTGCCAGTTTTGCGTTACCTTTCCTAGGGTCCAGGAAAACTTAACGCGGGACGCAGAAATGTCCTGGTTTAAAAGAATCGATTATTTGCCTATAATGAGACTGGTTTGTGCTGGAACGATATGAACTTTCCCTACAGTTTCAACGCTGTGTTGATTATGTTGATTCTCTGGACAACCTTTTAATCTCGGCTGAGTTTATGGTGTGTCTTCCTGGTAGCAATAAAAGTGTAAAGTGTGTTCACCGTTACCGGTCCCGTGGTGTAAGGGTAGCGTGCCTGCCTCTTACCCGGAGGACCCGGGCTCGATTCCCGGTCAGGTCGGGGATTTTTACCTGGACCTGAGGGCTGATTCGAGGTCCACTCAGCCTACGTGATTAGAATTGAGAAGCTATCTGACGGTGAGATAGCGGCCCCGGTCTCGAAAGCGGAGAATAACGGCCGAGAGGATTCGTCGTGCTGACCACACGACACCTCGTAATCTGCAGGCCTTCGGGATGAGCAGCGGTCACTTTTGTGGAGAAATGCATAGTTCTGAGAAGTACAAGTTGAATGAAGCAGCCTTATGATTTTAATGCAATCAGATGTTCCCATTTTTTTTTTTAATTTGTAGCTGTTTTAACAACTGCCAATATTATATACAAATAAATAATACAGTTTTGTTTGTGTTGGCACTGCAGATTTTCGTCGTCGTTGTTGTTTTAGGTAATTATGTTTTAAATTTACTTTTTTATCACTTGTAATGTTAAACTAGTAGTAAGCTCAACCTGTAGTATTGTAAGCCGTTGTGTTAACCACTGGAAATACTTAAGTTGTGTGTGAATTAGTATATGATGATGAAATGAAATGGCGTATGGCTTTTAGTGCCGAGAGTGTCCGAGGACAAGTTCGGCTCGCCAGGCGCAGGTCTTTCGATTTGACGCTCTTAGGCAACCTGCGCGTCATGATGAGGATGTAATGATGATGATGAAAACGACACATACACCCAGCCCCTGTGCCAGAGAAATTAACCAAGGGTGGTTAAAATTCCCGACCCTGCCGGGAATCGAACCCGGGACCCCTGTTACCAAAGGCCAGCACGCTAACCATTTAACCGTGGGGCCGGACTATATGATGATGCTGGATGTAGAATGTTAAACTAGTTATTTCTTGTAATATTTTCCTTCCATGGAATTGCTTGTTGTACTCTTCTTCTTGTTGTTTTTGTTCGGTAATTATGTTTTAACTTTACGTTATCATCACACTGTAAGTGATCATTGCCACCGGGATATTTCCCAATTGCGATGTATTTGTTAAGACAGATACTAGTAAAGGAGATGGGTTGTTCCCTTTATTGTTCAATCTTGTTTTGGAAAAAGTCAAAGGAATAACCCTTGGCAGATTACGTCGAAACAAAATTCGCTGATGACTGTTATCCAATAACAGACAGGAAGCAGTTGCATCCATTGAAAAACTCCATTAAATTGCATCCAGAACAGGACTCTAGATATCATAGAAAACTCACTACATGGAAGGATCCGTTCGGTACCTAGGTGGACAACTAATGAAAATCCAATATGGCAAAATATCTCGAGTGTCTAAATTCAAATACCTGGAAGAAGTCATCCAACCTTTGGGACTCAATCGTGAAGCAAACAAAGAAAGGGTCTGTAAACTGCTAAGAGCTTGCAGACTCACTTGGAGCAGATATAATAAAAAATCTGTATCCCGAAAAGCAAAATTAAGTCATTTTAACACTGTAATCAAGCGTGAAGCACTATATCCACTGATCCTTAGGAGCAGATCATTGATTAAAGATGTAGGAAAGCAAGAAAGAATAATATTAAGGAAATTTTTTGGACCAATCTGTACAGGGGGAATTTCGATGATAAGCAAATCTCATGACCTGCCCAACACTCAGAGAAAATCTCAGACATTTAGAAAAAGACGTTTGAAATTTTATGGACATATTCTCAGAATGAGTATTCAGAGATTGGCCAAAAGAATTCTGAACCTAGCCCTATCAATGAAAGTTAAAAAAAAAAAAAAAACAATTGGCTACTCGAAGTTGGAAAAGATCTTCAGGAAATAGGCATCACAGATGACATTGTGTTGGACAGATCTAAGTTCAGAAAATTAGTCGACAGTCACCGGTTTAAACATCATCCAAGTACTACCAGCGACAAAACCTGGTCAGAAGATAGCAAGAAAAGCCACAGCGAGAAGATGAAGAGAATTTGGGAGAAGAAAAAGACAAGGACATCAGCTAAATAAATTCAGTCGTGCTCCTTAGTTGGGCATAACGAAGAAATAATAATAATAATAATAATAATAATAATAATAATAATAATAATAATAATAATAATAATAATGCCGTATTACACTTCTATAAAAAAAGTATTTCATTTTGTTCTTACGCACCGACCTCTCGTGTTACGATCTAAATTGCCGTAAGATGTCGTCATTCTTAAAATCTGACGAGTTGTGGGTGATCTCAGGCATGAGATGCGCTCTACAGTGCTGACCTGCCGCTGTTTACAACAGTGGACAATGCCGTACGAGGATAATATTTTGAGGTCATATTTGGCGCAGATGAGGGGTGCACGATTTTGGCCAGCTTTCTCCAGCAGCGAGGGGCGATCGGTTCCCACGGCCTGTGCAACACACTAGAAAGTTGTTGTGGCCAAGGCTTGTTGGGCGGGGTCCCGCCATGCCTTGCCACGACCAGCATCTCTCGGCGCTCAGGATCGCTCCTAGAGGTTATCTGCAGGCCAGGAAGAGGGGTCACGGCTCCCAGATAGCCCGCCCGGCCCGTCACAGCGCTACTGACTGCTCTTCATGTCTTCTACATGTTGTGTGATCTCCACTTCCTGTCCGTATCGGCCCTCGTGTCATTTCCCCCCTTTTTCTTCATGAACTGAGCAATATACAGTCGAAACTGTTGACATCGCTTTTAACGACGTATTCGATATAACGGTCCCGTCTACATCTTATATAAGCTCTGTTTTAAAAATCACTTAGTACGACATCGCTTATACATATCGTATAAAACGGCGTATTACCCCCTCTGGGCGGGGGACGCAGACGAAGAATACACCCACGGTATTCCCTGCCTGTCGTAAGAGGCGACTGAAAGGGGCGACCAAGGGATGATTGTATTATAATCATGAAACTATTTGTGGTTAGTACCATCACGCGGGGAAAACCATGGGTCGCTTTTACTTGCGAGTAGTACCACTATGTTAGGTACACAATAGGTTTGTGATTAGTAGCAGCAGAGAGTGGTTCACTGTGAGTTTACAGTACCTATGATTAGTACCACTATATGCAGAACACCACTGGCTTACGTTGCTTGTGATTAATACTATTATGTAAGAAACACCACGGGTCTGGGCGTTGCCTGTGATTGTACTCACTACGTGAGGAACACCACGGGAATACCGGTGCCCGTGATTAGTACACCTATGTGAGAAACACCATGGGTTTGCGTTCCTTATGAGTGGCGCCATTATGTAGGATACACCATAGATCTGCGTTACCTGTGCGACGTACAATACTTGTGAGTAGTACCATATTGTGTGGAACACCGCGAGTCTACGCTACTCTTGATTAGTACCATAACTTGAGGAACACCATGATTCTACTTTACCAGCGATAAGTACCATTGTGAGAGGCCGTTGACCTAGATTTTGGACCATTTAGTCAACAAGCATAATCGAGTCAGAGTTGTGCTTTAGAAGCGTACAATGTACAAGTTGTTTTACGTCGCACCGACACAGATAGGTCTTATGGCGACGATGGGAAAGGAAAAGGCTAGGAGTGGGAAGGAAGCGGCCGTGGCCTTAATTAAGGTGCAGGGCTGCCGACAGTGGTGTTCGAACCCACTATCTCCCGAATACTGGATACTGGCTGCACTTAAGCGACTGCAGCTATCGATCTCGGTGCTTTAGAAGCAGTACCTTGGTCAGTAATACTATTGATTTAAGTTAGTTTCTGGGAAGGTGGGGCATTGCGGGTCGGATCCACTGATTGTTTTAAATTCATATTGATACATTCATTCTTCATCGTCACGTTTTGAATTCTGGTCAGTGGATAATTTTGGACTGTTAAATTGTGATTACATTTCGTCTCATTTCGTACCATTTAGGGCCCGATGACGTATATGTTAGGCCCCTTTAAACAAGCATCATCAACATCGTCAATAAAACGGCGTATTTTTAACACATTTTCGGAGAAACGTATAGACTATAATGCCCAATGTTGATTTTTGTTTGTTACGCATTTGGGAATTGCTATCAGCAATGTAAAGCTTGTTTTCAATTTCTGACCCCAACTAGGCAGGTTCGAACCTGCCTAATTCCGGTGGTATTTGAAGGTGTTCAAATACGCCAGCCTTGTGTCGGTAGATTACTGGCACGTAGAACAACCCCTGCGGGCTAAATTCCGGCACCTCGGCGTCTCCGAAAACCGTAAAAATGTAGTTAGTGGGACGTAAAGCAAATAGCATTAATTATTATAGATTTCATGTCACCCTGTCATTTAAGTTGTCAAGGCAGTCACCGTGAATTGGCTGTGAAGATGTCGCAAAAGAAAGTGTTCATTATTGAAGAAAAGTCACAAATAATATGGCGATTACAAAATGGGTGTTTCACTCTGAACGATTTCTACAGTATCAGGACAGAGAGATAATCTCATGTATTAGCCAAGACAGTATGCGACATTATTGATCAATTTACATTGCTACTACTTCTTCACTTATTTTATATTAGCAAGATACCCGTGCTTCGCTACGGTTTTTAACTGAATGTTATTATTCAAAGTTTTACATTTTGGAGAGTCCACTGTCAGCTGAGCCTGTAAAATGCGCTCTCAGTTCGTACGTCAAACGGTTTTGGGGGAAATGATTATTTATTTTCTGATCTACCACTCATTTTAACCCCATACGGAAGAATTTGAATGTTTTAACCGTATGTTATTTAACATCTAGGATGTAAAAGCGACCAACCTGTGAAATTTTGATTTCGTACGTCGAACAATAATGGAGGAATGAATACTTTTTAAGGGGTGAATGTTTGAAAATATTTATTAACATCTAGGATATAGAAGACCACCCTTCATTAAAATAAGTAAGTTCGTGCCTGAAACGGTTTCGGAAGAATGAATATTGTGTTTCCGAGAGTCAACTACCATCTGAACCCCAAGGGGGGAGACCCAGCTTAACACGGGGAAAATAGGCCAATATTCATTCGATTGTTACATATGCTACAAACGTTGTTGAAAAATGCTGCACATATCCCAGTATTGGCGTGCTTCCTAGCAATCAGAAGCAATTTCAATTATGTCAAAATTCTAATTATAGCAATTTTAAATAAAATGTTCAAAATTTCCCGCCTTTTTAACAATATATCACGCATTCCTTCATAACTATTATTTCAGAGTTTCCTTCCATAGTGTTGTACTACAATCTGTACCTTGTTCAGATCAATAGGATTTATATTAGATTTTATATAACATATTTATTTACAAAAATATTAATATTTTCAGATGCTCGGAATGAAAACTCAACAGAAATATCTAAATCACAGTCTATATTAGTGATTGAGGGTCATTTTGTTGGTGGAGGTTTGATAAAGACAAAGTCACCTCCGTACAGGCCATGAAGGCCCTTGGAGGAGTGGAAGGTAAAGGCTTCCACCATTGTTAACCGCGGCACGTGATGGGGTAGACTGGTTAGCTCTACGCCCGGCCGCCTTTGCCCCCAGGAATTAATCTGGTACTCATATTTTGTGTAGGCTGAGTGAACCTCAGGGCCATATGCACCTTCGGAAGTGAAAATCTCGTTTCTTAAATTTAAGGACTTCCGGACGGGGATTCGAACCCACGTCCTTCCGGGCGAACCAAGCACGCCTTTACTGCCTCGGCCAGGCAGCCCCTCTATATTAGTGATTGAGGGTCATTTTGTTGGTGGAGGTTTGATACACACTTAAAAAAAGATAAAGTACGAAAATTCTTATAAACTTGGAATTTATAAAGGAAACAGTGATATATTGTTAAAAGGGCGGGAAATTTTGAACATATTATTTTATAATATTGTAATTATTAGAATTTTGACATTATTGAAGTTGTTTCTGGTTGCCAGGAAGCATGCCAATACATATGTGCAGCAATTGTCAACAACAATTGTAGCATATTTAACAATCGAATGGATATTAACCTTTTTTCCCTTTGTTAAGCTGGGTCTCCCCCCTTAGGGAGAAGTATTTTGAAATATACGATATTTTACACCTAGGACGTAAAATTAAACCCTGCTCCTAAAATTAAAACTTTGTTGGTCAAACGGTTTTGGAGGGATGAATAATTTCGTTTACGGAGCTAACCTCATTAAACACTTTAGGGATGGAACGGTAAAAGATATTTCCGATTTCACATCTAGGATTTAGAATCTTGTCTTTGTACGTTAAACCGTTTCGGAGGAAGGAATGAATATATTTGCTTTCGGATCTTAACCCCCATTTAACTCTCTGAGCGGTTACATTTGTTTCAAACCTTCCGTTAACACCTATATAGGATATTTGAAATTTTAACTTCATGATTCAAACGGTTTCATATAAATGCTTATTTTTGTCATCATTTCTCACCCCCCAGTCATAATACCTTCAGGGGTGTATTGTTTTCAGTCCACTTCTTATTTGTATCCCCGTTAAAGTAATTCAACTCCCTTTACACTCCCTTAACTTGATTCCACCCCCTTCCCCCACCAGAAAATACGTTTGTGTCTATTTTTAAAGGAGATTCCAAATACCATTTTTTTCGTCCGCAACACCCTTCGTTTTCGAAATAGAATTCAATTCATTTATACCCCCCCCCAAATTGGATTTTCCGAAAACAAAATAATACATGTTTCTTTGTTTTCAAAGGATGTGATAGTACATATATCACACCCCAGAATTATATGTAGAAGTTAGAGATATTATTGTCAGTATTCGATTTATTATTATTATTATCATTATTATTATTATCAGCATTTCATTTGTATATTTTGCCATTTATATTGGTAAGCTGGAAGATATCCACATATGTAGGTATAAGTAATTTGTTTTGCACGAGTGGGAAAACATTGCTTTAATAACTCTGGTAATTTGAATGAGTCATATGGCTACCCCAGTATTTGTTGTGGTCGTCGGGAAGTTCGTATGAGTCATGTATATCTCCCAGCCTGATGAGATGAGCTTGTTGTTGTATTAGGAAAGTTTGGTGATTCATGGAATATACCCCAGAGTTTGTTATTGTCTTGGGAGGAAGTAGTAGTTCAGGGCTTGGTCTTGACAAGAGGTTCACTCATGATTGGTGGGCAAGCACCAATCCAGACGTCTCATCTGAGAGGAGGGGGATGTTGATGTCTATAAAGGTTGATCATACGGCGGCAACCAAGAACATTATGAGAAAGATTGTAAGGGTGATTGTAGAGGTGATTGTAAAGGAACGAGAAGGAAGATAACTACAACTACAACTGACGCACTGTACGGGAAGGAAGTGGTGCTGATACACGGTACTGGAGTGACACGGCTGCAATGGACTGGACTTCAAACGTTCGTGGAGCGTAGTCTTGTTATGTTCGTGGAAAGTGGCTGATTGTGGAGAGTGCTTGCGCATTAAGTATTGTAGCACTTGTGGCGGCCTAGCATTATATGTTGGTGAAAGCTATCTCAGACTTTCCATAAATTTATGTTGAGGACCGACAGATGTGTGTATATATCTTTACAACAAGTGTTAAAATATGTGAACACAGTAGTACAAGGTACAGTATCTGTGTGATGTGATAACTGCCGATTATGAGAATCGGTAAGTCGAACTTGATATAGAGACAGTGAAGGGTATTTATCTTCATACATGTACATTGTTCATCGGACTATCTACAAATGGTAGCTTAGTTCTCGCTTTCGTTTTCCCACGATTTTCATTATTATTGTTGTTGTTGTAAATATGGAGTCTTCCAGCAATATTTTATGTGTGTATTATATGTATAATGTTGTATGTTGATGAGGTGCTCATGCACGGAATTTGTTAAGAATATAGTTAGCTATTTTAGAATCAGTGTTATTGATGAACCTAGGTGCAGTTCCTACCTAATTAGTCGTTTTCAGGAGGTTAGGTAAGGCCTGCAGCAGATGTACCAGTACGCAGCATTATGTACACGCCCTGGGATATACAGTTTATCATGCTCTTATCTAAATTCGAGGGATCCATTCTGGTGAACTCTGGCGCCCATACTACGGACATTTCGGTTAATTATGCTTATTAATTTTATTAAGTTTTTGAGTAATTTTATTTATATATATATTTATTCATGATTTTTATTATCATCAAAAATAGTTACAAGGAGATTCCGGATTAAAATTGTCTGTCTGTGACGTCTTCAGTTTTGGAAAATATATCCTTATAAAAAGAATTCAACACCCTTTCCAGTCCTTCATGCAACCCCCACCCCGTAAGTGTTTTTTCCGAAACAATAAAATACGTGTTACTTTATTTTTAAGAGAATAAAAATTCAAATTTTCACGTCTATAATATCTTCGGTTTTGGAGACACCAGTATCCTAATAAAAATAATTCAATCTCCCCCAGTGTTTTTTCCGAAAACAAAAAAATACGTGTTACTTTATTTTTAAAAGAGATTAAAAATGCCAGTTTTTCAAGAGATTAAACATACCAGTTTTTCAGGTCTGTAATGTGTTAAGTTTTTGAGTTATACTGCTGATTTGCTGATTTTCAAAGTTCACCCCCTTTAACACTTCCCCTTAAGTGGATTTTCAAAAAACAAATTATGCATGTTCCTATACTTTTATAGGAGATTCAAAATACCAGTTTTCACGGCTGGAACATAATATGTCTTGAGATATATTGTAGATATACTCATTTAAAAAATTCACCCCCTTTGTCAATCCTACTTACTCCCTCTGCGTATATTTTCCAAAAACAAAAAAATACGTGTTTGTTTATTTTTAAAGGAGATTCCAAATACCAGTTTTCATGAATCTAACATCTTCAGTTTTTTAGATATGTGTCCTCATAAAAGGCATTCAACCCGTTTTTCACCTTTTTTCACTCCTTTAAGAGGATTTTATGAAAACAAAAATGATGTGTTTCCTTATTTTTAAAGGAAATAACAAATACGTCTTTAAACTGTTAAGTTTTCGAGATACAGATACACTCACTTTAAAAATTCCACCCCCTTTTGACCCCGTTAGCGGCGGAATATCCAAAAATCCTCCCTTAGCGAGCACCTACATTGTAATATAAATGTATCCTCAAAATTTCATTTCTTTATGTCTAGTAGTTTTGGCTCCGCGATGGTGAATCAGTCAGTCAGTCAGTCAGTCAGTCAGTCAGTCAGTCAGGACATGTTAATATATATATAGATAGATAGATAGATAGATAGATAGATAGATAGATAATACTGCCATATTATTGCTGTACGTACTGTGTAAACATTAGAAGAAAAACTCCTCTCAGTCCCTCCCCACAAGTACTGTATGCAAATACAATACTTTATTTCACTTATGTTTTTTGAAGTTTTAACTTTATTCTGTTAATTAACCATGTAACTAAGCAGCCTAAAACTTACAAATATGCGTCACCGAAAACCTTTACTGTGTTTTTTTTTTTTTTTTTTTTTGCTAAGGGCTTTACGTCGCACCGACACAGATAGGTCTTATGGCGACGCTTTAATGTGTTAGTGCGATGTTAGACCACTAGCAAGAAAAAGAAAAAAAATTCATTTCAGTTACTACTAATCTGCATTTAGGGCAGTCGCCCAGGTGGCAGATTCCCTATCTGTTGTTTTCCTAGTCTTTTCTTAAATGATTGCAAAGAAATTGGAAATTTATTGAACATCTCCCTTGGTAAGTTATTCCAAGTTATTCCAAACGAATATTTGCCCCAATTTGTCCTCTTGAATTCCAACTTTATCTTCATATTGTGATCTTTCCTACTTTTAAAGACACCATCCAAACTTATTCGTCTACTGATGTCCTCCCACGCCATCTCTCCACTGACAGCTCGGAACATACCAATTAGTCGACCAGCTCGTCTCCTTTCTCCCAAGTCTTCCCAGCCAAACTTTGCAACATTTTTGTAACGCTACTCTTTTGTCGGAAATCGCCCAAAAATATCGAGCTGCTTTTCTTTGGATTTTTTCCAGTTCCTGAATCAAGTAATCTTGGTAAGGGTCCCATACTCAAGTTGAGGTCTCACCAGAGACAAATATGTTCTCTCCTTTATATCCTTACTACAACCCCTAAATACTCTCAACCATGTGCAGAGATCTGTACCCTTTGTTTACAATCATATTTATGTGATTTCCCCAATGAAGATCTTTCCTTATATTTATACCTAGGTATTTACAATGATCCCCAAAGGGAACTTTCACCCCATCAACTCAGTAATTGAAACTGAGAGGACTTTTCCTATTTGTGAAACTAACAACCTGAATTTTATCCCCATTTATCATCATACCATTGCCTACTGTCCATCTCACAACATTATTGAGGTCATTTTGCAGTTGCTCACAATCTTGTAATTTATTACTCTGTACAGAATAACATCATCTGCGATTATCTCTGATTCCACTTCTTTACACATAACATTGATATACATAAGAAAACATAAAGGTCCGATAATACTGCCTTGAGGAATTCCCCTCTTAATTTTTACAGGGACAGATAAAGCTTCACCTACTCTAATTCTCTGAGTTCTATTTTCTAGAAACAGAGCCACCCGTTCAGTCACTCTTTTGTCAAGTCCAATTGCACGCATTTTTGCCAGTAGTCTCCCATGATCTACCTATCAAATGCCTTAGATAAGTCAATCGCAATACAGTCCAATTGACCTGAATCTAGGATATCTGCTATATCTTGCTGGAATCCTACAAGTTGGGCTTCAGTGGAATAACCTTTCCTAAAACCAAACTGCCTTCTGTCAAACCATTTATTAATTTTGCAAACATGTATATAATCAGAAAGAATGCTTTCCCAAAGCTTACATACAATGCATGTCAAACTGACTGGCCTTTAATTTTCAGCTTTATGTCAATCACCCTTTCCTTTATATACAGGGGCTACTATAGCAACTCTCCATTCATTTGGTAAAGTTCCTTCATGCAAACAAAAATCAAACAAGTACTTCAGATATGGTACTATATCCCAACCCATTGTCTTTAGTATATCCCCTGAAACCTTATCAATTCCAGCTGCTTTTCTAGTTTTCAACTTTTGTATCTTACTGTAAATGTCATTGCTGTCATAGGTAAATTTTAATACTTCTTTAGTATTAGTCACCTCCTCTATCTGGACATTATCCTTGTAAACAACAATCTTTACATACTGCTGACTGAATCGTGTCGTCTCAAAACTCACGAGTTTCAAAACTCACGAGTCTCAAAACTCACGAATTCCAGGAAAAGGATTAGTAAGAACAAGTTTCTCTACCAGTGCCAGTCTCAAAACTCACAAATTCCTGGAAGAGGATTAGAAAGAGTAAGTTTCTATACTTGCGTCAGTCTCAATACTTACGAGCAGGGCCAGTCCTTCTTTGAATGGATAAATGTCCAACCTATTAGTGATGGGATAATGGAATACTTCTAATAATCAAATAACTTCCATCCGACTATTTAAATAATCGAATGAATAATCAAATAAAGTAATCGAATGAGTTTCAAATATCATTCAGTTATATAGCGCGGAATAAGAGGATGCGTCATGGATATATTTTTCTGTTTAAACGTGTCTAGTAGATAACCGATTGAAATAAGCGAATAGATGAACGCTTACGAACACTAGAAATACACCTTTTTCCAAATGAATCTCCAAATGTTGAAACTAATTGAGTGAATTAACCGTCTTGGCGTCTAATATCTCTAAATAAAATTCCTTATTCAAGTAAGTTTAAATGTCGCCTTCTAGCCGCATAATGGAACAAAGTCCCAGTACTAACAACTGACAGTTTCTTTTAACTAGCAGCGGACAATATACCTACTTTAATTTATGTCGTCCGGTGCATGCATAAATGGTTAGCATGCTGGCCTTTGGTCCAAGGGGTCCAGGGGGTCCCGAGTTCGGTTTCCGTTCAGGCGGGAGATTTTAACTTTCACTAGTTAATTCCTATGGCTCGGGGACTGGGTGTTCGTGCCGTCTTCAGCATTAGACTTCATCTTCGGTAGGGCTTCATCCTCACAGACATGCAGGTCGCCTATACGGCGTCAACTCTAAAGACCTGTACCAGACCTCCCCGGAGGCCACACGTCAGTATTATAAATGTATGTGAAAGGTAAGAAATGCATTATATTAACTTTAAAACAACAGCAAATTTTTTAAATAATGTAATAATACACCTCTGTCTCCTTCATTCCCTAACCATTATTCAATTGACAAATTGGTCCAATTCTACGAACTTGAAGGTCCTGAAAAGGACCACACATCTCCTTCTTGTTCGCTCTTTGACCGAGAGGTCGTTTCCGACAGTTCGGTCTCATCTTATCACTGTTACTTTCTTAGCACCACCCGGGGGACACTTGTAGGGCAGTGTCGATGTACAACTCAATCAGGCAATGCGCATAATCTCGGGTTGCATTCGGAGCACGAACACACTATGGCTTCCTGTTCTCAGCAATATTGCACCTCCAGCCCTAAGACGATCAGACGCTCTCCTAAAGGTTTGGAAGAACATTCAGCAGAACCCCCAACTACCCATCCATCAAATAATTACGCACACTGAACATCAACGACTGAAATCAAGGAAACCACCCTGGCGTACAGCAATGGATCTTGAAAGAACCTCTTTTCATGTCAACAGTTCATGGAAAGCCCAGTGGGATCAGTCTTCGGTAGTGAACAAACATCTGGTTGAGAATCCTTCTAAACGAATACAAGGATTTGATCTTCCGAGACGACAGTGGAGAATCATCAATCGGATAAGAACTGGACAAGGCAGATGTGGTTATCTGTTGTGCAAATGGGGTTGGACTAGGTCTGCAGATTGTGATTGTGGTGCATCTTCTCAGTCAATCCACCACATTGTTGCTGACTGCCCAATTCGAGCTTTCAAAGGAACGCTGATGGACATTCAACGCACATCGGATGAAGCAGTTGATTGGGTCAAAATGCTAGACCTAGAGTTATAGTATTGTACGGACTTGTGACTACGCACATTTACCCTGAACTATATACACGTGTGTACATAGATTCATCATACGATAGATAAATAAACCAAACCAAACCAAACCCCATGGCACTACAGCCCTTGAAGGGCCTTGGCCTACCAAGCGACCGCTGCTCAGCCCGAAGGCCTGCAGATTACGAGGTGTCGTGTGGTCAGCACGACGAATCCTCTCGGTCGTCATTCTTGGCTTTCGAGACCGGGGCCGCTATCTCACCGTCAGATAGCTCCTCAATTCTAATCACGTAG
Source organism: Anabrus simplex (assembly GCF_040414725.1). Taxonomy (NCBI): domain Eukaryota; kingdom Metazoa; phylum Arthropoda; class Insecta; order Orthoptera; family Tettigoniidae; genus Anabrus; species Anabrus simplex. The sequence goes on from NC_090265.1 coordinate 715,418,599, forward strand.
GCTGAGTGGACCTCGAACCAGCCCTCAGGTCCAGGTAAAAATCCCTGACCTGGCCGGGAATCGAACCCGGGGCCTCCGGGTAAGAGGCAGGCACGCTACCCCTACACCACGGGGCCGTCTATAAATAAATAAATATTAACCATTATTTTTTCCCCTGGGTTGGGGTGGCAGAATAACATTCCCAGTATCCATTGCCTGTCGTAAGAAGGGACTAAAAGGGGTCCCAGGGACTATTATTTACGAAATGCCTAGATAAACAACTGATAGGCAATCTGCTACCTGGGTGACTGACCGAAGTCGGTGGAAAAACATGGGTTAAAGGGAAGCGTGAGTCACCGCGCACCTCATCCCTCCTGCAGTCATCACTAGCACCTGCTGTCCGGATTCGTGAATTTTGAGACTCATTAGAATGTTTACTTTAGCTACCAGTTTGTAGTCGTGAGTTTTGATACTATTTGTTACTAATTATAGCCCGTGAGTTTTGAGACTCGTGAGTTTTGAGACGTAACCGACTGAATACTTCTGCCTTTTGAAGATCCTCGCATACACACTCCCCTTGTTCATTAATTATTCCTGGAATGTCCTTCTTGGAACCTGTTTCTGCCTTAAAGTACCTATACATACTCTTCCATTTATCACTAAAATGAGTGTGGCCACCAATTATGCTTGCCATCATGTTATCCTTAGCTGACTTCTTTGCTAGATTCAATTTCCTAGTAAGTTCCTTCAATTTCTCCTTACTTCCACAGCCATTTCTAATATTTCTTTCCAACCTGCACCTCCTTCTTAGTCTCTTTACCTTCCTGTTATAATATAGTGGATCTTTACCATTCCTTACCACCTGTAAAGATACAAACCTATTTTCACATTTCTCAACAATTGCTTTAAACCCATCCCAGAGCCTGTTTACATTTTTATTTACCGTTTTCCACCGATCATAGTTGCTTATTAAAAACTCCCTCATACCTGTTTTATCAACCATATGGTACTGCCTAACAGTCCTAATTTTAATCTCTTCCTTTCTTTCACATTTATTTTTAATTACCACAACAGCTTCGTGATCACTAATACCATCTATTACTTCGGTTTCTCTATAGAGCTCATCTGGTTTTACCAGCACCACATCCAAATATTCTTCCCCCTAGTTGGTTCCATCACTTTTTGAATCAGGTGCCCTTCCCATATTAACTTATTTGCCATTTATTGGTCATGCTTCCTGTCGTTCGCATTACCTTCCCAATTGACATTTGATAAATTGAGATCAACCGCTACGATCACGTTCCTTTCCTTATCGTTTCCCACATAGCAGATTATCTTATCAAATAATTCTGAATCAGCATCTGCGCTACCCTTTCCTGGTCTGTACACTCCAAAGACATCTAAAATGTCGGCGCGACGTAAAGCCCCTAGCAAAAAAAAAAAAAAAAAGACATCTAATTGCCTATTATCTTTAGAAATGAGCCTTACCCCTAGAATTTCGTGCTTGTCATCTTTAACTTTTTCGTAGCTTACAAATTCTTCTTTCACGAGAATGAATACCCCCCCCCCCCTCCTACCTTTCCTATCCTATCTCTACGATTCACCCTCCAGTTCGCGAGAACATTTCTGCATCCATTATATCATTTCTCAGCCATGATTCAACTCCTATTACAATATCTGGTAAGTATATATCTATTAAATTACTTAATTCTATTCCTGTCCTTGACAATACTTCTACAGTTGAGCACTAACAGTTTTATGTCATCCCTACTTGATTTCCAGTTCCCTGTTCGCTTAACACCGCTGCCTAGCGCACCCTGTTTCCCTGAATGTACCTCCCTATAACCCTTCTAAACAAATTTCCTAACTTATATGTACCACTGCGGTTTAAGTGAAGGCCATCTGAGCGCCGATCCCTATCTCCTACCCACCCATTAGGATCTAGAAATTTCACTCCCAGTTTCCCACATACCCACTCCATAGTCTCATTTAAATCCCCAATCACCTTCCAGTCAGTATCCCTCCTACACAGTATTCCACTGATAACAATCTCCGCTTCCTTAAACTGCACCCGTGCTGCATTTACCAGATCCCACACATCCCCAACTATGTTGGTACTTATACCTGCTTGTCTTACATTGTTAGTACCAACGTGAAACACTACCACCTTCTCCTTTCCTCCTTCTCTTCTACTTTCTTCAACATCTGCCTTAACCTAATTCCTGGATAACACTCTACCCTGGCACCCTTTCCTCCACACACTTTCCCGACATGTCTAACGATAGAATCCCCCATGACCAGAGCCTCAACCCTACCCACCTCATTTGATCCCCTCCCCTCCTGGTCAGTCCTATCTTTCCTGACAGCTGCAGAAGCTACTTCCTCCTCCCTCTTCTCCATCCCATGGCCCTGTTCCACCTGTCTTTTCCTATGTACTACTCCACATTTCCCTTTCCTACCTCTTCTCTTTCTCCTACTTCCAAACTTCTCGGCAACAGTTCCTTGTTCCTCATCTTCCCTCGGTTGTTCTACCTGCAGTGACTCGTACCGATTTGTCACCGACACCTGTTCTGAATTTTGATCCTGAATGGAGCACTTGGCCTGCAATCTCCTTCCCCTTAACACATTAGACCACCTGTCTTCCACAATTCCCCCATTTCCTTCCAATCAGGGGCGAAGCGTCAGGGGAGACAGGGTAGACAGCGTGTACCCTTAATATTTTGTGAACGAAATATTGTCTAGTTAATTCAATTAGTTTTTAAAACATTAACTACTGTATATCCACATTCGTGACATTATTGTATTCCCCGCTTTACTTATTTTCATCTCACTTCGGCAATACTAGGGCTCGCGTTAGTTACACGAAGCACGTAGGCGAAAGTGGACGCTGTCCATTTTTTGTACGTTTCATTTGATTTTCAAAGGTTCCAGATAGAGCAACACTAACGCTATCTGTAGGTACTGACCGTGGAACTATGACTTTCCTATAGCGAGATTTCTCCGCCCAGTAGACAGACTTACCAGCGTCTCTTCTTGTTCTCATTGGTTAGTATTTGGATCTCGGTTATGATGGTGTTCTTATTGGCTACCATCTCAGACATGCTTTTAATGTAGTTAATTTGAATTTACTTTATTATAAGACACGTCTAAAAATATAATAATTTTCAAATACGAAGTATAGCAGAGTTACACCTAATAAATGAATGACAGCATCAAAACCCTTCAAGTACATGCAAGCACAAAAATGGTGTCCCGACGTAAACAATCAACACTGCCCCACTCCAGTACAGAAAAGGAGGTGAGGGAGTGAAGAGGGTAGTGTCGAAGGCCACTCCAGTACCGAAAAGGTGGGGAGGGAGTGAACGGGTAGTGCTGAAGGCACAGTGTGTTTATTGCTATACATCCACCACTGTGCCCGTTTCAATCACAGCAGTCTTGTAGCGGGCTGTCTACCTGCAGCAATGCGTTAAGCGTGGAGGTGGGGGTATACCACGCTTTGTTTATACCGGGACACCATTTCTGTGCTCGCGTGTACATGCATTTTCTTGCCTGCAGATATTAGTTATGGTATTATAACCCCAACACGTATCGGCTTACATTCTTAATAATGAACTCCAGAGTGTACATACGGAAACAACAAAATTGCTTAACTTGATGCTGTATATTCCGTTAACGTCAGTTTCTAGTGAATGCGTTGGCCGCCAATCCAGAGGGTCCCGAGTTCGATTCCCGGCCGGGTCGGGGATTTAAAACTTAATTGGTTAATTCCAATGGCTGGGGGCTGAGTGTGTGTGCCATATTCATAATTAGAATTGATCATAGGTAGGGCCCCCTCCTCACAGACCCGCAGGTCGCCTATACGGTGTCAAATTGGAAAACCTGCACCAGGCCACACGCCATTATTATTATTATTATTATTATTATTATTATTATTATTATTATTATTATTATTATTATTATTATAGTGAAGCGCTATGAGTGCCTTCAAACGAATTAAACTCTATTTAAGGACTTCGATGACCAACCGGAGACTGTCCAACTTGGGAACTCTAGATATAGAGAAGGAACTGCTGTGGCATATTAGTAACACAGTAACACGCCTCACTTCAAAACGAGAGTAAAAGACATATTTGCTGAAATGTAGGACAGGCGGATTGAACTCATTTACAAGAATATTGTTCAAGGGGGCTTGTACAAAAATATATTTATTTCTTATTTCTCTTATTGAATCTACGTACCAATGAAATATGTTGCTATTCTTTTATTCTAAATGTATGTATTTGACAACTCCCGCTGCCTATTTACTCCATATTTAAAAATAAAAGGAGTGCACGTAGGATTATAGGTTGTTATAGGGCTTAGTGTCAGAGTCATTAATATAATACTGAATACAGATTTGCATTCGTCGAAAATAAAACTCCATTTATAATATGATTGAAATAGTTTAAATAAAAAAAATCTCTGTCTACCTCCTTACTTAGTTCACGCTTCGCCACTGCTTCCAATCCGTCTATTTCACCTACTGTATCCTGTACATAGTTTGGAGGCCTACTTTCCTTCCTGTCCTCTGAGAGTATCCTAATTATCTCCCTCAAGCTCTCCAACATACTCCTTAATACCTGGCCACACCCACAGTTCCTACACTCGCACTGCTTAGGCATTTTTTACTAAATAATGAAAAGAAAAGGAAAAATAAGATAACTTGTTCTGTGCAAAATAAAAATGAAAGAAAAGAAATATTGTCTAGGTTAGTTCACAAAGAACACACGACAGTAAGTTATTTAATATAGGCTACTACCACACTACATTACTACTTAATTGTACTATTTTTATTACTACAACACGCTAAAACGACGAAAATTGCTGTTAATTACTGGAAACAGAGAATAATACACAAGAATTACTCAATTCTTAACTGCAGTTAAATCTACCCGAATTACAACAGAATTCAAGTACGGTAAGAGAGTTACTACAGATACCACAGAAACGGTACTATACTATACAAATATTTCACAGTAATAGAATAAACACACTATTCTAATAAGATGCTATAATACACTACAATAATTTTAAACTACGTTCAGACTAAGTACAGATACTACAATACACTACAATAATTTTAAACTACGTTCAGACGTATTCTAATTACAACAGGTTATTACCAAGCAAAAACAGAAACCTAAAATTACCATTAAAGTTCGAAATTCGCAAAACTACTCAAAATTATAGAATAGGCACTCTAATTTCTAATAAGTTACTATACTACACTACAATAATGTTAAAACTACGTTCGGACGTATCCTAGCTTCTTACTAAGCACAATAGAAATGAAAATTCCAATTAGGCCTAAATTTAGATATTCGCAAGAACTACCGGTAGGTACGGTACCGGTACTCAAAGATTACCAACAAAGTTAAACACGTATACAGATTAATATTAGTACTACTTTGTCCTACTATGCTGTAATAGAAATGAAACCTGCCGTTTGCACAAAAGTACACACGAATTTAGCAGGCAAGATACTATCTAATATACTGTATCTACACTACAATTCTCAATTGAAATGCGGTTATGTGATCTTTACAGATGGTGGATTACTAATATTTTCCCTACTCCGCGGGACGGTGAGTAAAAGTGTCCTTAAATGTTGAAAAATATGAGGTTGTTTACAATAATTTCTCAAACGTATTTCTGTCTAAACTACGCCAGCGACTTGAATTGCAGTTATTGGAATGTAGGAACTTGATTATTAGCTAACCGCTCATAAATACTGAAATGTCGAGGGTGTGAAATATAAATTACGGATACTTTAACTGCCTATTCAGAACTACAATGATCGGAATACTAGAATCAGCTGATTTTTGTTTATATTTCCTTGATACACTACACCCTTTGTTCACAGACTGTAGCCAACAATGCCAATATTTGAATAAGAAGAGCGACAATAATCAATAACAATTACGACTGTTAATTATTTCGCCAGTGAAATACTGTCTGTTCTGTTGAAATCCTTTCTTTAAACAAAATTTACAACAGTATCGCGTTATTAAAAGAAGTTATTACCTTCGTGATAGGTGGGACCGTTGAACTGCTATGTGAAATACCCTGTCAAATGCCTGCAGTAATAGATATAACCGCTGCCGAAGTTACGACTCTTTTTAATATCCCGTCTTTGTAAGTACCGTATTTTTATCAACAAACCTATTGATATTTTAATAATACTATTAAAAAGAAAGATATATTTCTTCTTTCAAGCAGACCTAAATTACCGGTTGTAATCTAGCGAACGCCTACGGAGCTACTCAGTGTGGAAACTGTAAATAAATGCCACTAATCGCAGATTACTACAAATAAACACTAAACACAATTATTTGTGGAGCTAAATGTATCACACACACACAAAATTTGGTTAATTTCTACAATTATCAACTACTTTATCACTGAGATAACACAGAGCTCTTGGAACAGTCAACCACTCGCTAGCGCATCCAACAATGATGTCGCAACTTACAAATACGACATTTTTAGCAACAACAAAACACGGGTTTGTGCGACTATAGCCTATAACGACCGTTAATTGGCGGTGACTTCGATGTCGTTACAGGCGGTTTCGACTGTTCAGTTTTAAATACGGTACGCCGACTTCATGTGGACTTCAACTCAAGTTAAGGCTAGAGCGTCTGAGACTAAGCCTGGACAGTTTAGTGTCGCTTAAGAATCGAGACCTCCTGTCTATAGTTTTTTTTTTTCAGAAATGTTGTCTTGTTGTTTTATTGTGGTTATACGAAGCCTCCGAATCATTTCTGTGGAGACCGCATAACAAAATATCAAATATGTATGTATGTATGTATGTATGTAATGTATGTTCAGTCTTCAGCCCTAAAGCTTGTTGGATCCTCAACAGCTCTGCCATCAGCTGTCATAGATGGCCTAGGCAACACAAAATATCAAATAGAATTGCTTAAAATGAACCAACACGATCAGGTCTAAACATGCAAAATGACGTCATCACTGCAGCACGTGCTTATTCTAGCTTTCCCGATGTATGATTAAACTTGTTCGAATTTACCGCCACTACATTCCTTTACACCGACTTACTCTTAAGAAAACGGACAAGTCTAAACATGCATGATGACGTCATCACTGCAGCACGTGCTTACTCTAGCTTTCCCGATGCGTGATTAAACTTGTTCGAATTAACCGCCACCACATTTCAACTAAAGAGTGCAGCACCGAGGTAAGCGATGTAAGATAGCGGTAACTAAAGATGGCATCACTGTTCTCTCTGGATTAAAGATGGCTGCTTGTCATAAAGATTTTTCAAATTATCCGCCACCACATTTCAACTAAAGAGTGCAGCACTGAGGTTTGCGATGCAAGATGGCGGGTGACAGCTTGTCAAATAGATTTTTTTTCAAAGGTAAGTAGCTAAAGAGGGCAGCACTAAGGTTAGCAATGCAAGATGGTGGATGACAGCTGTGACGTAAAAATTACCCGCAAGATAGCAGCACGATGCTCTTTTCATTAAAGATGGCAGCTTGTCAAATAGAATTTTTCAAATTAACCGCCTCAAAGGTAAGTAGCTAAAGAGGGCAGCACTGTTCTCTCTGGATTAAAGATGGCTGCTTGTCAAAAAAGAATTTTTCAAATTATCCGCCACCACAAAGAGGGCAGCAGGGTGCTCTCTTGATTAAAGATGGTGGATAATAGCTGAAGAGCACGTAGAATTTGTTTCCAAACAAGAGCACGTGGAATTTGCCGCCACCACATAGAGTGCAGCACTGTTCTCTCTGGATTAAAGATGGCGAATGACAGCTGTCAGAAAAGCACATGAGTTTGTAGAGCGCGTAGAATTTGCCACCACCACATTTCAACTAAAGAGTGCGGCACTCTTCTCTCTGGATTAAAGATGGCGGATGATAGCTGTCAAAAAAGCGCATAGGTTTGTTTCCAAACAAGAGAATGTAGAATTTGCCGCCACCACATTTCAACTAGAGAGTGCAGCACGGTGCTCTCTGGATTAAAGATGGCGGATGGTAGCTGCAGCACGGTGCTCTCTGGATTAAAGATGGCGGATGCTAGCTGTCAAAAAAAGCGCATAGGTTTGTTTCCAAACAAGAGAACGTAGAATTTGCCGCCACCACATTTCAACTAGAGAGTGCAGCACGATGCTGTCTTGATTAAAGATGGCGGATGGTAGCTGTCAAAAAAAGCACGTGGCTTTGTTTCCAAACAAGAGCATGTGAAATTGGCCGCCACCACATAGAGTGCAGCCCTGTGCTCTCTTGATTAAATATGGCTGCTGTCACGTGGAATTGTCTGTCACCAGAGTGCAGCACGGTGCTCTGTCGATTAAAGATGGCTGCTATCAAAAAGCATTTTTCAAATTATCCGCCACCACATTTCAAAGGTAAGTAGCTAAATAGGGCAGCACTGTGCTCTATAGATTAAAGATGGCGGATGACAGCTGTCAAAAAGCACGTGGATTTTGTTTATCTCACGCTAGTGAGGTTAAGTTGGTAGCACTAAGGTTTAGGCCCGCCAAGATGGCAGCACTGCCGATGACAGGTGACGAATTTGCAGCTACTGCGATAAAGAGGGCAGCACGGTGCTCTGTAGTTTAAAGATGGCGGATGACAGCTGTCAAAAAAGCACGTGGATTTGTTTATCTCACGCTAGTTAGGTTAAGTTGGTACTACTGAGGTTTAGGCCCGTCAAGATGGCAGTACTGAGGTTAGCGATGCGTTGTTGTCTGTCAAAAAACACGTGGATTTGTTTACAAATTCAAATCTCGCGCTGGTTAGGTTAAGTTGGTACTACTGAGGTTTAGGCCCGTGAAGATGGCAGTACTGAGGTTAGCGATGCGTTGTTGCCGATGATAGCTGTCAAAAAGCACGTGGCTTTATTTACAAATTCAAATTTCCCGCGGGTGGTGGAGGAGACCTCTGGGAGGCCTCTGGCTGTGGTGTTGGTGGCGGCCGAATCCGCCTATTATACTACTCACGTTGTAACGTCTCGTCAATACCACGTAGCCGAGATTCATAAACGAACCTTATCATTCGCGACTTCGGGAGTTGCTTTCGTACGTGACCGGTAATTAATTCACACCCGAGAAACTGCGAGGCTTCGCCGATTTTCCAGTACCCGTCATATTAGCTTCCAGCATCACTGTAACCCTTTCTTTATTTGGGAGCTGTTCCTCACAAACCACAAATGTCGTATTGCACAGTTATTGTTCTACAAAATTCGAGTTAGATGACATGTTTGCTTCGAGAAATCGACATATTTGTGTAACCGAATTTCGAGTAATTGAGAAAAAAATACGCGTTAGGAATATGACAAATGGCCGGAAAATTTAAGTTACTTCGAAATACTGAAAATTCGAGTAATGGAGGTTCGAGATATCATTTTATTTATTTATTTATTTATTTATTTATTTATTTATTTATTTATTTATTTATTTTGCTAGTTGCTTTACGTCGCAACGACACAGATAGGTCTTATGGCGACGATGGGACAGGGAAGGGCTAGGAGTGGGAAGGAAGCGCCCGTGGCCTTAATTAAGGTACAGCCCCAGCATTTGCCTGGTGTGAAAATGGGAAACCACGGAAAACCATTTTCAGGGCTGCCGACAGTGGGGTTCGAACCTACTATCTCCCGAATACTGGATACTGGCCGCACTTAAGCGACTGCAGCTATCGAGCTCGGTAATATCAATGTTCAACTGTATTTCTGGTCTATCTGGAATTATCGTCGTCAATATCCCGACACCATTGTACTGTAACTGTACTGTACGTCTACGTACACTAGGTCAGTAGCGTCATCTCACTGTGCGCTTTCTTGCTGTAACCAAGAGCTTGAGAATATCCCGTATGAAGTGAACCTCGTTCCACTCCTCAGTCCAGAATTAAAACTTGTCGGGAAACGAACCCAGGTCCTTGGGGTAAGAGACAGGCACTTTACCTCTACACCACAGTGCTGGATAATAATAATAATAATAATAATAATAATAATAATAAATATAATAATAATAATAATAATAATAATAAGAAGAAGAAGAATATAGAGTAGTATTGGAGCTAATACAATAAAAAATCTATATCCTGAAATGCAAAATTAAGGCATTATAACACTGTAATAAAGCCTGAAGCACTATATGCATCAGACACTGATCATTGGGGGCAGTTTATTGATTAAAAATGTAGAAAAGCAAGAAAGAAAAAATCTTAAGGAAATTTTTTTTGGGACCAGGGGGAATTTGGATGATAAGGAAATCTCATGACCTGTACCAACACTCATAGAAAATCTCAGACACATTTAGGAAAAGACGTTTGAAATTTTATGGACATATTCTCAGAATGCGTATTCAGAGATTGGCCAAAAGAATTCCGAACCTAGTCCTATCAATGAAATTAAAAATAAATAAAAAATAGCTCCTCGAAGTTGGAAAAGATTTTCAGGAAATAGACATCACAGATGACATTGTGTTAGACAGATGTAAGTTCAGAAAGTTAGTCAACAATCACCGCTTTAAACATCATCGAAGCACTACCACCGACAAAACTTGGCCAGAAGATCGCAAGAAAAGCCACAGCGAGAAGATGAAGAGATATTGGAAGAAGAAAAAAGGCAACGACATCAGCTAAATAAGTTCAATCGTGCTCTTTAGTTGGGCATAACGAAGAAATAATAATAATAATAATAATAATAATAATAATAATAATAATAATAATAATAATAATAATAGGATTAGTATTATATTTACGAGGTCTGGAATGTCGTTTCGTTTTCTCACAATTCTTTAGTGGATACACTAATTCGATTTATTCTTTCGACTTATTGGAACTCGTTTTATATATATTTTAATTTTACCGTTTGCTTTACGTCGCATCGACACGATGGGGTTGGAAAGGGCTACGAGTGGGAAGGACGCGGCCGTGGCCTTTAAAAAACGTACAACCCCAGCATTTGCCTGATGTGGAAACCACGGAAATCCATCTTCAGGGCTGCCGACAGTGGGGCTCGAACCCACTGTCTCCCGAATGCAAGCCCACAGCTGCGTGCCCCTAACCGCACGGTCTATTCGCTCGGTGAACTGTTTATCTCCCCCTGTGGGTGGAGTCAAAGGGTGCATTTATCCGTATCCCTTGCATGTCGTATAATGCTACTAAGAGGGGACAACCAAAGAATCTGTACTCGTTCTCTCGTCTTTTAAGCTCAAAAACATATCCATGATTCTCTGCTGTTCCGTGTAGCGGAGAAAATGTAGAAGTGCGATTTTTTCCGATCATACTGGATTGTTTCGTCATTCTCCTGCATACTCAGGTTTTTTGTTTCCGGTACATATTAATATTTTTCTGGCATCATCAGTGCTTGTTCTCCAATCCATCTCACCTTACTCTATCCCACCCCGCTCTACTGTAGGCTACATACTAACCTTCCCACTCTCGACTGTCCTGCCCTCCCGATTTAACCTGCCTGTTTCTTCGAGTGAATGAGCTCATCACGCATGTTATCTCACAGCAACCTAGGTAAACACCAGTGACGGGAAGAGTACAAGAAAAAAGTAATTAGGCTCGATTACAGGCATTACTTGAGAAATATTTTACTCAATTACGATTACAAATTACTTTTTTAAAGTGATCAGTAAATTTAGAGAACGTTAGTCTTAAAGGAAATCGCTTATTTGCATTATTCCAGCTCCAAGCCAAAAAATAAAAGTTAACAAGGAAAAGGAAACCGTCGAAACCGTTTATTGCGACATCTCTTTTAACGAAGTATTGGATATAACGCCGAAATCTACTTGTCCCGTTCATATCCTATATAAACACCGTATTTTTTAAAAAAATCGCTTAGTACGACGTCGCTTATTGCGACATATCGTATAAAACGACGCATTTTGATCACATTTCTGGAGAAATGTATGTCGGCTATAACGAACGTCGAATATTGATTTTTGTTTAAGTATTTGGTGATTGCTGACAGTGTAACGCTTATTATTGTAATCTGTTTGTTAAAGAGTCAAGCCAAGCATCGCTGTAAAAATGTCGCATAATAAAACGAAAGAAGAAAAATCACACATAATATGGCGAATTAGAAAATGGAGAAGCACATGTCAGCATCACGAAGGAAGTGTGTGTATCACACTGAATTAAGATTTTAAAAAAATCAAACGTGTCAGCATATCTGAGCACAAATATATTGAAGAATTTTTACTTACAGTAGATAGGTTAATGTTGCACAAAATTCGAGTTAGATTATTTTTTGCTTCAAGGGAGGAAATGTTTGGTTCGAGAAATCGAGAAATTCGTGTAATCGAATTTCGAGTAATAGAGAAATAAATGCACGTGAAGAATAGGATAAACGGCCGGGAAATTGAAATTATTTCAAGATACTGAAAATTCGAGTAATGGAGGTTCGAGATATCGAGTTTCGACTGTAATGTACTGTAAATGCCGTATTTATTTCAGTTAAGTTTTTTGAAGTTTTAACTCCAATCTGTTAATTAACCAAGTAAGTGTGCAGCCTAAAACACACAAATATTTTTAGCAACAAAACAAAACTGTTTGAGCGAATATCGGTTATAACGACCGTCGATTGTCGGTCTCTTCGAAGTCGTTATAAGCGATTTCGATTGTATATTACTTCATTTTATTTGTTTTTTTTTTTAAGCATAGATACATTAAGTGGCTGTCATCGCTAGGTGAGACTAAACATGAACGTGGAACTTTCCAAATTATCTTTTTCCATATGTTTAGTTTTGACGTTTAGCGTTTTCCATTTAATAATGCTATTAATTTTACTGTAAGTCCCACTTTCACGGTTTTCGGAGTTTCGGGGTGCCAGAATTTTGTCCCGGGGAGTTCTTCTTAACGTGCCAATAAACCTGCCGACACGAGGCTGACGTCTTTTAGCACCTTCAAACACCACCGGCAACTGAGCCAGGATCGAACCTGCTAAGTTGGGCTCAGAAGGGCAGCACTCTACCGTCCGAGCTACTCAGCCCGGAGATTTTGCATTTACAGTGGAACTTCGATATCATCAGACCTTAATACAAAACAAAATGGCCGACGCATAGGTTCAATGTAAACACACCTCTGATACATAAACATAACCTTTTGATTATTGTATTGAATTGCTAAGCTGTCAATAATAACGAACAGAATACTTTACTTTGGGTAATAGACCAATAATACTATCTAGAAACAGCCTATATTTAGATCATTCAAAATATAAATATTTTCTGTGAACTAGAAGGGTAAAGGAACCGTAATATAGGATTGCATTCTAAAATAACAGTCCTGGAGGAATATTTGATGCGTTTCAATTCAATCAATTAATTAATCAATCATCAATGATCCGAATTTAGGGCTATCGTCCAAGTGGTAGATTACGTATCAATTGTCTACCTAGTCCTTAAGCCCCCAGGGGCTCTGAACTTTGGAGCGTGGGTTGGCGACCACGGGGCCCTCAGCTGAGTCCTGGCGTTGCTTCCACTTACTTGTGCCAGGCTCCTCACTTTCATCTATCCTATCCGACCTCTCTTGGTCAACTCTTGTTCTTTTCCGACCCCGACGCTATTAGGTTCGCGAGGGCTAGGGTGTCTTTCATTTTCACGCCCTTCGTGGCCCTTGTCTTCCTTTGGCCGATACCTTCATTTTTCGAAGTGTCGGACCCCTTCCATTTTTTCCCTCTGATTAGTGTTATATAGAGGATGGTTGCCTAGTTGTACTTCCTCTTAAAACAATAATCACCACCACCACCACCACCTAGTCCTTAAGTGATTTCAAAGAAGTTGGAAATGTATCTAATTGGTGTTTATATAGTAGGGGGCACCCTTGGTAAATTATTCCTGACCGTAATTCCTCTTCATATAAATCCGTACTTGTTTTAGAAATACATTTATTTGAATGATTTTTCTATTACTGTACGTTTTTAAATATAAATATAATAGCCTACCTCGTTCAAGAAATTTGTTAGAAACATAACCTTGTCGCGAATTTCAATTCTTTCATAACAATGATTCTGATAATGATCCACCAAACTGCTACATCTGTTTCACTTCAGATAATCAATAGGAGAATCAATTTGAAGTTCTCTGGTAGCATGTGCATTTTCGTATAAAGCACTCTAACACCCAAATCGTTGGCATCGTAAATAGCCTATGTTCTGTGACACTCTATGATACCTTGTCCTCTAATTTTAACAAAGAGAATATAATCTTCATTCACAGATAAAATGAATAGCTTTTTCACTTTTTATAACATCACTTTTAAAGCCTCAAAAGGTATAGTAGTTGAGAAATGTACTAGGATTGGTAACAGCACAGAGTTTTGTCCTTATCCGAAAAAAAATAAAAATAATAATAATAATAAAATAAAATAAAATAAACAGCTCATCGAGTACACGGAACACATCCTCTCTATTGACAAATTTATCATCGAATGTTTTAATGTACCCTAATATGTTACTTGTAACTACGATGCATATAGTACACTTGATCTGAATACAAGTGCATCTACTGTAATATGAATTACATGCAGACATGCAATACGATCGACACTTCCTAATATATCAAAATAGTTTTAAAACCAAATTTTAATAAAAACATCACTACACTAACGTTTCCTAATCAAACCAAAGCAACAGAAAGAACTAAACAGATGCTTCGCACATACTCATATTTACATTTGAACAAAACGATCGGGGCGCCATTTTAGCTGATATCGATAGCTGCATTAAGGTCCGATGCTCGGGACTCGGGAGCTAAATTTTATTTCGAGTTATCGAAATTTCGAGATATAGAGAATACCGTCTTTGAACATGTATAGTTCGACTAGTTGGCTGAATGGTCAGTGTACTGGCCTTCGGTTCAGAGGGTCCTGGGTTCGATTCCCGGCCGGGTCGGAGATTTTAACCTTCATTGGTTAATTCCGATGGCTCGGGGGCTGGGTGTTTGTGCTGTCCCCAACATCTCTGCAACTCACACACCACACATAACACTATCCTCCACCACAATAACACGCAGTTACCTACACATGGCAGATGCCGCCCACCCTGCCTTACAAAGGCTGAACTCGGCAAGAAATAGCCACACGAAATTATTATTATTATTATTATTATTAGCATAATTCAATCATATGTATCCCCGGGCTTGTAATGAATACAGTATTTTTAACAGTACGGTATTTAAAAATATACTAACAAACTCGTATTCACCTTAATTATAATCCTTATTATAGTAACTCTTTAGAAGACATGTTTCTTGTTTCGCTGCATTCTATCTCCATTAACACCTTTGGAAAAAATCTGTTAATCTATTCTGTTTTTTTTTTTTAAACCTTCTTTTCTTCCACATACTTTTCAACATTTATTGCTGTGAAAACACTGTCATCATATTCGACTGACTCAGTATATAGGTTCGAACAATAGCCACTGCACTTAACGCCTGGTCTGTTGACGGGACAGGAGAAGGCAGCTCCAACTCTACTAGTTGGCAATCATTTTCTTATTTTACCTCTTCTTCTTGCTCGGCAGCAGCGTAGACGGTATCCGTAGCAGGCTTGGCACTATAACGTCATGATCCACATTTATTCAAGCTTCAAAGATCAGCTTCACAGTTAAAAACGCAGCCAAGATTCGTAAATGGAGCTTGTCATCCACGACCTCCGGGGTTGCTTTCGTGATTGGTAATGAATTCACACTAGAGAAACATCGACGCTTCACCGATTTTCCGATCACTAGAAGTTTGTTTTCCGGGTCCCGTCATATTAGCTCCCAGCATCACTGTAATCCTTTCTTTACCTTTCTTTACTTGTTAATTGTTCCTCGCAAACCACAAATGCTGCATTGGACAGTTAATGTTGTATAAAATTCGAGTTGCTAGTTGCTTTACGTCGCACGACTCAAATAGGTCTTATGGCGACGATGGGACAGGAAATGGCTAGGAGTGGGAAGGAATCGGCCGTGGCCTTAATTAAGGTACAGCCCCAGCTTTTGCCTGGTGTGAAAATGGGAAACCACGGAAAACCATCTTCAGGGCTGCCGATAGTGGCGTTCGAACCTACTATTTCCCGAATACTGGACACTGGCCGGAATTAAGCGACTGCAGCTATCGAGCTCCGTAAAATTCGAGTTACAGAGTATCTTTTGCTTCAAGGGAAGAAACCTTTGCCTTGAAAAAACGAGAAAGTCGTGTAACCGAATTTCGAATAATAGAGAAATAAATACACATGAAGAATAGGACAGACCAAGATCAACTCCTAACAAATTAATTGTTTCTTAAAATTCTCATCGCTGATCCTCGATGTCTTAAGGGGTAGTACATCTTTGCAACTACTGAAAAGACGCTCCACGGGGACACTTGTTTTGCTGTAATAAAACTGAAAAGGTTTTGTTCATCATCATTTATTTTTTTCACATTTCTGCTTCTGTGCTATGTATATCGATTACTAGAATGTTACGATTACTATTTTATTTCAAGAAGTAAATTACAAGTAAAAATTACATTTTGTAAAACTAACAATTACGAATAAAATTTACTAAGAATGTAACCGTTATAAATAATTAGATTACTTTTACCTAGGTACTCTTACTTCCCAACTCTGATTATATTTGTTCTGTTCGATAGGATCTAAGTTATATATCTGGCATTACTACCATCACACTGTAGTGTGGGTGCAAGTGGCCCTTAGGCCATTTTTGTTTTGTGCTTAATACGTTGAAAATTTGTTTCGAGTTAAGATATTGCTTGGTTGGTCTTGTTTGATGAAGTTCTCCACACATACGAGGTTTCCATTCTTCAGTGGGTGTGAAGAGTGAGATGAATCTTCGTAGCAAGATTTTAGGACTGAATGCCCTTCCTGGTGTCAACCTGGTCAGAGGAGTTAATGAGATGAAATAAATTGTGTGTGGAGGGAGAGGGTGAAACCCAGTGTCGGCATATAGCCTACTCTTGTCGAACAGCACCCAGGGGTCTGCTCAAGACTTAACATCCCCATCCAACGGACGAATCACCATCAGCAGCGTCATATACCTTCACTCCATACAAACAGTGTAGAAATATTTCGAACTGTATCCCACCACATCTCCTACCTTGCAAGCCAACATTCTGATGGTCAATTTTTTTTTGGCAGCGGGACTCACACCATACGGACTTGACGTCTTAACGATCATGTCCACCGGCCGGGATTCATATGTAATATTTTCGTGAATTTAGAATCAAATACATACTTTTTTTATTAGGTTATATATTTATTTTTAGTAGATATGACTAGTTTCTGAAAGGCCCCCCATTGTAATTCTTCCTTTTATTCCCTCTCAGGTTTTGCTAATATTGAGTGATCCAAATGACAATATAATGAGTACTGTATGTTGTGTTGCAGGATGGTCTTGGTGCTGAGTGGGGTCCTTCAGGAGGACCCACCTCCTGACAGCCATACTTTGTTCCAGAACCACCCCATCTACAAGGACACAGTCTCACAACTGCTCAGCGTTCCTACCAAGGTGGTGGGACCCGTCGGCCTGCTCTACGTGCAGCAGCGGGAGTTGGCTGTCACCGTGCCCCACGACAGTCAGTATTACATCCTGCTCATTTTGTGTTGTTTGTAACATCTTCCCCATCCTCGTGCACACACTTGCAGGAAGATGTGAGGTCCATAATTGAGAGATTTTACGAAAACATTATGCAGAAAGAATATTCTCCTTTGTCTTCTGTCACTTAGTTGCAGAAATATTTTTTTTTTCCAGCTAACTAAAATAATGTAAGAATCATTGGACATCAGAGATTCATATCCTAACAATGAAGTATTCTGTGAGAAGAAGTCACTGCAACTAGCATTTTCTGAAATTTTCTTAAATATTAATTCAGAACACCTGTGGTAGTATTCCTAGTCAAATATTCCTTGACAAATTCGTCCTATTTCAAATTTTAAGTTGTCTGCCTAGCAAAGGGAGCTGTTCACAATGAGACGACCCTATTCCTCTCACTCCAGTCATGTGTCCTTGCCTATTTCATCTTCTGTTGTTGGTTCTAGTGCACTCTCCACTTTATTTTTTTAAATGTTATAATAGACATGATACTGTATAGGCTTTTGGGCTTATGCCATGTCGTTTCGCAGAGAACTGTGCTCTGCGTCATCAGAAGAAAATCTCGACTGTCCACGAGAAAGGCTTTTTTTTTTACGTCGCACCGACACAGATAGGTCTTATAGCGACCATGAGACAGGAAGGGGCTAGGAGTGTGAAGGAAGCAGCTGTGGCCTTAATTATGGTACAGCCCCAGCATTTGCCTGGTGTGAAATGGGAAACCACGGAAAAGCATCTTCAGGGCTGCCAACAGTGGGTTTCAAACCCACTATCTCCCGAATACTGGATACTGGCCACACTTAAGCGACTGCAGCTGTCGAACTTTGTGAAAGGCTTTTTAAACAATAAACTTTTGAAATTTAGACGTTATAATAGAAGTAGAAATGGTATGTTCTTCCATTTCGAATGCTAGCGCTGTGCTGCATCCGGGGAGCCATCTGGTGACGAATGAACGTACCATTTCTACTTCTATTACAATGTCTAAATTTCAAAAGTTCATTGTTTAAGAAGCCTTTCTCGTGGACAGTCAAGATTTTTTTCTGATGATGCGGAGCACAGTTCTCTGCAAAACGTAAAGAATTTCACCTTATTTTCTTGACATGGCATAAGCCCAAAAGCCTATACAGTATCATGTCTATAAGTATGGGCTGTGAAAGCATCAATGGCAATGTTATAACAGTTTTTCCATTCTTAGACACTGTACTAAATTAAGCTAATTTCCTCTACTTATGTCTACGTGAACAAACAGTACTGTGTATCTGACAATCCTCTTCCTATCCACTACATCTCTTAAGACTGGTCACGTCTCCCAACCACCATACGGATATGTAGTCCATCAGAACAATGTTCTTTGTGTTTATTTTCCTATGTAAAAGTGTAAAGGAAAATGAATGTTAAATACAATACACTATAGGAGTATGTGAATACTTCGTGCAAACATACACTCCTACAGTGTGCTACACAAAGGTTCATTTTTCACGCCCTTCGTGGCCCTTGTCTTCCTTTGGCCGATACCTTCATTTTTCGAAGTGTCGGACCCCTTCCATTTTTTCCCTCTGATTAGTGTTATATAGAGGATGGTTGCCTAGTTGTACTTCCTCTTAAAACAATAATCACCACCACCACCACCACCTAGTCCTTAAGTGATTTCAAAGAAGTTGGAAATGTATCTAATTGGAAAATGAACACAGTGAAAATTGTTGTGATGGACCTGATCCTTATGTGGCTGGGAGGTATAGCCAGTCTTGAGGAAATTATAGATAAAAAGATCATTGTGACATACGAAGTTTTGTTTCTTCAACTATGGTTTTATTTTCCTTACTACTCGGTCCTGTCCATCCTTCTCTGGATAATACCACAAATAAATGTTTTATTGTGCATTTCTTTCTTTACATAAGCAGTGAGAGTCAAAGTCCTTGATATAGGAATCACGTCCGGCTGTAATTTTACCACTATTGTTCATAATAATTTCTAGGTAAATCATGTACCGTTTTGTGAATATCTTCATAGCAGTCTGACTTGCGCCTATGACTCTGCTGTAATGGGGGTCATGGTCAAAACAGACAATCTAATATCTTGAAGCTTGTGGAGACTACATAAAGTTTGATTCAAGAATGGATATTTTCTAGACTAATGTGATGTCAGAATTCCCAAACAATACTTTGATAAACTTTTTAATTGCAAGAAACCCACAGAAAAACTAACATTCGAAAAAACTACATCCAACCCCGATCCTAATCCACCCACAATAGAAGAGATAGAGGAAATTATAAAACAAATGAAAAATAACAGAACTGCAAGAGAGGATGGTATAATCACAGAGATCTGGAAGCTCCAAGATGAAAACATCACCAAAAAAATCCAGAAGATTATCACAGAAATTTGGGTCACAGAGAAAGTGCCAGAGGAATCGAGATGTGCATTAATCCATCCATTACATAAAAAGGGTGATAAGTCAGATCCAAATAATTACTGAGGTATTTCGCTAGTATCAGTTCCGTACAAAATTTTTTCTAAGGTGCTATTAAACAGGCTAGAACCACAAGCAGATTATCCACAAATAGGGGAATACCGGGCAGGCTTCAGAAAACGGAGATCATGCATCGAACAGATCTGGAACTTGAGAACACTTTTGAAATTCAGACAAACAAGAAACACTGTAGTTATCTTTGTAGACTTAAAAAAAGTGTATGACTCCATAGACAGACAGATGCTCTTTGATGTACTTGAAGAATATGGGATTGACAGAAAAACCAGAGCACTTATACAACAGACGCTTACAGGCACTACCTCCAAGATCAAGTTCATGGGAGAAATTTCGGAACCCTTCCAGATACACACAGGTATCCGACAAGGAGACAGGCTCTCACCAATCTTGTTCAACATGGTGTTAGACAAAATTATCAAGCAGTGGGAGGAACAAGTTACAGGAATACAGCTGCAAGGAACACGTGAAACTGAAACAGTCATAAAATATCTGGCATTTGCAGATGACATAGCCATACTCGGAAATAATACACAGGACTCAAAGGAAGCACTGAAACGCTTGCATGAAATAGCTGCCAAAACAGGTCTACAGATATCTTACGAGAAGACCCATTACATGGAACGACAGAACAACAATGTGCACACCATGCATACTGTATATGGATCTGTATGAAATGTCGTATGGCTTTTAGTGCCGGGATATCCCAGAACGGGTTCGGCTCGCCAGGTGCAGGTCTTTCTATTTGACACCTGTAGGCGACCTGCGCGTCGTGATGAGGATGAAATGATGATGAAGACAACACATACACCCAGCCCCCGGGCCATTGGAATTAACCAGTTAAGGTTAAAATCCCCAACCCGGCCGGGAATCGAACCCGGGACCTCTGAACCGAAGGCCAGTACGCTGACCGTTCAGAAAAATAGTCTTAAAAATTCAAATATTTAGGGGAATACATACAAATAGGGAGGATCAAACAAGGCGTCTAACATAGAACGAACGGAAAAACTCCAGAAAGCATACAAACTCGCATGGTCACATTATAATAAAAGCATATCAAGACAGGCCAAACTTAGACACTACAAAACAGTTGTATTACCAGAAGCATTGTATGCATCAGAAACAACCACAATTGGAGCATCAGGTATCATAGAGACAGGCAAAATAGAATGTAAAATTATCAGGAAAATATTTGGACCAATACACAGAGATGGCATATAGATGAAACAACCTACCAAAGAGCTGTACCAGCACACTGACAGACTCACAGACATGATCAGGAAATGCAGACTAACTTTCTATGAGCACATACAGAGAATGGACAACAACAGACTTACAAAGAAAATCTTTGATGTAGTAAACAGTTTAAGCAGTAAAACAAATTGATATCATGAAATAGAGGAAGACTTAAGGCAGATGGGGATCAACAGGCAAATGATAGGAGACAGAAAAGAATTCAGAAACAAAATTAGGAATACAAAATTTATAGTAAATGAGAAGAAGTCAGGAACATTGTGGACAGAACAAAGGAAATAGGAGCACAGCCAAAGGATGAGATTTTGGGAAGAGAAGAGGAAGAAGGGAAAGAAGTGAAAATTGTGTCATCATGAGATATTAGAGTTCAAACACTGTCCATAAGGGCAAAAATTATATGAATGAATGAATGAATGAATGAATGAATGAATGAATGAATGAATGAATAATAATTGTTAAGGAGATTCCGTGGTGGACAGAGGTGAAAGAAGGTGCGGGCATGAATGGGTCTATCTGTTACAATCAAAATACTAATTAAAAGTTTTAAAATTAGTTATATTTCTTTTGGGCTAGTTTTTGTTCTTTCAGAAGTTAATTTTTAACAAAAGATGTTGCTCAGCGACAGAACAGGTACAGTCGTTTAAATACAAAGTAGGAGAAATCATAAAATCAATAAAATTTGTCTATTAATCATCTGAGCTTAAAGCTCCCAATTTTACAAATGTTACTTGAGCAATATTGCTCCATCCACTCAATACTCAAGGAGACAGGTCTCCCAATTTCATTTACAAAGTATACTAACATCTCTACAAAATAGAATGTCTGTGCTCTGGGGAAATATCTAGGAGACTACGCTCCAAACCTTGTACCTTTACTGCCTTATCACGGCAACCTTCAACAACCAGAGCATATTTGCTCATTAAAATTTACACTCTTCAGGCCTCTCGAGGCACAGCCTACATGTTACAATTAAAAAATAATTCACTGTCTTAACTCTTAACAGTTTAACAGGAGTATCGAATACTCATTCTACGAGGCCCTAGTGGGAGGAAAAAAACACAGGTTAAAGTTATTGGCCCAAAAATCAAAATGCTGCAGAGGCAGACACTTGCACTCTTTGAAACTTACACTTAGAAGTTTAAAACCCTAGTTGGGCTCACTGCCCGACGTTACAGAGGCTAATCCTATACTTCTGAGGTGACTAGGTGGAGGAATTTTAAGTTACAAAACTACAGACAGAAAATGGTTACAAAAACATAGTCTCCTCAAATACAAGTTGATAGGGAACTCGAGAGAGTGTGATGCTCTCTATTCCAGGATTTCGGCTAAGTTTACATTATTGAAGATAAGAAATTTAAGGTTACATTCTTAAGTGCTATCTTTCAGAGGCTATCACCTAGTTATTACATGGCTGCCATTACCTTACTGCGCAGGACTGCTTGATGAAGGGCGAGATGCTCCTGCCTCCACTGTTAGCACACACTCAGTAAACTTGACGATCAAGAAGACAAGGTAGCTCGAAAATTTGCCAGCTTTTATACCCGAGAGGAAGGTTCTAGAGAGATCCGGGCTAAGGGCCGACACAACCCCAATTTTTATTGGATAATTAAATGTGTGCAAGAAAACGATAATTGGTTGAAATTAAATATACTATTGGCAACATCTTAAGTTGGCGGGAAGAAATCGAAGTTTTGTCAACTTTATCATACCAAAAACAAAGGGTAATCAACTCAGTGTAGTAAACCTTAAAATAACAAATTACTTTAGAATTTTAATAGTTCCTCTTCACACTAGAGGGCATGACATCAGTTGTTTTTAGTAGAGACATCTGTGGAGAAAAGTCCAAACTTTTTGCACAAGATGTTGAAGATGGTGTTTTACAAGGCGCTTGTACAAGGTGTTTGTACCCTCGCGATACAATAATAATAATGTTATTTGCTTTATGTCCCACTAACTACTTTTATGATTTTCGGAGGTGCTGAGGTTCCGGCATATAGTCCTACAGGAGTTCTTTTACATGCCAGTAAATGTACTGACACGAGGCTGAAGTATTTGAGCACCTTCAAATACCATGGTTGGGGTCAGAAGGCCACCGCTTCAACTGTCTGAGCCACTCAGCTAGGCTAGTCTGAATAGTTAGAGCACCAAGTGGTGGTGGTGGTTGTTATTGTTTTAAGAGGAATTACAATTTGCAACCATCCTCTCTGAACTGAAGTTGAAATTTAACTATAATATTATACACATTTTAAAAAATTATATATTTTGTGAGGACTTGTCACAAATAAGTTGGATTGAGCTTATTGCTGCTCCCACTTGTGTGTGGACCAGCAGAATGTAAGACATGGTTCCAAAGTTAGCAGTCCAAAATTCCTATGATGTGGGCTTTCTTTCCTGTTCAAAGTGCGATAGCTTTAATGGGAGTCAAAACTCCATTTTCAACAAGCAATTTGTCCTCAAGCACACTGTTGAGACATTGTAGGCCCCACTCTTATCCTGAACAACCATGGGCTGATTTCCTTACTTCCTTTTAGTAGTCCAAGCTTTCTGGATTAAAGATAGCAATCTTCCTCTCACAAGATGTTATACCACTTAAGTGACATAAATCGTCCTTTACCATGACTTTTAGTAGAAATTAACAAGATCTGACTTTTATTATAATTTTGTTTCAGAGAATGTGACAATACTTGGCTCTGATGATGCTACAACTTGCATCATTGTCGTGCTGCGCCACTCAG
Organism: Anabrus simplex; assembly: GCF_040414725.1. NCBI lineage: Eukaryota > Metazoa > Arthropoda > Insecta > Orthoptera > Tettigoniidae > Anabrus > Anabrus simplex. Next base: position 715,442,638 of record NC_090265.1, read on the forward strand.
GTGAGCATCTTGCTTGTTATTTTGATTCTACGTGTGCATGTATTGACAGACTTACCCAGCACAGTATTGTTTTGTCAACAGGATCAGGTGCTGTGGCCATGGCGCATCTTGATGGCTGTGGCACTGAGGATTGTGTCAGCACCTTGGTGCAGCGAGTGCAGGAGGCAGCACTTGGCTACCCTGAAGGTAGACTTGAACTGCAACTAGTGGGTGGCTTCTCCGATGCTCGCAACTACTCGGAGACCCTCTTCTACAATATCATGTGTAAGTTGCTGCATTTTATTCTGTATCTGATATGTCGTCATGTGGTGTCCAGATCAGCCTCAGCTACCATATGCAGACATTTTAACTGGACACCATCTATCTGTCTGCTTGTAAGAATTTTTAAGAAAGAACTGAAATGTTTTTCTCTCAGGTGTTTCTGTATCTGATTATGATTATTTTTATTTTTACTAGCGAATGGACTACTTAGGATCACGCTACAACCTCATTTCTTTCTCTTCCTGCAGAGTTTTTGCTGCGTCCAACACTCCTTCATGTGTTCACTGGTCTGCTTCCATTGTTCATCTGTCCAGGCTTCCCCGGTCTTCTTAGTTTTTCCTACAGCTTGAAGCCCTTCCAAATTTTTCAATGTGTTCCTGACTATTCCTTTCGAACAGTTGGACCTCAGAGTTGTTTAAACTTTCCATATCCTACATTTCCTTAATCCATGCTGTAGAGATCTTTTTTCTCCAGAAATAAACTATTATCTGTTTGCTAAGTCTGTTTGCATTCACAGATGTCCAAGAAACGCCATTCTCCTTTTTGTTCATGGTCTCCAAGATTTTTTCCACCTTCTGGTAAACTTCTTTGTTGTTCCAAAGTTTCCATCCACTTTCAGTTTGGACAGCTCCCATAATTTTTCTAAGGATTCTTCTTCCCAAGAGCTCTAGCTTCTCCAGCTTATAGTTCATAAACAGGCACTTTGTTTTGACCATGGTGTTGTAATGTTTTATTTGGGCATTCTAGGATAAGCACTTCTTATTGTAGATATCTCTTGCGAAGCCATATGCTCTCTTCATTTTTGAGATCCGATCTTCCACTGCAGCCTTTTCTAGTCCATTCTCCTGTATGGTCTCGCCAAGGTACTGGAACTTCTTGATCCTTTCTATCCACCCCATCTCTGTTTCCAGGAATTTTGGCCCATCTTTTATGTTTGTCATGAATTTAATCATTTAAGGAAGAAAAAGAAGAAAACTAGAAGTTCTTAAATTTATTTAGGTATTCTCATTCAATTCAACAAAATATTAAATTTTATCTAATGATCATTTTCATAATATTTCATTAGTTTCTTTATTAATTGAAATGGTGTATTAGGATATAATACTTCTTTAAATTGTAAGGAAAAAACAAAAGATAGTGTTATATTGTTTTATTCCTTAAACTGACATCACTGATGAAGGGAATGGATGATTTTCCTGAAACATGTATGATAAAATAAATAATTTTCAATCATTATAAGGTGTATTGACAAGGTGGACCCAACATAAAACTATTTCAAATAGTTTCTTTAATAGATTCAGACAAGTCAATACAGGATCAAATAAAATACCTATTATGGTTAAGTTTATCAACTATGGAAGTGACACGTAACTGTCAGCTTGCATTCAGGGTTATTATTAATAGAAAATGCACACAATGTGCAAAAATTTACATGGAAGAACAGAATTTTGTCAAAGATTCTGTTCGAAGTACACAGTACATACCTGTCACATTGGAGGTTACATCTTTCACACACACGTTTGTCCAGGTTCGTGAAATCGTTTGTTCGCACGTATCTTGTAGTGGAATCCATGAGTAGCAAACCTTGTTTTAATTTGTCTGAGGTTGAAGTTAGCTTGCTTCCAGTCATTGGTCGTCATAGCATCAGTGGAATAAAACTCACTCCATATTTCAGATCTTTTTCGTTGTCTGTCTTTAATTCATTTTTCATAGTTCACAGTAGAAGGCAAACCGTGACTTATCCTTAAATCTTCTATGAAGAATGTTTCTCTAGTAAGTTCGTATGAGAGTCTTGAAAGGGTATATTTTGATAGGCCTAAAACAGCTTTCAAAAACCGAGCTTTCACTTTTTCCACTGTACTGCAAGTACTACAAGTACACTACAAGCTCGTGCGTCAAACGCAACTCGGCTACACCAACAATAATAAACATAACACCATTGCACAGCTACAAATGGGAAAGGAGCCATTACTTTGAACCCAATTTTACGGACGCCACAGGACAACAAGATTTGATTCTAACATAAGGCAACATACATAGCAGAGCTGAACATATTTTAGCCGAATTTTATCCATACATCTGGCAACTTTTTTAAAAAATTGGAAAGTGTTTTATCCCACATGAAGACTAAATCTTTTACTCATGCAATTTTACAACCATATCTTTTAAACTCCAAGAACAGCAGCTGAGTGTACAACTGTAAATGGGACTTAAATACGAGAGTTGATGAATTGACCAACAAGCAAGATACGAATGTTCATGTGCACGAAATGTTTTTTATATATTGTATTTTATCCTGTACATATATATATATATAAGTTAGTTTAAGTGAAGATATGTTTTATACACTATTTTTAGGACCTCAACATAATATTTTAGACATACAGTTGCAATATTGTACATACTGACATATATGCCAATTCACGTTAAGACATGCCCCATTTGTATGTGACTAAATGCACATCATCATATGACATTCCTTTGACAATGCAATTTAATCAAAGCTTCATCATATAAATATGTATTCATGGTTCAGCTGAAGATGACCTTGTATATGGGGTCGAAACCGGTCCTGTAGCTTAATATAAGCAATAAACAAGTATTGATTGGTGTAAATTCTTTCCTATTTTTAAATGTCTAAAACTGTGTTACAATTATACTGTTTCAAAGTTCATATTTTCTACAAGTCCGAGACTTGCGTTATAAGACGTAATTTTATATTTTGCCTCTTCAGTTAAGAGATAGTTTATTACATTCCTATTATTTCAGGTCCGCATTGAACTGGGAATGTTGTACTTGTTAACATCTTAAAGGACCGATTGCTCGTTTCTACCTCACCTCCATTAAAGCGACTCTGAAGATTTTATTGAAGTATTTTAATATGATTCTACGTCACATTTTAAGAAGTGTGTTAAATTAAGCTAATGTTTCTTCAAGATTTTTTTTTCTTTGCGTTTAGGCCATCTGTGGACCACGGTGCTTGTGTTCTAGCTGTGTTTTTGTCTTCGTCTGCCCCTTTTAGCATACTGGATTGTGTTCTTAGTGGCCTCTTGAGCCTTCCTGTTGGCCCAGTATTCCTTCATTTTCTCGCTGAATTCTTTCCTGCGCTCCTCTGACCAATTCCCGGCTCCTTTGTGGCTAGCTGATGTAAGGGATGTTAGGAAAGGTTTAGTTTTGACCATTAAACGGTATGCATTTCTGTCAGTAATGGCGGCTTGATTAATATTAAGCTCTGCAAGATCTTTGTCCACTTGTTTGGTCCAGGGGAATCCAGTAGCTTTGCCTTTGTTAGCAACCTTGAAGATCTTATGGGATAATCTATTAGGATCCATTCTGTATAGTTGTTGCTCTTTTAAATCCACGTTATTTTATTAGTGAGCAAACCGGTTTACATATGTTTTCATCAATTTAAGGTTTAAGACTCGCAAGTCTCAGACTTGTAGAAAATATGGACTTTGAAACAGTATAATTGTAACACAGTTTTAGGTTGTTAATATGGTTTTAAATTGTGTTCAATTTGACGTAGATAAACTTATGTGATTGACAATTTTTCCAAGAACCTATATCAGCTGATGATGACCCAAAAAGGGCGTCGAAACTAGTTCTGATTGAAATATATGTTGTAATTTTATCTAAACAACAGTTTTTATGTATTGAATAAGGTGGATCCAAATTATAATAAAAGTTGTAATCTTGGTTCAATACGGACAAACAGTGAAATTTATTAACTATTTCTAATGGATTATGCTTATGAAATATTTTATCATTTGCTGCTAAATTTCCCCCTTTTCTGAAGATCATTTGTAGTTTTCTTATCGTTGATTTTGAATTTATTATCATCTGCCCAGGCAGCTATGCTGTCCATTCCTTTTTGAAGATCATCTTTGTTGTTTGAGGCCAGGACCATGTCATCTGCATACATATACAGTGATAAGTTTGATATGTCCTTAATTGATTTGACAATGGCAGAGGTTGCAATGTTAAACATCAGTGGGCTGATGGGATCTCCCTGTAATGCTCCATTTGTTTAAATAATTTCAGACGAACTTGATGTGGAGTCATGAATAATTACATAGTTGAATGCTAGAATATTTCTTACTAATTTAACTAGTGGGTGTAATTACCCAAGAATTTTTTCGAGTTTCTGAAATAGTAGCTGTCTGTCTAGTAGATCAAAAGCTTTTGTATAATCAGTAAATACACAGCAGAGCTTCCCTTTTGGATGTCTTAAAGATTCTTCTATATCATCAATCAAGTTTTTTGTTGCGTGTAGTGTGCTTCTGTTTTTACGGAAACCAAATTGCTCCTCTGGCAAATTGTTGTCTAGTTCTTCAATTAATTTATTTGTCAGTAACTTGGTAAGTATTTTTAATATATTATTTTCCAGTGCGACACCTCTGTATGAATTCGGATCTTCTGAATCACCTTTGCCTTTATATAATACTTTGACTGTCAATTTCCTCCAACTATTGGGGATGTTTCCAAGTTCAACGCATTTATTTAATAATTTTGTCCAAATGTGCAAGAATAGATCTGCCGTTTGTTTTATATGTTCGTTAAATATGTGGTTAGGACCTGCGGATTTTTTGCTTTTGACTGATTTTATGACTTGTTCCACTTCAGCACTGATAAAAACTTGTGAATTAATGTTTTCACTATCATTAGAATCAAAATTGAAGGCCAAATGGATGCCAGAAATGTTTAGAATTTTGGAGAAGTGGGATTCACAAGTCTGCATGTGTATGTTATTAACATGTGATTTTCTTTTTCTTAATGCTATAAATAGATCTCTCTTTGCTTCCTCTGCAAGTTCTCTAGCTTTACTTTCAATATGGTTTAACTTTTTCTTTTGTATGAGGTCTTTATATTTCCTCCTAGCCAAAGAGTATTTTAAGAGATCTTCTTGTGGATTAGTTTCTCTTGCGATCCTTAAGAAATGTAAAGTCCGTTGTCTTTCTTGAAAGCATTTTGAATCAAAGCATATTTGGGATTTCCTCTCTTTATATGGAATAACTGCGTCTAGATTGATATTTTCCAGTGTCTTAGCCGCTGCGTCTAGTTCATTATTTCTCAAGTGATGTTCAATAGTACTCACTTGATCCAAGGCTGCAGCGAGCTTCGTTTCATCTAGTTTTCTTGTGCCAGAGTGATGTGGCTGGGTAGTTTCTTTTGCAGAAGATAAGATTTCCGCTTTTATTGATATTGGACAGTGTTTTCTGAACGGGATAATTGATTTGAGAGTGCTTAAGTTGTAATTTAAGATTTTCATCTGTTGACCTCTGTAAAATATAAGGTCTATTGTCCTGCATCCCTTTGATGCGAAATAGGTTTTATCTTCTGGCTTATTGATTAATTTGAAACCTTCTTCATCCATTGTCTGCAAAAGAATCTCTTTTCGCTGATTCTGAATATCTATTCTGCAATTGAAATCACCAGCTATTATTATATTTCTTGATGTATCAATTTTTGTTGTTATTTCCATTATAGTTTCTATAATGTCTTATATGGTAGTATCGGGTGGCAGGTACAAGCCTGCTATTGTAATCAGCTCCGAACGTATTATTATAATATTACCATCATTGAATACCTTTTGAATTTTTCCGAAACGTGATTTGTAATAGCAGGAGACGCCACCCGGCGGTCTGCCTAATTCTCTTTGTTTTGCAAGTGCATAAGATGCATAGAATCCTTGAAGTCCCATGTCGTCTGTTAAGAAGGTTTCCGTAAAAATTAGTATATCTTGTCGTGTTAATGAGTCGTCAGGTATCAATTTTAGGAGATTTTTTAGACCTTAGACATTCCACAAAAGTAGATTAAAAATCAAAGCGTGCCCCCGTTGAGCATCAAAATCGATACCGCCTTACAAGGACATCTCTGGGCCAGAATTCCGCCTTTTCCACTTTTGCAAGATCTGTAAATAATATTCCTATGCGGAATGCTTTATGGTAACCTTTCGTTTGCAGTTCTTCACATTCAATTACAGTGGTAATTCCTTGTTTTGTGCAAATGTCTTTCTTTTTTCTCTTTAGTGGTATCATGATGTATCTTGCTGACATAGAGTCAAGCATGTTTAGCTCCAGCCTGAAGTTCCCCTTCGGTTGATTGCATTGTTCCTATTGTTGCCTTTGGGTGTCGCGGGATCTCATTTCTTCTCAATGCTTCTGTATAGTTTCTTCCTTCTTCTCCCGTTTTTCTGTTTAAATTTTGATGAGCAGATGTAGTAGTATCTTGTTTAGGGTTCTAAAGGACTTGATTTTGTGTGGTGTTATTTATTTGTTGTATAGGAATTGTAGGTGCTGGCCTTACAGAAGGCAGGTAATCTTCACCATTTGGCAGTCCATTCTGGGCAAATTTTAAACTAATACAGCCAGGATCCTAGTCATAACATACCAATTAAATTTATACCACATATTTGTAGTGTCTTTCTGACTGTTATTGTACAATTTCAAAATCCTGAATTAATTTGATCACTCATAATCGATTTATTTTGAAAACATATGAAATTAATTTTGTTTCATGCATGCTTGTCTTTAGGTGCACTTTTCTCTAAAAGTAAAACTCTTACAGGTACCTAATTTTTTGATAGGATATAATACAAGAAATTTGATATACTAAATACAAAATTATTTTTAAAGTGACCAACTGTTTATCAAAAAAAAATTTTAAAGTACATAATTTAATTTACCATAAAAAATTACTCATTTTATTTTTATATTTCAAATATTTTTTATTTCAGTAGCATAATTTTATGTTCACCTCTCTGAGGGTGGTTCCAAGGTACACCATACAAAAAATCAGATCTTTACCTTCAATAGTTACTGAGAAATGTGCACCTGAATGTCTGAAAACTCAGTGTTTGAGTAAATGAAGAAATAAAAAAAAAAGATCACTGACAAGTATCTAGAACATTCCTGCCATGTATTCAGCTTGTGTTTGGCTTTCTTCTTCTTCTTCTTTCTTCTTTCTCTCCATCTTCTTCCTGGTCCTTGATTCCTTAGTCAGGGCCTGAGCATCTTTTTCCGCCTTCATGAGTCGTTGTTTATCAATGGCGTGAAGAGCTGTTGTCAGGTTTTCTCCAGGATTTATGCCTAACTTCCTCAACACAGTTTTCCTGGCTGCATTTCCATCATTAAAGCAAATAACTGCATCCAGTACACCTATTTTTAGAGTATTTAGTCCAACAAATACTGTTTTGGGTACCCTTTCCCAAATACAATGATTAAAACTTTCATTTGGGTTTTGGGTATTCCCATGCAAGCACTTTCGAAGAAGGTCCCTATCACTTATATTCCTGTACACTGGCTTGATTGCTTCCATTACAGCTAATGGCAGAGAATGTTCATGATGGTATTCCATTCCTGTCACTTTTGACTTTTGGTAGCCACACCAAGAGTCAGCACCTTTTGGGCAAGGATAATGCTGTGGGTTACTATCAGTCGATAACTTATGAAAATAAGTAGCCCATACTGCCTCCCTCATTTCCCGTTCATCTGTACACCCTGTGTGCCTCCTTATTGCCATTCCATAATACTGTTGCAGCAGATCAATCTGCACATCAGTTAGTCGACCCCGTCCAGACTGATTTCCCATCCGATAATTTTTTCCCTTGCATGTCTTTGCGCAGCTTTCGCAGTCTTGCTCCCATTCGTTTCTGAACATGGCCACAGCATTCAAGTTTGGTAATTTTCACCTCTGGGCCATATATATTTGCCTCACTCACCCTTACAAAGACCTTGGAGTCACCATCCCCCAGATAGTGTATGTACCTGACACCACGTGTGGTCTCTGATCTCTGAAATATTCTCATAGCACCCTCACTCTCCATGCCCCCACTGTACCCATCATAGTTTTTGACACAGTTGTGATTATGTTCCTTATCCCTTGTACAGTTATGACAATATTTGGTCAAGCATTCAACATCAATCACTTTCCCAGTCTCTAAAGCAGTTGCAGTGACCACACCATTCAGTGATGTATGACCACGCTTTTGCCAAGAACCATCCAAGGCAACAGCCATATCTTTACAGTCATCATTCAGGGCTACTGCTTCATTCACTGCTCTAAGCATAGAGTCCTCTGCTACCTCCTTTAGTGCATTGTGAAGTATGTCAGTAAAAAGAGAGAATCTTGGTGGAGGTGGCAAATCCATCATAGCACAAAGAGTCTGAGCTGACTTACCACCTTTTCCTATGCACCTCATACTGTAGAAAAGTCTAATGTTCACATCATAACCTCTATCAACTTTCTTTGATGTCATAGATGAAGCTGAAGCCCTACATGAACTACAGATTATAGTTAACTTAGTGGCCAGTCCCTTTCTACTTGTAGTGTCTTCAAACAAATTAATACATTCAACACCTTCACAATATTTACACTTTACAAACTGTTTCATAAGTTCAGATAACAAACCAATATCAACTACAACATATCCTTCACTAGCTTCACCTTCAAATGTATCATCCTTACTCTCAGTCTGTATATATGAAAGTTTCCACTGTTTCAGATGAACAACTTACTGGAGTGAGGTTAGAGCTATTGTTTACATCTCTATCAGTAGTACTGCCTGATTTTTTAATGTATAAATTGCCGTAAAACTTTTGTTTACCAAACCTCTTTGTTCTACCCATCACAAAAACAATATAATAGTAACACAGAGTACGGATAAACGTATACGTTTTGCATAAGAGAACTATAAGCCTACAGCACACGTTTCTGTGGAATCAAAACAAACAATAACCACATGTAACTAAACAAATGCAGCCTTCACTATCATCTGTACATAAGGCCAGTACCAACATAGAAAATGTTCATTTACCCTACATATATTATGTGAGAAGTGAAATGTTCAAAGAGAAAATATACCGAGAGAACAAGACACTGGAATGAGGAAATGGGCGTGTCAGCTAGTGGCGGCCATTTTTGAAAACCCAATGTATGCCATTTAAACGGATAAATACAACCAAAAAAATATATGGGCTTGTAGAGAAAAGCATGACGAATCATTTAAGACATAAAACAAAAAATGCATTTTTTGACCGATAATACCTGCCTTCTGTCCTTGGACCTTCGTTTATAACCGTTGATTTTTGTTTTTAATTTAGAAGTTTTTCAACAGTCTTTTCAATTATTGTAGTCATGTCTGTAAAAAGAAAGGACAATATGTTTTCTATTTTCTCATTCATTTGATTGAGTGGATTATCTTTCTCTTTAAAATCCAAAAGTTCTGGTTTGCAGATGTCACAAAACCAAGTGAGTTTACACTTTGCTCTTTTCATAATTACAAATTCTCCGTTTGTGACTTTCGCACAATCTTTATGATACCATTTGTTACAAGGGTCTTCACACTGAATAGCATTACATTTAGATTCAAATATTTTATTGCATGCACCACAATTTGATTTGTTTTTGTTTGTTGACGTTGGTTCGTTGTCCGAATTGGCCGGCATGACGCTTGGAATTTAAAGATAAGAAAGATGAATGAACTATTTATTCTTAGGTTGTTTGATAGTGAAATGCACAACACTACCTGAATCAGTCGATGTGTATATTCTAGGTAAGTTGTTATTCTGTATTGTTTAATTTCTATACATCAGCAGGAGCCAATGAAATAAGTGTTCATTGGAAGAAAATTGAACTGTTATTCGTTAGTAAAAAATTCCCCTGACCAAAATGGTGTCTCCCAGCAGAGTAAACAATGATTAAATTTTCTATCACAATTCACTCCTTTCTTGCTATACACTTTGGACAACACAATCTCTTGTGAAGGGACACTTTTTAGATATATATATCGTTCACTGTATGGATTATGTGAAACCTCAGACACTATTTAATCATTGCAAATGTACCACCTAGAATTACGCTTGTCTGTCACCTGTCACTTTTCTAATATGAAAAAAGAAAAAAGACCTATCTGTGTCAGTGCAACATAAAGCAAATTGTAAAAAAATGGAAGTTACAGACCGGCGGCTCCACGGAAATTGACTTGCCGTGAAATATGTAACATGCTCCTGCCATAATTTTTGTATCTACACTTTTGGATATTAGCAAGCTTCAAATGAGGACAGAAAAGAATAAGACTTTAAGGAATCTTTAACCTAAGACGTCAGACAAAGTGTGGATTATTCCTATGAATGTGTTCAGGGTGATAAGGACTAGAATTTTTTCAGTGTGAAAGAGGAAGGGAAGTTTTGTGAAGCAGCTTAGCAATGTAGTGAGGGATGACAGCAAAGCAATTACAATGCATGAATTGGTAATAGAACTTCGTAGAATATGAGGAATATGAAAGTTAATAGGAATGGGAAAAATTTACAGGATTTATTTTATAGTATCGGGGTAGCAGATGCAAATTCGTTCTTCAGCTGTAAGACGTGGAAGAATAATAGTTGTGGTGTGGTGGAAGGACAACCTTAATAGTGTAATGAATCTCTTACATCTGCCATTGTAATTTTATAGATTTAAATCTGTACAAGGTGAGCCGAACCTGTCCTCGGAAACTCCCGGCACTAAAGGCCGTACGCTAAGTAGATAAAATACTAATTAGTATCCAGTGTACATATTTTTAATGTTGAGAAAGGAAACATTCAAGTTATGATCGACAATAACACCATTGAGAAAGTCATGGGAAACGCTTTACAAGTTATGAGCAATCTTATACTATTTTTGTTGCTAATCTAGTTCAGTTTCTCTCTGAAGTAACATCAAAAGTACGCCAAAAAAAAAGTTGTCAGTTGTGGACAATTTGACAGTGGTGGTGGTGGTGGTGGTGGTCACACCTATCTTTGGGGGACATTGTAGTACTCTTTTTGCATGTGCTATCATTTTTAAGGCTTCTGTTCAAACATTTAAATTACTCCTGTACTTCCCTTTGACTGGGCATTTCCACTACAGCTTTGCTTTGTCTCAAAAGTAACCTCTTCTACAATTCAAAGTCCTCCAGACAAACCAGTTTTAACCAAATTAGCTTCAAACTTGACACAAATGTGCAGCTGCCTGTTGTTCATAATTTGTTATGTCCATAAAATATATGAAAACTTTCAGAAATACCTTCAGTCAATGCATGGGAAAATCAGTTGTTTTTAAGATGCCATGCCACTTAATAGCAAATATGTTGTTTACAATGTGTTTTACGTCGCGCCTACACAGATAGGTCTTACAGTGACAATGGGATAGGAAAGGTGTAGCAGTGGGAAGGAAGTAGCCGTGGCCTTAATTAAGTTACAGTCCCAGCATTTGCCTGGTGTTATAATGGGAAACCATCTTCAGGGTTGCCGACAGTGGGGTCGAACCCACTATCTCCCCTAACCGCACGGCCACTTCCTTGGTGAATATGTTGTTAAAAATATAAGTTTGTAATTAATAACAAACAATTCTACAAAAAGGCCTTCCTGACCAAGGTAGTAAAGGCGTGCTCAGTTCACCCGGAAGGATGTGGGTTCAGTTTCCTGTCAGAAAGTCTAAAAATTTAAGAAACAAGATTTCCACTTCCGGAGGTGCACATTTCCCTGAGGTTCACTCAGCCTGCACTAAAAATGGGTACCAGATTAATTCTCGGGGCAAAGTCGGCCGGGTGTAGAGCTAACCACTCTACCCCACCAAGCGTCGAGATTACAGATACATTCCATCCCTCCAAGTGCCTTCATGGCATGTACGGAGACGACTTTGCTTTTTATAATTCAGCAAATAATTTCTTTTCTTTCTTAGGAAACAAAGAGCCATAATTCTGTAAATAATTGCTAAGTTAAAAAGCACATTTTTAAGTTTTCTTAATTTAGTCTGTAGTAACTGTCTCACCAAATATTGTGTATATTAGGCTAAAATTAGATAGAAAATTCAGTAGTGGACCCCACTCCCATTAAGAGGAACTGGTTATAATCACCATCAGCATTGTTCTTACTCTTGTCGTATGCTCATGTGCACTGGTGTTTTTCTAAAGTTGGAGAAACAGCAGACATGAAATGTGAGAGGCAGGACACACCCTGGTCATTTGTTATTAGCCCTCTAATTGAGCAGTTGAGGCTATTGATGATGCCCCATCAGTCCTGCTGGGAGATGGATGTGCACAGGTCATGTGCTCCTCGTTACTCACTCATTTGGCTCTCCGTACAGTGCTAATCAACTAAAAAATAAACTAAATGTGAAGTAATACATGTTCAGTAGGGATATAATTGTGTTACATCCTGAGACAGGGCCTAGGAACAGGGATGTAACTGGGTTAGTTTCATCTCAGGGCAAGAACTCGCCTTAGCGCCACCCCTCCCCCTCCAACCAACCAAACCAAACCAAACCCCTTCCCGACAACACCTGATTTTGCCATTTTACTGTAATTCCCCTCATTCATCTCCATCATCATCATCATCATTATCATCATCATCATCATCATCATCATCATCATCATTTTCCAGCTCCATTTTCTTGGGTGTGGTGTATAAGTGCTCACCACTTCTTCCTGTCAAAGTATAGTTTCTGTTCCTCTATGTCCTCCCACTTGACATTTTTCTTGATGACCTCCGATTTCACTGTGTCTATCCATCTATTCCTTTGTCTCCCTACTGGTCTCTCCCCTTTCACTTCTCTGTCAAAGTAATTCCTTCCTGTTCTCGTTCCGTCCATCCTCGTAACATGTCAGACCATTATAGCCTGCATCTTCCTAAAAGCTCGGTAACAGGTATTTTGATACCAGCCTCCTTCCTGTTTACTTAATTTCTAATCTTGTTTTTCCTGGTCTTTTGGTTCATTGTTCTGATGAATTTAATTTCTGTTAGCTGGATTTTACTATTAGCCTTGTTATGTAGGGTACATGTTTTGACACCATAGATGAGAACACAAAATTCTTATCATGGGATTACAGGAAATTAGAAAAACTGACCAGGATGCCTTGGAATCTCAAGGGTACAGACTTTATAAAGGTATACACGGGCCGGGCGAGTTGGCCGTGCGCGTAGAGGCGCGCGGCTGTGAGCTTGCATCCGGGAGATAGTAGGTTCGAATCCCACTATCGGCAGCCCTGAAAATGGTTTTCCGTGGTTTCCCATTTTCACACCAGGCAAATGCTGGGGCTGTACCTTAATTCAGGCCACGGCCGCTTCCTTCCAACTCCTAGGCCTTTCCTATCCCATCGTCGCCATAAGACCTATCTGTGTCGGTGCGACGTAAAGCCCCTAGCAAAAAAAAAAAAAAAAAAGTATACACGGGAAGAGAGTGATGAAGAATGTCTCACAATTTGGAACAGGATTCTTGGTCAGCCTTAAAATAATAAACTCAGTTCAAGAATTCAAATCACAGTCTCCACGACTCTCAACGCTCACCTTAAAGGCATCTAATAAAATCTATACTATAATAAATGCCCATGCTCCCACTAATGATAAAAACAACTCCTCAAAAGACCATGAGGAAACAGAAGAATTTTGGGACCTATTTGACCAGACCATAGATAATATCTCCAAACGCCATGTAAAATTATTAATAGGTGACTTCAACGCTGAACTAGGCAGAGAAAGAAAATACCATGACATCATTGGAAAATGGCCAGCACACAAGAAAACAAATAAAAATGGAGAGAGACTAGTTGACCTGTGTAGAAACCATAATTTAATCTCAAAATCTACATGTTTTAAGAGGAAACGTCAAAAACTCAAAACATGGAAACACCCTGACTACACTAAAGGAGAATGGCAACTGGATCACATCTGCATGGACAAATACCACCACAAAGAGATCTATAACGTCAAAGTCTTCCGAGGAATAGAGACAGGTTCAGATCACTAGGTAGTTAAAATTAAACTCACTCACCAGAGGAGACAACAAAAGCAAGCCCTTAAAACTAAAAGAAAAATAGATCCTACCCAGCTAATCAACAACTAAAATTGCCAGAAAGCAACTGAAAAAATAAAAATCACAGATAAACTTGAAGACTTAATACACAACCTTAAACAAACTGCAGAAGACCTGGCTCCAATTAAACCACGTAAAAAACACCAGTGGTGGAACAGTGAGTGTGATGAAACAGTGGAGAAAAGACATCAGGCATGGCTATTACATCAGTCCTGAAAAACAGAAATATCCTATCAAAATCTAGTAATACAGAGAAAAGAAACTACCCGAGAAAACTGTAACAAATAATTAACAAATGCACATTGTTAACATATGCAGATGATACTGTTACGTGTTGGCAGGGTAAATAAATAAGACAGAACCTGGTAGCATCCTATTCCTAAAATGTATTACCTAAGCTCTAAAACTACACATTTACACACACACGATTGCCGAGCTCACAACTTACACAAGTTCACAGGACACATACTTATACAGTTCGCGCTCTCTCTCTTAGTTTCTCATGTTTTATCAACAATGATGCACATGCACGCGCGTGCGCACACACTCACACACACACAGAGTCTCTGATTACTTGCACTACACTCACTCAGCCGCTCAGTCACACTCATTAGTGCTGTCATGGTCCGCAGTCCACATGTCAGTCTTGCAGCTCGGGATAGTATCCGCTGTCCATCCAGTCCGTCAAACTCCACTTACAGCCCCATGTCGATACCCAATGTTGTCGTCCACACTGCACAGGACAGACCGCGTCCTCTTCCAGCAGCTGGTCTAAGACACTTGCAAGCAGACGACAGGAACAACAGACTGACACCTCAGCTCAGGCTGTCACTAACTCACTGACTGCAATCTTCGCCGACTCACTACGCCAACTAACTCAACTCCCGTAGGTCGCGCCCGACTTAAATACCTGGGCCCATGCCATCTGGATGCTTCCAGAAGGGACATGCCTCCAGTATCTTCCCGAAGGCGAATATTCTCCGCGCGCCATCCAGATTCTATCATAACGCCAAAGGCCTCCAATGAGTGAGTAGGACGATCCAGATAGCAGCGGCGGGAGAGATTCCAATCCACAAGCGGCTGTCCTCCACCTGGTGACGGGAGTAGGGAGAGGTTGGGCCTTCCTTGGTGATGAGAGTGCGGTTGGAGTTAGCTAGCTCGCGTTACTTCCGTGGTTGTACATTGGCATGGCAGACACAGCGGCTCACCATGCCACAATACAGTCACTTTTGCTGAAGGAACTAGTTGGAATAGAATAGAATGGAATATGCCATTAATGTGTGTATATCCAGCCCTTGTCCCGTTTCTGTACGGGGTCAGGTCTGAAGTGAGATGAATCTCGTGAGTTTTTATGACCGGGTGCCCTTCCTGACATCAACCTCATCAGAGGAATTAATGAAATGAATGATGTGATGTATGATAGTAGGAAAGGAGAGGGTGAACCCTGGTGCCAGCACATAGCCTACCCCATTTTAATAACACCAAGGGGCCTACTCAAAGCTTTGTCCCCATCCGTCGCATGAATCGCCATCAGCCTCACTCCATATGAGCACTGTGGAGAAGTTTGAAATTGAATCCAGGCTTTTGGCATGCAATCTAGGGATTAGGAATTGTTTACCACCATGGTGTCAGACTATAGACTTCAACACATTAACAATCATGGCCACCAGGCAGGTTGGAAGAAGAGATGGAATGATAGTACACATCTTAAGACACCCAGGGTTTGTTCAGTTGATTTATGAGAGAAGTGGAGGCGGTAAGAATGGTAGGGGTAGACCAAGATGTGAATATGACAAGCAGATTAGAGCAGGTGTAGGATGTAGTAGTTACGTAGAAATGAAAAGTTTATTACAGGAAGCCCAGGAAGCTGCATCAGACCAGTCTATGAATTGATGACCCAAACAGCTACACATTAATTTTACTGTTTTTTTTGGTTCATTGTTTTGGCCTACTAGGCACCATGGTGCTCATCTGAACTCTGAACTAGGGTCTTCTGTATTTTCTTGGCCCAGTACGCTTTCCTTTTCTGGCTGTGTGCCTGCTTTCTTCCATCCGTCCACTTAGGTCTGGTGGTCCGCTTGTGAGGGACAATGGAGAGATTCGTAGAGCTCGTTGTTGTGCCTCATCCTGTAGGTAGCATCCTCCTCTCTTGTGGGTCCTAGGAAATTCCTGTTGTTAATATAAATTTATATAATTTTTTGCATGTTTTGTTATTCAGTATTATTCGTGCCTTTACTTGGATTCCTTGCTCTCATGTTTGAAATAGTGAATCATATGGATTGGGATGTCTGTTTGAAATTCATGGCCTCTCTTTTTGTATCTGCAATTAGAGAGCAGTCAGTTTTGATGTTCTGTACCTGTGTTCAGCTTATGCTGTTGAAGCTCTATCAAAAACTTTGTGCCTGCAGATGCTTTCCATCGGCAGCTGGTAGAGATCGACTTGACGCTAGCTTGTGTTGGGGAACTGAACACGACTGTACGCAACAACATCCACTGGCCCATCCTATATGGAGTGGGTAAGTACTGCACATGTGAGGGATGTACTATATGTGGTGGGTGAGCTGGTCCTGTAAGAGGTGTTTCATGTCCACAGGTATGAACGTGAAGACTGGAGAATTATTCCCGGCTACATTCCCAGACAAGGGCCCAGACCAAGCCCTGAGGTACGCTCGCCACCTCACAGGCGGCCAGCAGGTGAGATCAACTTCAAGTATTGTCAAAATTTGCTCCTCGTACAAAACTGTCTTCAGCTTTACAAACTTTCTTTCCTTTTCTGTTGACATTCATGTTCAAGTAAACTTTGTATTGTAAGTTTGTCTTGTACCATTCTTCACCTCACAGTATTTCTTTCTTAGCTTTCTTCTTTTTTTTTTATTTGCAAATGGATGATTTAGGACCACGCAGAATCAACATTTGACATGTCTAATATAATCGGAAAGAATGTCTTTCCAATTCTATCAAGCTGACTGGCCTGTAATTATCTGCTTTACATTTATCACTCTTTCATTTGTATACTGGGTCAACTATAGGAACTCTACACTCATTTGTTATAGCTCCTTCTTGCAAACAGTTATCAAATAAGTACTTCAGATATGGTATTCTATCTTTTTTTGAGAGTACCCCCTGTGGTAGACCCATGGTATCCTCTGACTGTTGAAAGAGGCAACTAAAATGGGCGACCAAGGGATGATGGGGTTTGAACCATGAGATTACCCGTGATTAATACCACTACGTGAGGAACACCATGGGTTGACTTTACTTGTGATTAGTAGCACTATGTGAGGAACACCATGCGTCTGTAATTAATATCATCAGGGGTGGATCACTATGGGCCGATTACAGAAACGGTATTTAGATTATGTTTTTGGTTAAACAATGTCTAAGTATGGCAGCAGCATTGCAAAGGCGTTATTTATCACATAGACACTGTCTAAAACCGATGTTCAACTGGCCATGTTTAAACATTGCCGAGAAAACTGTTTAACCTCAAATTTCAGGAGTGAATCGCAATCAGAGGTTAAGTACCATGAAACATGTGACACAAGGGATAGTCCAGTAACTGTCAACTTGACTACAATTCTTGGCAACTGATATATTATAATATATTTGGGATACTTTCCCCGGAATTAGAGGTCACTTCGACTACATCCGTATCAGAATAATGGTGGTGAGGTAATTTTTGTTTTAAGAGGAAGTACAACTAGGTAATCATCCTCTCTGAACAAATTAGTGGAAAATAAATTTAAAATAAAATAAAAATATATATTCAATGAAGGATTTTGGAAACAAAGTACAAAATAAAACAAAAAATTATTGAATTAAGCCGAAAAAACTAACGAATCAAAAGAGAACGTGCGTTCCCTGAGTAACAGTACACTTGTAATTTACATACCGTTGATTAATCCCCTGTCGCACATAAAGTGGATGCCGAGATCAGCAGTAGTCGCGTCATCTGCTAATATGCGTTTGAGTGTTTCCTTCAGGCCGAGGCTCCGTCTTAGGCCAGAGAGATCGGCGCACTCTGTGAGGACGTGGGTCACAGTGAAGTCAGCACCACAAGAACACACTGGGGGGTGTCCTTCCCTCTTTAGGAGATAAGAGTGTGTAGATCGCTCATGATCCGTAAAGGCCGGAAAGAGGACCGTCACATGGTAGTTCTCTTCTTAATTGCTCTCAGCTTGTTGGGAGTTCGGATAGCGAGCCCAGGACACGAAGATGGTTCGACGTAGCTGAGAACAAATATCTTTAGCAGGTACATTGACGGATCTTACAGGTAAAAGTAACGCTTCCTTTACAGCTTCATCCGCAAGTTTGTTTCCCAGAATAACTTGTTCCTATCATCAGAGGGCTGTCACATACAGTACATCAACCAGGAGGGATTCAGCTATTACATTTACTGCCAAGTAAGCACACGTAAGTCTAGCGACACTAAAAAGTAGATAGGCTAGTGCGTGTTTTTTTTTTTTTTTTTTTTTTTTTTGATAATCATCGCACTAATTGAGGTAAGTTTTCGGCAACTGTGAGATAGGAAAAGGCAAGGACTGGAATGGAAGAGCTGTGGCCATAACAGCCCTGGTATTTGCTTGATGTAAAAAATGGGGGAACTATGGAAAACAATCTTCAGGGCTGCCGATGATGCGCTTCGAACGTATGATCTCTAGAATGCAAGCTACATCTATATGGCCCATACAACTCATTTGGTTACACAGTAGGCCTACTATAGTTCCATCTTCCCCTCGCAGAAGCTATTTAGACACTCACCATAACAACACTACAATCAAAGCTACACTTCCTTGTATGGTGGCGTGTAGCTTTAGTGTTGAACATATGACATTTTATTTCCACCGAAAGGAATATTCTTATCTGTGGGCAAGTCATGCTCATGCTTAGCCATATTTGAGTAATATGTAGGAAGATGACAGCTAACTTATGTTTGGCGCGCGCACTGATGATTTCATTGGTTGCGACAAGCAAAGAGTTGCATGGAGGATACTTCTGTTTTCATTTTCGAACCAATATTGAAACTTTAAACGACATCTAGCTAAACACCGGCTGAACATTGTTTATGCAATGGAAGACATGTAGTACCACTATGTGAGGTACATCACAGTTCTGGGCAACACCTGTGATTAGTACCACTATGTGAGCAACACCACAGTTCTGGGCAGCTCCTGTGATTAGTATCACTATGTGAGGAACATCACAGTTCTGGGGCAGCTCCTGTGATTAGTATCACTATGTGATGAACATCACAGTTCTGGGGCAGCTCCTGTGATTAGTACCACTATGTGAGGAACACCACAGTTCTGGGCAGCTCCTGTGATTAGTGCCACTATGTGAGGAACACCACAGTTCTGGGCAGCTCCTGTGATTAGTACCACTATGTGAGGAACATCACAGTTCTGGGGCAGCTCCTGTGATTAGTACCACTATGTGAGGAACACCACAGTTCTGGGCAGCTCCTGTGATTAGTGCCACTATGTGAGGAACATCACAGTTCTGGGGCAGCTCCTGTGATTAGTACCACTATGTGAGGAACACCACAGTTCTGGGCAGCTCCTGTGATTAGTACCACTATGTGAGGAACATCACAGTTCTGGGGCAGCTCCTGTGATTAGTACCACTATGTGAGGAACACCACAGTTCTGGGCAGCTCCTGTGATTAGTGCCACTATGTGAGGAACATCACAGTTCTGGGGCAGCTCCTGTGATTAGTACCACTATGTGAGGAACACCACAGTTCTGGGCAGCTCCTGTGATTAGTACCACTATGTGAGGAACATCACAGTTCTGGGGCAGTTCCTGTGATTAGTACCACTATGTGAGGAACATCACAGTTCTGGGGCAGCTCCTGTGATTAGTGCCACTATGTGAGGAACATCACAGTTCTGGGGCAGCTCCTGTGATTAGTACCACTATGTGAGGAACACCACAGTTCTGGGCAGCTCCTGTGATTAGTACCACTATGTGAGGAACATCACAGTTCTGGGGCAGCTCCTGTGATTAGTACCACTATGTGAGGAACACCACAGTTCTGGGCAGCTCCTGTGATTAGTGCCACTATGTGAGGAACATCACAGTTCTGGGGCAGCTCCTGTGATTAGTACCACTATGTGAGGAATGCCATGGGCCTGCATTACCTATGAGTGGTGTCATTATGTGAGGAACACAAGAGGTCTGTGTTACCTGTGAGTAGGACATTACCTGTGATTAGTACCACTACATGAGGAACATCATAGATCTACTTTACCAGTGATTAGTAAGTACCATTATGAGGGGCTGGTGATCTGTATTTTGGACCCCTTTAGACAACAAGCATCATCGATTTAGGATTTTGCTCTGGAAGCACTTCCTTGTTCAGTGTGTACCATTGTTTTAAGAAAGGTGGGGTATTATGTGTCGGATCCACTTATTGTTTTAAGTTCATAATTGTTCGTCATCTTCTTGAATTCTAATCAGGGGATGAATTTTGGAATTTTAATTGTCATTACATTTTGTCTCATCTCGTACCATTAGGGGCTGATGACCTAGATGTTAGGCCCCGTAAACTACAAGCATAATCATCATCTTATTTTTGTAAGTGTCTTTATTATCATAGGTAAATTCCAGTTAGTCACCTCCTTTACTGGGGCATGATCCTAATGTCAAACTGTCTTTACTGCTCTCTAAATACTCTGCAAATTTTCACATTTTCCTTCCCCTTGTTTGTTAATGAATCCTGCAACTTGTTTCTGCCTTAAAGTACCTATACATACTGTACCATTCCATTTTTCCGTTTTTCACCAAAACTCGTATCATCATCATTTCCCTTTATCCAGCTGTAGGGGCAAATATGGTTCCTACCCCACTTTCTTCGGTCTTTCCACCACTTCTCCTCCAACACTGTCCCATTCCAGGTTTCTTTCTATAATGCTGCGTTGGATGGTATCCTTCCACCTCAATCGTGGTCGTCCACAGCCTCTCCTTCCTTGCATTTGCATTTCCATCATCTTTTTTGGCATTCTTTCGTCACTCATTTGCTTGATGTGCTCAAACCATCTTAGTCGGCTCTTCTCTATTCTATCATTCATTTTTTCCACTCCAATTTCTTCCCAGATTTTCTCATTCCTTATTTTGTCTTTTCTACTCTTCTGTATCATACTCCTCAAGAACATTTCGGCTGTCTGTATTCAACTCTCAACCTTCTTTGTCATTGTCCAAGTTTCTGCTCCGTAAGTTGTTAAGGGTATGTAATACATCTTGTACATAGTTTCCTTTGTTTCCATTGGCACATCTTTGTCCCATAACATGTTTCTTACACTATGATAGAAACAACTACCAGCTTGAATTCTCTTACTAATCTCAGCATCCAGTTGAGCATTCTCCATTAATTCACTCCCCAGATATTTGAACATTTCCACTACTTCCAGGGGCTTGTCTGCAAGTCTGATCTGACCTTTCCCTTCTTTCTCCCCTCTAGCCATAACAAGAGTTTTACTCTTTTCTACACTTATTTTCAGTCCACATTCTTCGATCTTCCCATTCATGACATTCAACTGTTCTTGAACCTTTCTGTCGTCTTCTCCCCAAATCACAATATCATCTGCAAATAACAACATGTTCATTTCTCTTCCTCCATATGCTGCTTTTGCTGTTCTCATGATGTCATCCATTACTATTGTAAACAGGATTGGTGATAGAACACTTCCCTGTCTCAGCCCACTAGTTATTTTGAACCAACTTGTCCTGCCAACTTGTGTTTGCATGCAACTACAACAATCCCTGTCAAATTCCTTTTTGCACCAGACTGTCCCAAGCTTTAGTCCTGGGGACACTGTCATATGCCTTTTCAGTGTCAATGAATGTCATCACCATATCATTCCTGTACTCCCATTGTTTTTCCATTAGTTGTCTCATAATGAAAATGGGCTCTATTGGTTACAAAGCGCATTTCTATCTACGAAATGTCACTGTAAAATTTGTCACAAATGGAACATAATAATTGCTTTTACACAAACGAAGTCCTGACTATTTTATTTTTGGAGAATATTATGTATACCTACTTCACTACTTTACAAGTACTTTTGGTGCTACGCTTACAACAACACACGTATGTGTTTTGTTTGTCTTACACTTTCAACAGTTTCGTGTGTGATGTCTGTGTTCACTGAAGTTCTTTGCTTTCATTTCATTGCTTCAGTTGTGAATTCACGGTAGTACTGTAAAGGAACATTTCCTGAATTGTATCGTGATATGCAAGAATTAATTGGCGACAAAAAGCCATGGCCAATGTACATAAAAAGAATTCTGTGGACTAGTCAACTGAAATACAGAGACAGATTACCGATCACAGTGGGGTTTTTTTTTTGAAATGGTTGTCTTATGGACTTTTTCATAGAGTTTCTGAAAGGTTGTAGACGAAAGAGTAACTTCCTAACTCCTAAGAAAATAGCAAAATTTATAGGAATCTGGAAATGGTTGGAGAAATGTGTTGAACAAAAAAGGATGGATATTTTGAGGAAAAGAATATATTATGATATATCATTAGGGTGAGTTGTGGACTTGTACCCTAACTGATTCATTAAGTGATTTATTGGTCCAGGGATCATGCTATTTTCCTTCAAACAAAAATAAAAAATATTTATTGGTCCAGGGATTGTGCTATTTTTCTTTCAACAAAAATCATTTGGGTCTTTTAACTTCATTATAACATGGTCATTTGCCTCATTGAAGAACGAAATAACATCGTGAATGCTGTTGACCTTCATTTTGCTGTTTGAACTGGCTGCACTAGTCGTATGGACAAAGATAATGAGAATCCACACGCATAGCACTCCCGTTCCTCGGTGCTGGCCCTGGACCTCAAGAAATTAAAAAAAGACGGCACCAGCAGTGGAATATGACATAAAGGAGTCATGTTTACAGGCCGTAAGTATGTATTCATATTTATGTTATAACGACGGTATTTCTTAATTTGCTGCAGATTTTTCACTTCATTTGTGTAACAGCAATTATTATGTTTCATTTGTGACAAATTTTACAGTGACATTTCGTAGATAGGAATGCGCTACATAACCGGCTCTATTGTTGACCTTCCACTTCTGAAACCAAACTGATTTTCCTGTATCTGATTCTCAACCCTCAACCTTATTCTACTTTCCAGTATCCTTTCCATTATCATAGCAACATGGGATATTAGAGTAATTCCCCTGTAATTCTTCAAATCTTTCTTATCGCCTTTCTTGAAAATTGGGATGATTATTCCTTTTTGCCAATCCTCAGGGATTTCCTCATTCTCTCAGACATTCCTGAGAACCCGATATGTCCACTGCAGGCCTACAGCTCCCTGCCTTTATCATCTCCACTGAAATGTCATCTGTTCCAGCAGTTTTTCCATTCTTCATCTTTCTTACCGCCATTTCAGTTTCATTTATTGTAATTTCTTTATCAACTAATTGCCTTTTCTGGTCATCCATTGAATGACTGTCATCAGTTCTTATGTTCAGCAACTTTTGAAAATACTCTCTCCATCTATTTCTTATTTCTTCTGGCTTTGTTAATATTATGCCGCCTTCATCCTTCACAAATCTGGTGTTTACTTGATCTCTTTGTTTCTTAAGATACCATACAGTAATTTCTTGCTGCTCTGCATATCATCTCTCAATTTCCGTGTGAATAAGGCTCGGCTTTTCCTCTTTTCTTCCTCCACCACTTTCTTGGCCAAATTCTTTGCCTCCGCATATTTTCTCCTACTTTCTTCAGTCTTAGATGTTTTCCATGCTTTCCATGGCATTTTCTTTTTGTTCACTTTAATCTTTACCGTATCATTCCACCAGTGTGTCTCTTTGTCTTTCACATTTCCTGATGTTCCACCACATACCTTTTCTGCACATCCAACCAGCCGTTGACCTGAATTTTGGACTCCTTTAGACATAAAGCATCATTGTTTCAAGAATGTGCTTTAGAAGCAGTCCCTTGGTGAGTAATACTATTGTTTTCAGATAGTTTCTAGGAAGGTGGGGTACTGCGGGTCAGATCCACTGATTGTCTTAAATTCATATTCATCCATGCATTCTTCATCATGTTTTGAATTCTAGTCAGTGGATGATTTTGGATTACATTGTCATTACAGTTTGTCTCATTTTGTTCCATTAGGGGCCGATGACTTGGATGTTAGGCCCCTTTAAACAACAAGCATCATCATCATCATCATCATCATCCTGATCCTGTCGAAAAGCTTTTGCACTCCAGTTTCCTTCGTGATGTCCTCAATTCTTACTCTACCCTCTCTTGTCTCTCCTGTCATACTTAATACAATTTAATTTCACTGGCCTGGATTTTATTCTCCTGTCTTTTTGTCACTGTCCAGATCTCCGCTCCATATGTCAGTCTCGTAATGTACCTTCATTCCATATTGATATTGTACACAAATGCAATGAGAAGAAGGCTTCCACCTAATCAATATTTATTAATAATAATAAGTATTGATTGGGCAGTAGTACATGACCTCTTTACACTTCATTAACACTGCCTTCCTACCTCCACATCAGGTTTCTCTCACTCTGGTACAATGCATTTCCCTGTTGAATCCTTTTACTGATCTCCATGTGCATCCTGCATTAGTTCACTTCCGAACTACTTGAAGCTCTTCACATTACCAAGATTTTGTCACTTTGTTTTTATATAATTCCTTTCCCTTCCCTTTCTCCTCTAGTCAGCACCATTGCCTCACTCTTTCCCATGCTTATTTTGATTCCATCATTTTCAATAATGTCGCTCAATATGTTAAGTTGCCCTCACATTTCCTTTCTCTTTGTTCCCCACACCACAATATCATCTACAGACACCAGTCCCTGTCCCCATATTTTTGCATATTATATTATTATTATTATTATTATTATTATTATTATTATTATTATTATTATTATTATTATTTATATCCTATGATTTAGATCCCATATTTTTGGTCGGTAGATACAGAGTGGGTCTCGGCCCATAAGTGGCCACGGCTGGTCCGTGGTCCAACGGCTCTGCACTCTGACCGGCCAACCGAAACAGGACAGGGATGGACCTCACGGCTGTCCTGAGAATGGTTTTCTGTGGTTTTCCATTCTCCTGCACTGAGGCAAATGCCGGGACCGGTCCTAGTATAGGCCACAGCCGCCAACCCCCTCACCTTCTCTGACATCTCCTCCACCGCAACAAATCTCTCCGGCCTGAGAGGCGGCGTCACTGTCTCAGAGGCCTGGCTCCTCCTTTAGGGGAGGAATGAAAATGTAGTAGTAGTAGTAGTAGTAGTAGTAGTAGTAGTAGTAGTAGTAGGGTTTTTTTTTTTTTTTACCGAACTCGATAGCTGCAGTCGCTTAAGTGCGGCCAGTATTCGGGAGACAGTGAGGTTCGCCCTGAAGATGGTTTTCCGTGGTTTCCAATTTTCACACCAGGCAAATGCTAGAGATGTACCTTAATTAAGGCCATGGCCCCTTCTTTTCCCGTCCTAACCCTTTCCTGTTCCATCGTCGCCATAAGACCTATCTGTGTCGGTGCGACGTAAAGCCAAAAAAAAAAGTAGTAGTACTAGTAGTCGTAGGCCCATATTTTACCTTTGTCTCCTTTCCAACTTTGTCATAACCATTGTGAATAACAGTGGTGACAGCACACTGGGGTAGAATAGCACCCACAGTATCCCTTCCCTGAAGTAAGAGGCAGCTAAAAGGGGCACCGGGGGCTCGTAACTTGGGATCATGGGTTGGCGACCACGGGGCCCTTAGCTGAGTCCTGGCATTGCTTCCACTTACTTGTGCCAGGCTCCTCACTTTCATCTATCTAACCTCCTTTGGTCAACTCTCGCCGACCCCGACGGTATTACAGCATTCGAGCCTCAGGGGTCTCTAAT